>NW_015659385.1:279647-311275 GCF_001515625.1 Sinocyclocheilus rhinocerous
TTTAAATAATTATTTTGATTTTGTTTCTTTTTTTCATTCAATAGTTATTAATGTTTCTGTGTCATTTTTCAAGTGTAAAATGTCCAAATTACTGTAACAAGCTGCTTAAGTGTGTTCAGAGCGCTGTTGTGGTTAATGTTACTTTTTTATTAATTAGAGATTATATAGAGATTGCTGTATAGGATTTCCATTTGTACATAAGGTACACATCCTTGAAAGTTAGTAAGATTCTACTTTGAAGTGTAAAAATGTCTTCAGTAAGATCTTAGATTTCTGCCTTCTGAGACATCAAGCGCCCCCTTGAGGAAGACAGCTTTTTATTACAGTTATTATCTTGGTAAAACAGTGCTTCAGTCTTCATCACTGTTCTGCATCAAATCATTTGGTGTGGTTTCACTGAAGTAATGTATTTTAAAATGCCTAGAAGGATCATGTCATGTTCTTCTCAGCCCTAGTCCTGGTGGTGACCACTGCAGGAGAGTTTGTGGATGTGACTGTGCCCAGCGAGTGAGAAGAGCAGAACTGCGTCTTCTCGCTCTTCAGTTTGTCATGTGTCAGCAGCACTGCTGGAGACGATACTTCACCTCCCCACTGGGTGAAAGTGCTCTTTGGGGGTAAGAGATGGCTCACAGAAGGATTTGTATTATGACAATTCAATACTTTTCTATTAAGGTATTCTATCCTAACCTTTGAGGTCAGCTATTTTTTGTATGTTCCTTAGGACCGAGGGCCTGCCAGACTGCATAACGGAAACACTGAATACACTACAGAAAGATTACCATGAGATGAGGAAACAGATTCTAGCAGGCACTCCTCTGGATAACCTTAAGCCCCTGTCAGTAGACTCTGAAAAGATAACTACAAGGTCAAACTACAGCCCAGCATCGGTATGACAAATTCTGGAATTGTTAAAAATTTGGAAATGTATCATACCTGATACACATATACAGTGGGTACGGAAAGTATTCAGACCCCCTTAAATTTTTCACTCTTTGTTATATTGCAGCCATTTGCTAATTCAGGTGCTTGAGGCCCATTTAAACTCATTTGACTGTCCGGGAAGGTAGGTGGTCATGATTTTTCAAATAAATATCCTTGAAAGTAACCTTTTCACAGACATTGTAAATCCCTGATATGAGTTACAGTGGTGGCCAGAATTATTATAACACTATTATTTACACCAGCTAAAAAATGGTTTTAAGTCAGTTATTTCTATCTTTTGCTGTAGTGCGTCAGTAGGAAATATCAGTTTAGATTTCCAAACATTCATTTTGCCATTAATTGTAATAATCCAGAGAGATTTTTGACAACAGCCAGTGCTCCACACAGAGATCTGATCTCTTCATGAAGAAACAGAACAAACTGAGACAGACTAAATCCAGAAGAACTGTGGCAATGTCTCCAAGATGCTTCAAGAAACCTACATTTTAGCTGGTGAAAATACTAGTGTTCTAATAATTTTGACCACCACTGTATTGTTGGAGATGTCAAAGAAATCATAATTGGAAACCTTGAACATTGTGCTGCCACATTGCACTTGACAGCCAGGACACTAGAGGGTGACAGTGGTTCAGTCAAATCAAAACCTCCTGGAAATATCTGCAAACAAGTATAAATATTATTATAATGTTTTGTAAATTGCTACTTTTTTTTCTGCAAGGATGCATTAAATTAATTAAAAGTGTCAGTAATGACATTTAGAATCAAAAGATTGCTATAAATGCTGTTCTTTTGAACTGTCTATTCATCAAAGAATGCTGATAAAATGGTTTTCAACACTGATAAGAAATGTTTCTCCAGCACAAAATCAGCATATTAGTATGATTTCTAAAGGATCATGTGACACTGAGGACTGGAGTAATGATGCTGAAAATTCAGCTTTGCATCACAGGAATAAATTACATTTTAAAATATATTCAAATAGAAAACAGCTGGTTTAAATTTAAGTTTTATTGTATATTTTGTTCAAATAAATGCAGCTTTGGTGAGCATAAGACACTTCTTTCAAGAACATTACAAATCTCACAGCCCCAAATTTTGGAACAGTAGTATAGATGAATAAATATGAAAACACAGTTTCTGTCCTGTACACCGTTGTATTGTACCTTTTCCCCACATAATATAATCTTAGTCTGCCTGAGCCCTGTTTCGTCACACTATATATATATATATATATATATATAATGAATTTTGCTGTTTGATGGATAGTGTTTGTGTATGGCCTTGTACATGTTCAGAAGTTCAAAGTATTATATCGTTATGTATAGCACCATTGCAAGTGGTCACAGAGTGGATGAAGAAAGTGAAGAGATGAGAGCACTGAGCACTGAAGTTTGCCAGGACACTGAAGCTGCTTTGGTAGTTCATTCACTACTATTATTTATTTGATTAAATTGTGATGAATCAACAGTTGTACCTGAAATATGAGTCTGTTACATTTAAAATGGCCAGTATTTGTCCTTTCTGAATAGGATGACGGCAACAAGCAAGATAAAGCTCTGGTCTTTTTACACAAGCAGCCAGGAGCTTCCGCTGAAAAGAACCCTGGTATGAATCTCAAATTGAAGAAAGAGAAATAAACCGGAATCATTTTTCAGCAGTGTTTTATATGCATGTTATGGTAGGTGTCATCAAAGATCCGAATAGCAGCGAGGCTTGGTTTGATGCAGAAGAGGAACTTGGGTCTCCAAATCAAGATGGAAAAATGGAGGAACTGAATGAAAGGAAAGAAAGTATGGACTACAAAATAAAAACTGCTGTTATATAAGTGTAAAAGTATGCTAGTGAAGCTGAAATACTGTTTGTGAAAGCACCTGTTGCTGTTGGCTGATAGATTTAGTTGACTGTCTAATGTTTGCTACTCTTTCACAGTGACTGATGAAGATGAATCAAACCACAGTTCCCTCTTGTGCATTACAAGCTTGCCTGGCAATATCACTGAGGTTGAATCCGTACAAATGTGATGTTTTCAGTTAAGTTAATTATGGCCTCTAGGAGGCAGCAGCCACCACTAAATGTTCTATTTTCTGTAGCATGAAGTGCTGCTCTGGTTTGAGAAGTACAATGCCACCAATGTCTGCATCTCCACTTTCAGCAACAATATGAGGTAAGCGTTTCCCGTGTATGCCCAAACACTGAGTTTAACCACTGGTTCAATTTAAGGTATAAAATATTTATCAACACTATCACTTCAGAATTTTGGAGTTTGTTTTCAAATAAAATGGTATTTACTGCATTACACTTTTCCTAGACACACTAATATCAATCTCAGTAAATAGCAAACCTTTAAAGTTAAAGCTGCAGTCCGTAACTTTTGGCGCTCTAGCGGTTAATAAACAGAACTGCGTGCGTCTTGCGGAAGAACATTGTAGCCGGAGTTACTTCTCTGTTTATGTCTATGACGAATCAAGCAGGTACTGGTTTACTCCGCAGCGTTATCTACCCGAACCAATCTAAAATAGTCCGAATATAAACACTTATAGATGTACCGTAGTGATTCAGGACAAGCCAAAAACACGGTTTGGAAAATGGATTCATGGTGTACTCTCTTATTATATAAATTTTGAACACAAAGTTACGGACTCCAGCTTTAAGTATTAGAGCGTAAATAACCATGGATTAAAATAGTTTCATAAACAGGAAAACCTTGCTGAACTTGATTATGACTTGATTGAGTATGATTACTCATTACTGCCTAATCTCATTGTACCAGTACAGCAACAGTCAAGAGCCTACAGCTCCGCACCCAAATGTGATGGTACAAACTGGCAGTAGTAGCATGTTTAAAGATAGTGTTTGTTTTTTATATTAATCTTTAGAGATTTTGTAGTAATGCTGAATGCAGTAGTTCTGGGCGTTAAAGCATTATTAGAGATTATCATTAATGAAATGCACTCTTGTCTGTGCTTATGTAGGGCAGCTATTGTTTATCTCAAGAGCCCCAGCGATGCCAAGGCAGCAGTTAAAGATCTACACGGGTGCTCCCTCCAAGGCCACACTGTCCAGGTGGTGCAACTCCGTAGGCCTGCCTCAGCTGATCCTAAACTGATCAGTGATCCGCCCCACAGCACCTCAAAAACCCATAAAGAAGCTGCTGCTGCTGGGGATGGACTGGGAACGAAGGGTGTAACCTACACTTCATCACCTGGAGTAAGTATGACGTGAAAGGCTTTTTAGAAAGCTTGCTGTGTCCAAAACTACTTAATTTTCTATCACTAGTACTTTGAAATACAATCGTGTGTGTGTGTGTGTATATATTATTATGAGCTAACATAATTATAATAGCTAATTAGCTAATGTATTATTCTTGTTTTAAATTGTATGTATATATATTCTTTTATAAATTTGTTTAAATTATTGCTAATATCAGACCATTTTTGCTTTTTTGTTCCAAACCCTTAAGATGTTATGTTTTTGACTCAGGGGCCGCGCTGTAGTGTGGACAGGTTAACCAATGTCTGCGACTCGCCTACAGCCTCTGGCACCTGTGTGCCACAGCACTACGCCACCATGGGAAGCTTTGACACAATCATGGCCCGGCTATCAGAGTGCCACCCAAATGTAGGCCGCCAGAGGATCGTAGATGCCCTGCTGGAACTGCGGGCCAAGCATCAGGGCTTCCTCAGTGGGCTTCCTTTAAAATCTATAGTGGATATGACCTCTGAGCTTCTAACACAGGCCTCAACTCCGACATATATTTGAGTTAGTGCTGTTATAAGCAGCGATAAAGGCCTTGTAAATAGTTCCCTGACTAGTATGACTGGATTTCAGTTGTCAGTTCAGTTTTTTTCAGCTAACTAATGTTATCTACAGCCATTTCGTTGTAATTCATTAATCAGAGTATTTCTTTCTCCTGGAAATGGAGTTATTTGTTCATTCATTTCAGGTTTTCATCTCTGCTGTTATCAGTTATGCTGTGCATATAGAAGTTTCCTTGTGTTTCCTGAATAAAAATGTTTTCCTGTGTTTCCTATAATGATTTGATTTGATGAGTGCAAGCCCAGGCACAGTGTAGAGCTGCACATTTCACATGTGTAAATTTCAGAGCATTTCCAAGTCATGTGACCAGGTTGTCGTTTTTTTGCAGTTGTAAAAATGGTCAGTGGTGGAGGGACCCTTTTTATCACTCCTGTCAGCTCAGGTAAAACTAGAACCACTTTCTATTCTTGGAGGTACCTAATGGGTTCTCCACAGTTTTTTTCTGTGGAACAGGTGGGGATGTAATTAGTGATGGTCACATGACTGCTGACTGCGCTGGATGAAATTTCCCAGCCAGATCTTAAAGGACTTAGATGTTTAATGTACTACTGACATTAAAAACATTTACAAAATGCTCTAAATCTACTTTTACGAGAAGAAACAGCATGCAACCATTTTAATTTAATTTGACAGTTTTATGTCAGAAACTGATTTATATTTTAGAGCAAAATATGATTGTTCGGTCCATAAAACACCTTTATTGGTTACTAAGGTCAACTAATTAAAGGGTTAAATGTTCTTTCAACTGCTTCGTCCTAGTCGGAGTTACTTTCTCCCCTCATATTCTGACTAGCCCCGCCCTTCGTCTGATTGCTATTTTCTTTTATTGGCAAGGACATTTGAATGACTTGTTTACTGTCCAATCAGTGCATGGTTTGAAGTCGCCCTACTAGCCAATCCCAGCGCAGGGGGGCGGGACTTGTTGGACAAACGGAAAAAACGTCCAGTCTCTTCTCCCATGGGCGGAGTCTAGAGTAACGTGAAGGACGCGGCAGGCACTCAACTATTGAACTTCCACGCTGAAAACAACCGGATGATGAGTAAAACAGTCTGTTTACAAAGTTTAAAATGTATTTGTGAATAAAGTTTTGAAACTCAGTATGGATGCAGTCAATGGTGAATTATTGCAGTGGACCTCAGACAGAGTGCGACAGTAACAATAACTTCGAATGTGGATTATTGTTCAGAGTTGCGGTATCGCCTCGGATTTCACTCATGTACACTGGACTCTAACTTCAGTCGTGTGTGCCGCTGTGATGTGGAGAGGATGGACACAAAGAAGATCTCAGCCACTCACGATATAAGAAACGGACATTTATAATAGAAACTTTTTTATACAATTGGACAAAAAAACCAAACATTTTTTGACGTTGAACGGGCTTTTGATTTTGTAAGGAATAATGTGGAAACCTTGCCCATTTACACATCACCCGGCCCTTCTACTTTACATAGTCTTGGAAATATTTATACACAGTGTCAGAGGTAAGTGTAGTGCAGTTGTTAGTGAAATCACATCTGTCATCAAAATGCTATATC
The DNA here is from genome assembly GCF_001515625.1 of Sinocyclocheilus rhinocerous. Taxonomy (NCBI): domain Eukaryota; kingdom Metazoa; phylum Chordata; class Actinopteri; order Cypriniformes; family Cyprinidae; genus Sinocyclocheilus; species Sinocyclocheilus rhinocerous. The sequence continues at coordinate 285,942 of NW_015659385.1, forward strand.
TGATTTCGTTTAGATAAGTAGGTTTAATACTACATTAGTAAATGCAAATGCATGAAATAAATGTTTGAAAATATATACATGAATAAATTGTATGTTTGAACATTAATTTAGTTTTCCCTTAATTTTTACAATAATTCATTGCATCTATTTACTTAGTGTTTCATTTATGTATTTATTTCACCACCATGATAATGAGGGGAGGTCAGTTTGCCTCAGTTACTTTTCTAAGCATCTCTGTGACTTTGTATCGTTTCTCATGTTTCTGTCTTCTTAACATGAAATACTTGTGTGGCAGAAATCCTTGGTTGAAAGTGTCTTTAGATAAATAAAAGGGTGTTAAATGCATATATTCATAATACCTATTTGACTTGCAATGGATTTTTTTTAGGTCTTAATGTTTGCATGAGCGGCAGCGCCACATCTTGTGAAGAATGTCTCCTCATTCACCCAAGCTGCGCCTGGTGCGCGCAAGAGGTACTGCCAGACACTGTGATTACCGTGATTGACAGAAGATGTCGCAAAACCTACTGAGCTGCCTACCTAGACAGTACTTTTAGCCATCATAGACTAGTCAAATATTGTCTAGTTAGGCAGACAGGCCACTGATTTATTTATAAATGTGAATATACTTCAATAATCCAGGGCTTCTGGCTGTTTACAGGTTGCTAAGAGCATTACTGCTGTATTTCACTGCATTTGTGGGTTTGCTCATTTATTTAATGCTTTCCTCACATCACTTACCACAGCAATCCTTTTTCCTGATTCAGGACTTTGGACAAGCTAGAACTCTCAACTCACGATGTGACTTTAGCCAGAACTTACAGAAAAGAGGATGTGATGCCCCTTTCATTGAAAATCCCAGGAGTGGCAGCTCTCTGTTGCGGAGCAAACCTCTGAGCTCCAAAGGTTCTGGGGTGACCCAGTATGATGTCATCCAGATATACCCACAAAAGATCTCTCTCAGCTTAAGGCCTGGTATGCATCTTCTGATTGGTTTAGAGAAGGACACATTTTAATAAAAACATTTGTAGATACCTTGAAATAGCATGTCAGTTTAATGACTCGTACATCCTTCAGGTGACCAGACCTCATTTGAAGTACAAGTGCGTCCTGTAGAAGACTACCCCGTTGATTTGTACTACCTGATGGACCTCTCGCTCTCCATGAAGGATGATCTGGACACAATCCGCAACCTAGGCACCAAACTGGCTGAGGAAATGAGGAAGCTTACAAGTAACTTCCGCCTTGGCTTTGGCTCTTTTGTGGATAAGAACATCTCACCCTTCTCCTACACAGCCCCCAAGTACCAGGACAATCCGTGCAATGGGTAAGAAAGAGACTTCTCGCAGATGTGTGGTGAGCTGTAAACAGGTTTGGGATTGGCTTTCCTTATGTCTAAATTCAAATGCAAAAAGGCTCTTGTGCCTTTTGCCCTTTAATGCCCTTTGTTATGCAATGGAGAGAACAGCTACTCGTTAGTGAGAACTGTTTGGACACAGTACCTTCTCATCTGGGGAAGTGAATGTGTCTTGATTTCTTTCCCTTGTGATACTAAAAATAGTCCTGCTTTGGCATTGACTTGTCTTATGGGGAAAGTGCATCATTGGAAATTCAAAAAGCACTCGGCATGCCACAGTTCTGGACTTGTTAACCACAGCCTTATGTCACACTTTAAAGTAAACACTTAATTTAGTTAAGAGAAACATTTAAGATATTTTGTCCTGCTTTCACTGGTGGTTATCGTTCTGGTCCAATGCAAAATAGTGGTAGACTTATTGGAAAGTGTGACAGAGTAGATTGAGGTTGCAAAGCCAGTACAGCACATGGCCTAGGGAAGCCCACATCCCATCATGCATCAGTGACCATGTAGGTTATGCTTTCAGTCCTCTTGAATGCTCACTGTATCACAACAGATTTCATACAGATAAATGACAAGGTATATACCATATTCTACAACAAGTACATGTACTCTACCCTTTCAAAAATAATATTTTACAATTATAAATTGTTTAATATTATCTGACTATATTTCATGAAGTAATTGAACTAATTAAAAACGATATTTTATACAGAACTTGTACTATACCATTTGCATATAAAATGCTGTGTTTTCTTTTTCTTTTTGCACATGCTAATATAATGCTTATTTAAATCAATTAAATTAAAATTTTGTTTAAAAAACTTTAATTAAAATTGTAAGTTTTTTTGGTGCTGGTATTTAAATTAAATAGTTTTTAATGTGTATAATTAAAAAATAAAACTATAAATATTTGTTTGGTTTTAAAAGGATAATATCATGTATATTTAAATGTAAAAATAGATGTTTATAATAATATAATATCGAAAACATTATCATTAATTTAATGTATGATTTCAGTATTGCTTTTTAAGCTTGTGATTTCTCTCATTTTTCTCTTGTTCCAGATATAAGTTGTTTCCAAACTGCGTCCCTACGTTTGGCTTCCGTCACCTCTTATCTCTTACGGACAAGGTTGACCGTTTCAATGAAGAAGTGCAGAAGCAGATGGTTTCGCGGAACAGAGACGCACCAGAGGGGGGGTTTGATGCCATTCTGCAGGCTGCCGTTTGCAAGGTAAGCAGTCAGTAAAGACAGGTCATTTTGCTGCTTCATCACTAAGCTTCTTTGACTCCTTCAACTCTCTATAGAGACAGAAAGTCTGTCCAGCAATTGAGAAAATGTCTTGTTTTTGTGCTGTGCTATCTGAGCTTTATCAGAACAGATACAGGTGTCTGAGTCCTAAAAGAGACACACTAATATAGCATGACATCATAGGCTGTACAAATATTTGCTTTGGCATGAAAGGCACAAACACAGCATGCATGAGAGAAAGAGACTGTGTGGTTTACACTGAATTAGAGAGGAGAGCCTTGCCCATTTATTCACTGTACAGTACGTGTTAATCAGTGCTCGTTCTTGTTAGTCAGACTAGTGAGACTAGTGTGTGTTGAATTTGCCATGTGTTTCTCATTTTTTCAGAATTGCTTGAACATCCTGTTTTTAAATATTCAGCCATCTAAAATGTTAGTCAGCATGATGTCTGATATTTGAGTAGGTAGTGGACTTTTTGTATCTAGATTTTAGGTAAAATATATATGCATCTATGAATGAAACTGTACCGGTCACCAATTTTAAACACCATTTTGCCTGCATTTGTTTTTGAAAGTATATATAAAATGGTTCTGTGTTGTGACACAAATGTAATATAAGTATATATTCCGTTTAGTCTCTTAATTAATATTTGGCTATAAAATTAGTGGACTTTTTGTATCTAGATTTTAGGTAAAATATATATGCATCTATGAATGAAACTGTACTGGTCACCAATTTTAAACACCATTTTGCCTGCATTTGTTTTTGAAAGTATATTTTAAATGGTTCTGTGTTGTGACACAAATGTAATATAAAAAAAGTATATATTCCGTTTAGTCTCTTAATTAATATTTGGCTATAAAAGGTGCATGCATAAAAAAAAAAAAAGAATGACCAAAATGCTTTACAGTTCTATTTCATGTAGGCTACTAATTTATACTGCTACTTTAACTTTATATTTTTAAACAAATCTATTTCTTAAAAGTGATCATAAATTTGTTTTATTTGGAAAAACTCTAATCGTCTCCATATGTGAATGCATATCCATATGAGACAACTCTGTAATATAATTTAACTGATCCATCAACTATACAGAAACACTGTGTACATGTACAACAATTTAATATGAACATGATATAGAGATATGGTAACACTTTAGTGCAGGGACCAATTCTCACTATTAACTAGTTGCTTATTAGCATGTCTGTTGTTAACCTATTGGCTGTTTATTAGTACTTATAAAGCACATATTCTGCATGACCATATTCTACATCCCTAATCCTACCAAATACCTAAACTTAACAACTCCTCCTTACTATTAATAAGCAGCAAATTAGGAGTTTATTGAGGCCGAAAGTCATAGTTAATTGCTTGTTAATGGAAAAAATTGGACCTTAAAATAAAGTGTGACCAGAAATATGAAAAGATATAGGCTGGCATAAATGAAAGTTTAATCTCATTGTGGCAGGAGAAGATTGGCTGGAGGAAGGAGGCCTATCATCTCTTGGTGTTTGCCACCGATGACGTCCCTCACTTGGCTTTGGACGGCAAGCTCGGTGGACTAGTGCATCCTCACGATGGACAGTGTCACCTGAACGACAAGAACGAGTATAGTGCTGCAAACATGATGGTAAAGCTTTTATACTGCAAAGCATCATTTGAACCAAACAAATGTTCATCCAGTTTATGTGGAGACACATTTGGGTAAATGAACTGACTGTCTGTATGAGATTAGATTGTTTTATTGTAAACACACTTAATGCCTAATTGCCAACTGCCATCATCCATAATTGCTTGAGATTAACCGTATTGAGTATTTCTGTATTTAACCGTATTTCTGAACCGTATTGAGAAACCTTCAAATGTGTTTAGGTTTTAATGGGAAGGCTTTGTGCACTTGTTTCCTTCTCTTTTGACCAGTTGATGTCTCTTGTATATTCATAACTCAAATGCATTTTCCCCTCATCTATGTCAAAATGCAAGAACAGATGCTGCGCTTGTCTCTGTGCAGTTTGGGTTTCATCCAAAGCAGCTGAGTGTTTTGTGAGAGAGAGAGCAAACTAGGATTTAATATTTCTGCATCCATCTTGTTCTGTAGAAAACGTTACTCAAATGTGCTTAACACATCACTGATCATTCATTAAAGAGATTGAGCACAAACTCCCTGGATTCTCAGGCAGGTCAGTAGCAGAGGACGCCTGTAGCTGAATACAGAGGAAATGGGTGGGAAGGATAACGGAAACCATGGAGGGGAATCAGAAGAGCGATGACTTCCTTTTGCAAACGTCCTAACAGAAAGAGTGCTGCAGGAAGTGAGGGATTGAATAAATGCATCTTACTGATATATGGACATCTCTCCACAGGACTACCCTTCACTCGCTCTACTTGGAGAGAAACTGGCTGAAAACAATATTTTCCTCATCTTTGCTGTGACCAAAAGACACTATGTTCTTTACAAGGTATCTTTCATTCATCATAAGCTATCTTGATCGACGTTGAGCTATTTTTGTTTTGTGTTTAATGTTTTCTAAATGTCTTTTTACCCGTAGAATCTCACAGCATTGATCCCTGGGACTACGGTGGAAATTTTGGACCAAGACTCCAAAAACATTATTCAGCTAATTGTGAATGCATACAATGTAAGTTGTTCTTATTACCATCTTGTACTGTGGGTGGATTTTTACAGTGCACATAAAAGAAAATGGGCTCTTGTTGACCCCAAGGCTGATCCCTTCATGCTTTTGTTCCCTGTAAAGTGTGTAGTATGTGTATCTTATGGTTCAAGGTTGAAGCTGTGATATATAGTGACAGCCCATTATGAACGCACTGTTTTTAGGGAATGTGGTAAACACACTTCAGGGTCAGGCAGTCACCGCACAGTACTATATAAAGTGTACAAATTGACTCCAGTTTAACTGGCAACCAAACTGATTACCCTGATTATTTTCAGCTAATAAATGGTTAGGAATTGAATTAGGAACAGATGATGTTGTGGAGTGTGATTTTAGGAAAGCTTTGCTCTTTTGCTGTCTTCACTGCGTGATCACATGATTACATAAGATAAGGAATTTCCTGTTTTTGTTAGTGAAGAACTTTTGATGTCTTGGTTGGTTTGCCTTGGTTCAGCAATATTTGTAGTCTGGTATTTTTGTATAATGATCTGATAATCTGTTTTTTTTTGTTTGTTTTTTTTTGTTTTTTGCGGAGGACACTTTTGCACAAGCGTTTTTATATCAACTTAATTTAACATAAAAAGTAAGTTCATATGAGTAACACAAACTTCCAAAAAGTTTGGTGTATATTATTATTTAGTTTATTTTATTTTTTGAAAGAATTTAATACTTTTATTCAGCAAGGACACATTAAAATGATCAAAAATGAAAATAAAGACATTTATAATGTTGCCAAATATTTCTATTTCAGATAAATACTGTTCTTATGAACTTATATCAGTAGTAGCCTTACTAACCCTAAACTTTTGTACAGTAGAGTAGATCCACTGGATATCTGCCTTGAGGTCTTGCAAAAACAATGAAGCACCATGGGAAACCGCGTCATCAGACAGCTTTGTAAAAAAAATGAATGATGTTACGATATGAAGAGAAATTCAATAATCAGTTTATAACTGGTCACAAACACTGACCAAATATCAAGCCAGGTTTTTTTTGTTGACCCAGTTACCTATCTCTCCCGACTTTCAGTTTACACCAAAATATGCCAAAGTACCAAAGGCTATGATTATTGTCACGGATATGATCTATTTTGGTGTTGTTTTGAGTTGGTAGTATGCTGGCCAAGAATATGATTGAATGTTTGTGGTTTTATTTTTTGGTGCTAAAGCATTATAGAAACCAAGTATGTGATTTTCTCCATTATCATTGAAATTGTAACTAGTGCATGTTAGATGCTTTTGTGTTTTGCGAATGATTTTGTAATTGTTTTTCTGTTAATGTAGAACATCAGGTCAAAGGTTGAGTTGAGCGTATGGGACCATCCTGAAGATCTCAGTCTGGCCTTCACCGCCACCTGCCAAGACGGCCAGCCCCTGACTGGCCTCCGCAAGTGTGCTGACGTCAAAATCGGTGACACTGTTAGTGCTTTATACTTTATCAAATATTGCCTGTGCCTATTACACCAACTTATTGGTAGTACGTTATTTACTCAACGATAACATGTAAGGTTTGAATGATATGCCATGGTCTGCACACATGGACTTACACTCTGTTTGCTTTATAATGCTTTGGCTTTACAGTGTTCACATGGTGTGGATTGTAGTTGTTGGATCTCCCATACATTCTTGGTTAGACTGACATTGTAAAACTTCTATAGGACTACTTGGTACATGTCACCATGCAGTGATCTGACCCTTGGATTCAAGCAGAGTTCTCCACTCTTGCCTGTACCATTCCCATTCTGCATAATTGAATGTAGAGAAGGATCGTGAGGGAAAGCGGAGGGGTAGAGCTGAATACCCTCTCTGAATGGAGCAACCCAATTTTTTCTGGCCGCTCCAATAGACCCAGGGCCTTTTTGTCTCATCCACGAGGGAAATTTGTTACACCGTGCCCAAGTGCCAATCATGCCTTTAGAAAGGGGAGCAAAACCCAAACAGAATCCCATGTGTCACTTACGGTCCTCCGCCGAACCCTCTGAGGAGTCTGTTGCTGCATTTCAATGGGCTCGCACAATGGCGCAAGGCTCTTTCTGGGTGAAAAACACAGGCTTTAGATACAGAGGCGGTAGCCCAGATTCTAAAGTTAAGCTTAGATTCCTTTCACAGAAGTAGATTCAAGCCCCTAGAGACTACTAAAATGTCCCATACATAACACATTCGTCTAATCTTATATTAAGCTGGCTGGTGTCCCAGGAAACATCAGTTTACTTTTGGATAGACTTTGTTTGCCATGGATTTATAAAGCTCTGCTAGCTGTTGTGCAAATGCAAGAACACTATGAAATGGGAGGTGTACAGTCAGGAGCACAAATACAGATTTACTGATATAGCAATATATTTTAGATACAGCAATAAGTGTTCAAATAGTATTAGTTGTTAGTAGTAATAGTCATATTTTTTTATACATTTTATGTAATTCTTACCTATTACTATATATATTTAAAAATAAAAATAGGAATTATTATTACCATCCAACCAGGTATCACAAAAATGAACCCCAACTGGGTGTTTAGGATGCCAATGTGTTATTTTTAGTATTATCCAGTATTATTTTAGTATAATTTATATACTGTTATATTTTTTATCATTAACTTTTATTTTTATATTTTGATTTTAATTTGAGTAATTCTGTTATGTGCTTTTATCATTTTTATTATTTTTTAATATCGCTATTTAGGTTTAATTTTTATTTTGGTTTAAGTTTTATTCATTTCTAGTTTTTATCCATTTCCAGTTCAATGTAAACTAATTTCGGTTAGTTGCCAATGCAACAGTTTTTCATCTAATATTTATTATTTCAGCTTTATTTCAGTTTTGAAAAATCCCTCAACTGCTATTGCAAAATGCTCCAGTTTTATGTCTATGCAGTGTGAATATTTGACATGAATTTTTTTTTTTCTACTGGCAGCCTGTCTTCATGTTATTTTCTGCTTACTGCATGCTAAGACGGAGACAAAAAATGAAAACAGGCTCCTCCAATTCTGATTAATGCTTTAGTTTGCTGCTGCTGTGAAGGCTTTAGGTCTCTTACAAACAACTTATGCAAAGACACAGATCAATCTAGTAATTTCTGGTCTGATCATTACTAAATGTAAAACATTAGCAGTGTTTTTCCTACTTTTGATCTGGTTTGTTTTTATTAAAATGCCATGTACAGTTTTGACCAGTGATTGCTCATCTTTATATAATGTCCACACCTCTTCCTCTGCCCAACCATACAGACTTTAATGGAGTTTTCCAATGCTTTCTGTCTTCATCTAACCATTGCCATGTACTCGTGGCTCACATGTCTCCTTAATCCAATTCTGCAGCTCATTGCCTCATTGAGGAAATACTTCTTGCTGCGCTTTTGTCTGTCTGTGACCCCTTACTTTCCCGCTTTTTTTGTATTGTTTTTCAGCATGATCTTTAAGGAGCAGCATGTTAATGCTGGATAATATGTAGTGAAAGTTGTGTTTGATGTAATTTTACTGTTTTGTTTTTACTTTTTTGTTTATCACAAATCCTAAAAAAACAAATAACATGGGTTCCACAAAAATATTTAGCAGCACAAATGTTTTCAACATTGATAGTAATGAGAGATGTTTCTTGGGCATCAAATTGGCATATTGGAATGAACATAATTGAAACCAACAAACAAATAAAACTCTATTCATACGTGAATTGAGATTGTTGGACAGGTCCAAAATGTTACCAGTTATTCATGATTTCATGCACAGTTGGGATGCCAGTACAAGAACCTTTTCCACATGAGCAAAAAGTACTCTTGTACAGAAATAGACATTTTGAATATTTGATGAATTGTCTTACTTGCCTCCCTTTTGTGTCAAGTCTCTTCTCCATCATTTCTATTTTTACACCGAGTATGTGTTTTCTTTAGGCTGTTACTTCGCTGTAGAGAGACCAGTGCTGTCAAAGTAACAGCATCCCCTTTTCCATTCAAATAACTTATCTGACAGCCTTAGCCTTTCATTGTGATTAAGAAGACATGTGAGCCTCTAGTCTACCTCCATCAGTATGACCCTCTGTGGCCCAGTGTTTGGCTCTGAGCTTTAAACTCTTGGGTCTGGAGGGCTCAGTGATGTGAAACACTACTTCAAAGTGTTCAGACACAGCATGTTGGGCTTGTCCGCTCCCCTGGGCAGTTCTGAATCAAAGGCCAGCCAGGCTACATGTTTTTGAAAGTGTCAGGTTTTCTGCCCCTGAGGATCCGCACATCAAGTTTGATAAAGTGATAAAGCCTCTTTAGCACTGCATGTTGCATAAATCCAGTGCAGTTGTAAGACACTTAAACCACATCCCAAGTTTATCTCACCATCTTACCATAAATTATTTGATGCTGATCAAGTCTAGGCTAGTAAGGATGAAGCCTCTAATGTTTAGACTTCCTTCCTCTGGGTGGTCATCATCAGGGTGGAGTCTCTCTTTCCTCTGGTCTGAAGGTCTGTGATTAATCTGACAAGTATGATCTACATCGGTTAGTGAAGCCTCTGTTTGCCTCTGAGTTTGCATTCTTGAAACTTTGGTTTAGTTGTCCCAAAATAATGTTTTGGTTAAAAGGTTTGTGGTTAACACAAGCTCAAGATATTTTCATGTTTTATTATTCAACATTAAATACATCAGTAATACCCCACGTGTGATTTATTTATTTTTTATAAGGCTTTTATGTGTCTTAAAAAGGCAGTTGCCAACAAGTGGCTAAATGGGACTACAGAGTCTTTTGGGGATATTAAACATTACGCCAAGCACAGAAACTCATCTACTAACATCTACTATTTAGTCTGCTTTTACAGACTAGTTGTGTTTATATCCATGTTTTTGCAAACTTATTTAAAAATTAACTTAAGTTGGTCACAGAATTTTCCAGCAATAATCCAAAAGCCAATGGAAAATCCTATTGGCTTTTTGTCAAGGGAACCAAGGTCTTGCAAACTTCAAAAATATGTCATCCCTGTAGCACTCAGTAGCTATTTCCCAAATTAGGGTCTGTATCCGTCGGGTCAAACTAAGCATTGTTAAAGGGTTTGGAACGACATGAGGGTAATTAATGACAGAATTTTCATTTTTGGGTGAATATCCCTTTAAGTGGATCTATAAGTTTGCAGCTTGTTAAGATATTAGTCGACTTTAGTCAAGTATTAGTCACTTTTTGAATGTGTTTTTTCCATTCCTTGTATCCTTCATGGCCTAGGAAGCAAAGCACACATTTCAAGGCCACATTTGAAGGAGTCTTTGAAATGGGACCGCCTTCTAAGTGCCACTGCGACGCATTCTGCCTTGAAATGCAGCCTTTGATTTGGGATATTTGTGTATTTAGTCTTAAATACAAGAAAGTAAGTTGTCTGTCCTTTCTTGCAGGTCTCCTTCAACATAACTGTAGACGCTCGAGGATGTCCTCCGAAAGGCACCAGGAAGAGTTTCACCATCAGGCCTGTTGGTTTTAAAGACCGTCTGGAGGTCTCTGTGGACTACCGCTGTGATTGCAGCTGCACATATTACACCAAGACCAACAGCAGCCGCTGCAACTCCGCCGGCACCTACAGCTGCGGGATATGCCGCTGTGAGCCCGGCTACCTGGGGGCCCGCTGCGAGTGCGAGGAGGGTGAGGTCGACCACCAGCACCTCAGTGCCTGCCGTGAGGCCGAGGGCAAGCAGGTGTGCAGCGGCCGTGGAGAATGCAGCTGTAACCAGTGTCTGTGTTACGAGTCAGAGTTCGGCAAAATCTACGGCACCTTCTGCGAGTGTGACGACTTCTCCTGTGCCCGACATAAGGGTATACTGTGCTCAGGTGAGGTGAAAGGATTTATGTGCTGACAATGCACAGTGCATTTCAGTTCCACAATGCGTTTTTACCTGTGAATTCAATAGTTTTGTACAAAATGTGGAAGTTTATGGGCCATGTCCTAGCTTTTCAGCATTGTCTCAAACCATTCGGCTTATTTGGCTTGCCATGGGCCTCTTTAGGATGCTACGTTTGTGCCCGATGCATTTGATCAGTTCTTGCCAAAGAGCAGTTGGCTGGCACCCCATCTCTCCCTCTCCACATAGGACGCATCTCTGCCATGCCACAGTGAGAGCTTTGTAGAAGGCTGCATTTGTTTATCCATGCACACAATAGCTGGTCTATGAGTAATAAAGCTCTGTTTTTCTTTAGTCAGCAGAAACTGTCAGCCCAGCACAAAATGGACATTTGTTGAGCCTCTGTAGCAATAATGTCATCGGTAGAATCGAGAATATGTCCCGTTCCTGCTATCTCAGCCATGGAAAACTCTTCTTGTCTGCAGTAACGAGTCCTTAATGAATCTGGGTGATTATACTTTTTCGCCCCACTTTGCCATGGTGAATTAACTGGGACAATTCTTGTAAACTCGCTAATAATGGCTGTGGGAAAAGGCAAACGTTGATGAGAGAGTTTCGTAGGTTTCGTTCACTTGTTAAATGCCTCATAAACATGCTTTGGGGCATTTTGATTTGGCCATGCTCTGGTGAGAGCAGCTTGTTTAGTAGTTAGTGAGTTGCAAGGTGTTTAGGATAGAAGTGCTCATGAAGTCCTATAGATATTGTTTATCAGAAGAGTGCTTAAGTTTCTCAGACTGGCAGGACACTTGAGATGAACCTACTCCAAGGCATGGTTTAATAAATAGGGGGTACATTTGGGAACTGTAGGGGATTTGTGAGTTGGTGAAAAGCTAATAATTAGATCATAATGTAAAACTAACCCTTATGATCTATAAAATGGAGCAAATAACAGCATTTGTAAATCATAATATGAAACAATTTGCTTTGCACTGGGAAAAATGGATCAAATATGCAACATCTCATAGACCTGATTTTATTTTTTAATCAAAATTCCGATGTAAAGAAAGATCACTCCCTATATGTACATAGTTTTCTTTCTTGCTTAAGAAAGAAATTGCTTTTCTTATTTTATTTTCTATTTTTATGTATTTATTTCTCCCCCCTTTTTTTTCTCCTCAATATGTACACAACATATGCAAAGGGCTGCATGTATATATGGGCACATTTAGATATGTACATATATGTGAATGTGAGTGTAGACATAGGTGTGCTTATGTATGAGTGTATTCATAGGTATAATGTGTAATGTGCATCTGATGGAAGTGTAAGGTTGTTTGAAAAAAAGTAAAAAAAATAAATTTTAAACTAACCCTTATGAAAATTAACCATGATTTTATTATAGTAAAAGTGTAGTAACCATGTTTTTTTGGTTTATTGATTACCTTTTGTATAACCACAGTTTTACTACTAATTCTGTGGTTAAACTGTGGTTAGTGTAGCAAAACTATGGTTAATTTGTGGTTACCATGGTTTAACTAGTAACAATGTTTTTTTGTTTGTTTGTTTTATTTGTAGTAAAACCATGGTTAATTTTCATAAAAGAATCCACCAAAGAGCAAAAAAAAACTCAATTCTTGAAATTTGTTTGCTGTGTATCCAAATAAAAGGATTACATGCCGAGATATTAGCAATCTTCTTTATTCTTATAAAGTGCTCAGTGCCTATTAAAATCAACAGACATTTCAGTCATGCAGGACCTTCCTCAGTGTTCACATACTTGGTGGATTCTTTTATTGACTTGAAATTGTGTTACATGTGAATGGAACCAAGCGCAAGATCCTCCTTTTTTCATAATTTTCATAAAAGAAAATAGGACTGCACAATTTATTCAAATAAAGGGCTGCAGTTTAGTCTTATCTGCGGCACTATATTTTTAACATTCAAGAAGAATAATCAATGTTTAGGGTCTCTGCATGTCTTGCATTTTATTTACTTTCATCTTAATCTTTACATGAGTGTTGGAACCTTTCTGTGTTTGTGGAGAAATAGTCTTGTTTGCTGTGCAGCGTTGATAGTTGTGATAAAGTGAGCTGAATAAACATGACCCAGTTGAAGGGTCAGGAGGAAGCTGTGTTGAATAAGTTAAACTGTCCTGTGGGGGCGGAGCTTCCTCCTCTGCCACTTTATTACTGGGTCACTGGGCTTGGTGAGCTTGTCATGACTCTTGAAGGCTGACTGGCTGATGGCTTCTCAGTACTATACAATAGGGCAAGAATAAGCAGTTTGAAGATGGTGTTGCATAACTCTTTGTAGCCACATTCCATATATAGATGTATATAATAGTGGTTCTTTTTCAAGGTGACTTTAAAGAAGCTTTTTAAATGTAAACATGACTTTAAAATGACCATAAATACTCTTATTATTATTCTTTTAAGCATAGTCCCTTGTTGATACACCTGGAGTGAACAAAGCTTTGTTTTTCTTGAAACTCTCTGTTTAATGGAAGTGCCATAGAAATGGTTTTCTCAGCTGTACCCTTATTTTTGTATCACACTCCACACCCTGCTATTACTTAAAACAGCATTTTCAATAACAGTAGCAAAATAAAACCAAAATAAGATTCAGAGGTCACCCTGGACCATTGGATCAAAGTGTCTTGAATAGGATCAAAGTCCAATTCTGGAATGTAGTAGCAACTTTCTGTATATAGAGACATTTAAAGGATCATGCAGAGTCAGCCGGTGATCCTGCACAGGGTGATCAGCTTGCTACAGCTTCTTCTGGTCAGTTTTACAGTTTCACAGTCATCAGACTAAAATATTTGACAGCAGAATGGTGTGATCGACCAATCAGAATTAAGTTGTCCAGAAAGCTGTGCATTAAATTTTTATTAGAAATTTTATAACAGTTTTTAGTTTTACATAAGTTATATGTGCTTCTCTCTAAATCTGTCATTTAAGTGTTTGTATTTTGTGGGTTGGATGTGATCAGTGTGGCCTTGTCGTGCTGATAGCAGTCTGAAGGGCTCCTACAGAAGGGCCGCACTGCACAGATAAGACTTCCGTGTGTCCTTTATTGTGTTTGAGCAGTTAGTCTGCGCTCAGCTATCATGAAATATTTTTAATCTGCTGGACTTTTATGATTGAAAGTGCACAATGGGTTTTATTTTGTACTATTTTTTTTTTTTTTTTTTTACTTTTAATTTCACATGCCTCATCAGTCAAAGGTTTACCTCATTAAAACCTATTAATGGACATATGTTTCGAATCTCTGCACAATAGCTTTCTGAGTCTTTCGAAGTGTGAGAAGTGACAGTATGTTAAAGCTATTGAGCTGTTTTTGATGGAGCCTAGTAAATATCAGCTTTGTAGTGTTGTATGCATCTGCTGTTGATTTAAATTGCTTAATAAGTCAGAAATAGTGACTAAATGCCCCAGACTTATAAATGTCCTCTATTTTTTGTTGTTTAAATCTTCAACCTTGTTGCTGAGGTTTGTGTAGACCTAGTCAATTAAACATGTTTGTGTTTGTTGTAAAGCTTTGTGGCTCTAGAAAATTACAAGTAATGGGAATGGAGTGTGGAACCAAATTTTCCAAATTTGTTTAATCTGGGTCATGATTTCACATGATTTATCCAACTGATTGTAGTGGTAACACAATTATAGTGTGACCATTTTTACACTACCATTTCAAAAGTTACCACATTTTTTTAATTATTTTTTGTTAATATATTTTTTTCAGTAATGATGCATTGATTTGGTCAAAAGTGGCAGCAAAGACAAAATATTTACATTTCAAATAAATGCTTTTTTATTAACTTTATTTTCTTTAAAGAACCCTGAAAAAGTATCATTATTTCCACAAAAATGTATCTTGAACAGCAAATTAGCATATTACAATGGCTTCTGAAGGATCATGTGACACTGAAGACTGGAGTAATGACTGCTGCGATTCAGCTTTGCCATCACAGAAATACATTTCAATTTTAAGTTGTCATAACATTTCACAAGATTAGTGTTATTTTGTGTATTTTTTGGTTATTAGTGTATTTTTGATCAAATAAATGCAACTTTGGTGAGCATTAGACACTTTTTAAAAAATCTTACTGACCCCAAACCTTTGAACGGTAGGGTGTATAAAAAATAAAAAAAAATCAAATGTTGTGCACTTGACCCCGTGCAGTATACAATCATACAAGGGTTTTTAAACTGTTGTCACCAACTTGTAAAACATGTCAGGAGTGATGTTTGTTGTTGTGGGCATATATGTTGTTTTTTCTCAAAAACATTTGCAGTCTATCCAAGAAATATGTTAGACACCTGGTTGTTTTTGGAGCCGTTTTTCAGATACTTTCAGATGTTAGCTTATGTTAGCATTATGCACATGGAGCAGATGAGATGTATGTTGAATACCAAACATATGCTGTAATTGGGATGTAATGTGGTTCCATTTAACGTTTGGCGAACATTCCACCAACTCATCTCTGTAACTGTACACAGACCATTGACATATTTTTTTCCACACCCCTGCATCCTCTTTACCACAGTAAATGACATCAGCACCTGGCAACACAATGACCTCAGAAGCAAACAAACAAACAGACAAGGCCTTCACCGCTTTACCATCATCAAAAATACAGGAAAGTCTGGCGTATATTGTATGATTGGATATAAACCCTTCTTATCTGTTTTCGTTTGTGGTGTGGAGCGCTCGTCACGTTGTACTTGGTGGGATAATTTATGAGAGCAGTGTGGTCACGTGGTGAACAATAGAGCTGTCAAGAACCATAAGCAAAATGGGACTTTGGAATAGGATTCATTGCTCACTTAGTCTATTGATTTGCGGTAAGAGTGCACTTGCTGGCAGAATAGCTGTTTGAGGCGGAAAGATACATTTTCATGTCTATGGGGATCTTCAGTATGTTTCATGGGTAACATTGTTGATGAAAATGCACAAACTTTTTTGTTATTATGGTTATGACCATGTTGTTTTCAGTTTGCAAGCAAAGGAGTCCACTGAGTTCAACAGAGGCTCAGGAGTTTGTTGGGTATTGACTCAGATGTGCTCTATCTGAAAAGCATCCCTAAATGCACCAGCAAAATGAAAAGCTCAGTTGAAAAAACCAAGTCCGGATGGAAAGTGGATCCTGTAGGAGCCTCAGGGATCTGGATCAGCATGCTAAACAAATAAAGCATCTCCCATGATTCCTACCTCACTTCTGACTGACTTTTCTGTCATGCTTTTAAATGCCAAGCCTGTTTTACATGAAACATTTCAAAAGAATAGAATGTCAAAAGCTGCTCATGATGGGTGGTTTGCAGGTATTCATATTCACCCTTTGAAATATTATGCCCCATGAATGGATGTTACTTGTACATCCACACCCTAAATCTCAGCTACTAGGTATTTTATTAGAAAGTAGGGTATAAAAATTGCTTATAAAAGAAAAAGCATTGCCCTTTGGGCAGATGAGAGGTCGAGGCGGCTGTTAAACAGAAGGTTTATGCATTCATGAAGATGGTTTCTGCATGTCACTGCGTGATTTGTTGCAATGGTGCATCCTTGACTGACACTAACATGATGCTTTTGGTGAAAGTATTTTGATATGTACCCTGAGGGTGTGTTTTTGACACGTGCAAAACTTGAGTCCAAAAGTCTGAGACCACCAGTAAAAAGTTACTTTTTTTCAATATAATATAATTTAATATAATATTGAAAAAATATATTGCTTACTATCTTATGGAAAAATATAGAAAAAATAGTAACATTTTCATTAGTGTATTGTAATAGAATGTACATTTTATTACATTATGATTAGTGGCTCCTTAGACTTTTCCAGATTTAAATGTATGAAATACTTTTGAAAGACTTTTACAGTAGTCAACATTTGAAGTGGATCTAAACCTTTCATCAAAGTTGTCCTAAAACCAAAACAATCCCTGTTCTTGTCTTAGGACAGCTTTGATGAACTTTTTTGATCCACTTCAAATGTTGACTACTGTAGACCTCACTGTATGAAACTAGGTGGTGTTTTAGTTTGCTGTCAGATCAGGGAGTCTTGCAGTGTCATCATTGTACCAGTACGCTGCAATCAGCCAGTGCTAAAAAAACAAATCTCAGCTGTCACTCTGTGTGTCTCCTCGAGGGCTGGTAAAACACACCCAAACTTGTTAATCTTGGTCTTGTTTAGTTGCTTTTCAAATCTGTCTTCAAGTGACCACATTGCTACAGTGGGATTACCGCGCCTCTAATTTCGGGACTCACTCTTGTAACGAGATAACGATTTTTCCATGCCAAAATTTCCAAATGACCATTTCCGAAAGTGGACTAGTCTTTTGTTTATAGTCTTGCAGTAGCAAGACATAATACTGATGTCCTGATGTTGGCACTAAGTTGTTTAGCTGTTTTGAATGTATATAACTTCCTCTAGAAAGATATCTTCTGCATCCAATTTTGGCATTGGCAAGGAAGGGTAAAAGATTAGTGAAGAGTCAAAGTCTGCCAATCCTTGTGCACACAAACAGTAAATAGTTTCTAGAGTAGACTAGAAACATGGGATTAGTCAATCATTTTTATTTAGAAAAACTACAGAACTTATGCATTTCTCGTTTAGACTGTTTATATGTGTTTTATTCTTAAAATACTCTGAGTTCTAGACATGGTGTTTTTGGCTCTTTGCCCTTGCACTTCCCACTTTTATGCTGTAGAGTTGCAGAAAGATGTTGTAGGTCATTAAATGGTAATTAGTGGAAGCCTTACACCATACCATACCAGCAGTAAAGCATGCAGGGAAACACATGAGCTTGTTCCTAACCAGAAACCTAACAGGCCCAAATTATAGTGCATGTTTTTAAAGGTAATCTGCATTACTGTGCATTGTTGTCCTTCAGCCTACCTGTTTATTTAAAAGGCGTCAGAAGGCTGTGTAGCAGAAGAAAACCGTATTTATCTTGTACGCCTGCTCTGTAATTGTTATTGTCTGCAGTTACCCTGCAGTCACATGAGACAAAACTTCTGACTGCAATAATTATCTCAAATATAATTTATCTGCTCAAAAGTCTTTGTAAGAGTTCAGATGTGCTCCTCATTAAGTGGAGAAACATGTGAGAGTCATTTCACGATTATTTTTAACTTCTTATTTTATTCTCTTTGGAATACATTGAGGTTGCTAAGGAATCTTGTAAAGGGAACAGACACCACGTGTCAAGCATCTATAGACCTTCTGTTTTTTACTGCCAAGACTTCGTCACCACTCAAGAGACGCAACTACAAGAGGCAGCTTGCCGTGTCTTGGCCTACATACTTGTATTGCACATGTTTCTCTATTGACAAATAAGTTGTACTTCTAAGCTAAGCTAAACACACAGAGGTCACACTGTTCCTGCAAAGTAAAGTCAGACAACACATTGCTCTTGCGTGTTGTCGACCAAAAAGAATGGCACACAGTGTGGAAATACGGAATGGAAGTAATGTAAAAACATGAAGAAGCAGGGAGCTGTTAGCTTGGTTGGCAGCTTCCATAAGGGTCCATTACTTACGGACAGCAAGAATTTATGGCTTTGTTCACACTGAAACCAGTTTAGATTGGTTTCTCAAATATATGTCCATTAGGACTGACTACTGTATTGTTATTTTGTACACTCTTAAAAATAAAGGTGCTTCAAAAGGTTCTTCGTTAAAGGTTCTTTATGGAACCATTTAGACAAAAAGGTTCTTCTATGGCATCGTGAAGCACCTTTATTTTTAAGAGTGTGGTGAAATCTGATCTATTTCAGTAGCAGATGATATGGTCAGTGTCAGTATATGTACACTACTGTTCAAAAGTATGGGAATAGTCTTTTGTTAATAGACCTTTTTCACATTTTCCAGGTTTCTCAGCAGCAGAAGTCGTCATAGTTGGGTTAACTTCGAGAGCAGTGAATGGGAGAGTACCACAAATATATTTTTTGCATTCCCATTTGCTCAAATAGCAAAAGAAAAACTCCACGATAGTGTTTTTGCGACTTTCAAAAAATGGGAAGAAAATTGAGAGAGGCTGATAACTGCAGTCAGAAGAGAGAACGATGTCAAATTTACCGTCCCTCCCATAGACGCTGTATTAGAAACACCCTCGCATTAGCGTTAACTAGTTTTTTTTTTAATTTGATACAAAGGTGATATAATATAAAGTATAGTGTAACCCCTTTAGCCTGTTTCCCAGAAGGATCTACTATGACCGTGCCTCCAGATGGATAATGTTGTGTCTCTGTGGTCCATGTCACATCTGTACTACAACTCCTTGGAAAGGACTTAAACACTACATCACAAAACAGTCAGTATGAGTCTAATTTTGCTTTTAATTCTCCTTTCGAAACTTTTGGTTCTATGTTTGTCTGCTTACTGCTCCCTATGAAGGATTTTCCATCAAAATATGTTTTTTTATAGTGCCTTAAACTTGCCACTGAATGTGGAGTTGAATTACATGCACACAAACTGCTTTCTTCCGTGTCACCCCCACTTGTTTGTTTCTTCTTTCGTAGGGAAGGAAGAATGACCACAGAGTCTGTGGTGTTACGTTTTTGTGAATGTAGACTGCTGAGATATTAAGTAGCTTGCTTACTGTTTGATCAGCATTTCTGAAAACCGCTCACTCTCACAGCTCCAGACGGGGAAGTGAGATGCCCCTGGAGCAGAACCGGGTTGTGCTGGTGGTTCCTCACTGGGTGGAACTAGAACGTGGCAGAGGTTGCACACCCTGTGCTCTCACTGCACCCCAGTGATTACAGGGCTTGCTAAGTGTTTTTCAGATTCAAAGGAGGATCTATTTCAAGTTTACCACCAAAAGAAAGACAGAGAAACCACAAGCCATGACCCGTCTTGTCCGTCTGCAAGTCTGTTTGCTTCTGCAAACTACATTATGCATGCATAATATATATACCTTTATTCTCAAGAACACCTTAAATTGATCAAAAGTGACTGTTAAGACTTTTACATTGTTACCTCCCCAAAATTTTCTAAATGGTCTTAAAAAAATATGGAAATTGAGCCTTCTCTGGCTGTCCATTCTGAACTGCTAAAAAGTGGCTTATGTCCAACAAGAAATTTAATGTCCACTTTATATATTGACCCCATTCTTTCATAGTCTCCTCACTGTAATTGTATCTCCCTCTGGTGTCGGCAGGCAGATGCATCATGGTTCAATAAGTTCAGTGACTCTTCACTGTGAACTGAGGGGAGTGTGATGATACACTAGAATAGCTCAAGCATTTAATTTTAAAGTGTTTGAGTGGAGCGAAATGAAGCGCTCACCCTGGAGTGTTTCAATATAAAGAGGAATGTCCTTCCTGTTGCTTCAGCAGCAGGATCTACACTTCCTGTGGGACTGCAGTAGCTAAAAAGGGTCTTTATAACAAGAAGGACAGGTCAGGGTCAGCATATCCGTCAACCAATAGCAGTTCAGGACAGTAATTGACAAATGGTTTCTGCAGGTCTGGAATGTATATCTTGTTCAATAACATTCAAATATGTTCAGCAACAAAGAGATGTAATTACATAATTATTTTAAGAAAAAAATGATAAATGTCCTATATTTTAATCTTTAATTGGTGTACTTTTAGAAATGGAGAATGATGAAAATCCTTGTTTTCCTTTCTTTCATACAATATTTTTTTAGTATAATATGCAGTATTATTTTAGTATTATATACTATTATAGTTTTTATGAATTCTCTCAATTAGCTTTATAATTTCAGTTTTAGTTGTAGTTTTAAGTTTTAGTAATTTCATGTGCTTTTGTCATTTTTATTAGTTTTTTAATATTTCTGGTTAATATATTTACAGTAATATAATCTTATAATAATTTCAGACTTTTGCTTATTTTACTACTTAAGCATATAGTTCAGTTAGTTGCCAAGGCAGGATTTCTACATTTTCATGTAAGTTTTTCGTGTAATATATATTTTATTTTTGTTTGAGTTTTATTGAAATTACCAAAATTTGTTTATAGAAATAATTTTATTATTAACTTTAGTTTTGGTTAACGATAACAACATTGGCAATATGTTGTTCATATAAGAAACTAGAACAAACAGGTACTCAAAAATGCAGATATTTGTAACTGGTCATTTTCAACCATTGGAAGTTAGCTGTGTGTGTGTGTGACTTTTCACTTTAGTTTGATGTATGATCATAGTATCAGTCTGACTTTGTGACTTGGGCATTGTAATTCATGACTACAAGCCTGCATATTTTCTTTTAAATATGTCTGTCAAGTTAAGCACAATTTATCACATTTGAACATTTTTAAGGCAGGAAAAAAGGACATTTTCATCACATAAAGATGACTATGCCCTTCATGAAGACTTCACAGCAATAGAGCTCAAGTACTACTCAAACACTGCAGTTTACAAGCACAGACTCTGTGTTGACTGTGAAACTTTGCACCCTTAAATAAACCTGATACTTGAGGTCGACAGTAATTGACATATTTCAGTGCTTGCGTGGCTTTGGACTCACTCATGTGTGAATTTGTCTAGTTTGACTGTGGATGTGGTAGAAATGGGCTGAGGCTCATTCCCAGAGGCTTTCAAACATGGATCTGCCTTTCTGGCATGGCAAAAGCACATTTACTCAGTGACCTAAATAAAAGACTGGATTCAGAATGCTGGGAGAGCAGGTCTGCATTGATTCTCTAGCGGTTTAATTTTATTAGCGTTCAGATGATGGCTTGATATTTTAACTTAACACATTAAATTTAAAGACTGTTAGTTCTGAATGTCTGTGGTAAAAACATTAAACGTGAAGCCTGTGGATGCTGTTATTTTAGAGTAACAGTACCGTCACACATACACACACCTTTAAAAAGGGATTAAGAAAACAGGTGTGGAAAACGTGCCACAACGTGTCCTTGTTCATACCAGATCCGTTCAGAAGTTCATTCATTCAGTAAAGGTGTTCAGTGAAGGAAGTGTACGCCATGCTTAGTGTCTCAAACAGAATACACCCTAAGGAGGGGTACATTAAATATAACTCTCAGAGGATTTTCCCTTCCTTATTTTCCTCTCATAACCCTAACAGACTTGTACACTTTATTAAAGGTGTTGTTTTTTTTTTTTTTAATGAACATGTTTTTCCCTCTTAATTATAAATGGGGAGCCGCTTACTTTTATAAGGTACATTTATATCTTTTAGGAGAATTTGGTGTCTGTCAGAGAAGAATTCAGTGGTTACACATTCCTGGAATGTATTAGTTTTGCTGTGGCACCACAATGAAAACTTTATTGTGTGGGAGCTGACCAGCATGGCCTCATTGGGCAGTTTTAGTACCACGTGTGTGTGTGTGTGTGTGTGTGCATCAAACACATCATCCCTCACTATACGTGTTTCTCTCAGCGTCAAATCTGATCATCCCTGAGAGTCATGTAACTTCCTTTTCTCACAAGATTAGGTTGCATCAGACAGCATCTCCCACAGTAGGTGGGAGAATGTGCAATATCTTTAAAGGGATACTTTTCTCATTTTAACTACCATTCAGAAGTTTGAGGTCAGTAAGTTTGTAAAATACAGTAAAAGAGTAATACACTCTTAAAAATAAAGGTGCTTCAAAAGGTTCTTCAAGCGATGCCATAGAAGAACCATTTTTGGTTCCACAAAGAACCATTCAGTCAAAGGTTCTTTTAAAGAACCATCTCTTTCTTACCTTTTTATAATCTGAAGAACCTTCTTTCGCCACAAAGAACCTTTTGTGAAACAGAAAGGTTCTTCAGATGTTAAAGGTTCTTTATGGAACCATTTAGACAAAAAGGTTCTTCTATGGCATCATGAAGCACCTTTATTTTTAAGAGTGTACTGTGAAACGTTTTCAGTTTTAATATATTTTATAAATGTAATTTATTGCTTTAATGGCAATGCTGAATTTTTAGCAGGCTTTATTTCATTCTTAAGTGTCACATGATCCTTCAGAAATCATTCTAATGTGCTTATTTGCTGCTTTAATAAATATTCCTTATTATCAATGTTGAAAACTGCTTAATATTTTTGTGGATTGATTTTTTTTTTTTCTTCAGGATTCTTTGATTAGAAATGTCAAAAGAACAGCCTTACTGACCACAAACTTTACTCGCCCCCATATTGTTCCAAACATCTATTCTGTTATTTTTCCTCCGAAAACAAAAGTGTCGTGTTTAAGTATTGTTACACAGCACGTGAGTAGAATTCACTTTTTCATGTGTTGGCTTGAAACCCTCGGGTCACTATGAAATGTATAAAGAGCTGCATGAAGGTCTTTCTACAATTCTACAACTTTTTACAAAGGTCTTCTAAAATTTCTACTTCCTACATAAAGAAAAAAAAAACAATAATCCAAGGACTTGAGGGTAAGTCAATGGCAGAATATTTATTTATGGGTAAACAATCACATTTAAAGCAGAACTCCTCATCTTTCCTATAAGCTAATATGACCTCTCTGGACTACACAAGCACAAGACTGCATCTTTGGAGCATGTGTGCTCAATTTTTCCAACATTTTCTAGTTCTTGTGCAATCATGGTGTGAGGCTGCAGCGGCAGCTGATGGCACACCAAGTGTTCACCGCTGCTTTCAATCTGTTCACAGCTGTTTTGCCATGAAAGCGTGTCTTGTTTATCATTTTGGCTTTAAGACCCTTTACATTTTCGCTCATACAGTACTGCATCAAAATATTAACTTTCACTTGGGTCATTCATGCAGTGACTTTTAACACATTGGCACATTTGTTGCAAAACACAAAAAGAGTTCTGCTCACTCTCAGTGATGGAGACACAAGCCAAGAATCCTTGGTGTTGGAATGAGGAGATCTGCATGTAATCAGTCCAGTGGAATGTGCACAACCATGGACAGAGAGACTTCAGAGAATGTGGGAGAAGTAGACAGCGGCCGTCTTTGTGTTATGACAGAGAAATGTGTAATGCTTTTGTTTCCATTCATGTCAGTAAATGTTGGTTATATGCAAGTTCTCATTTTCACTGTGTGCATTACAGTATTATGTTTTTCTGAGAGGTCTTTGTGTTCATACTTCTTGTCCACGCCAGTGAGTTAACCACATTTGTTAGTGCAATATTGTTGCACATACCAGCCATTTGACAAAATAAGAGGTTACAGTGTTACGAGTTATGTAAGGTTTATTCCAGATCTCTCTCTCTCCCTGTTTTCCAGGCCATGGAGAATGCCACTGCGGTGAGTGTAAATGCCACGCTGGTTATATTGGAGACAACTGTAATTGCTCTACAGAGACTGCTTCCTGTGTGTCGGACGACGGCAAGATCTGTAGCGGGCGGGGCAGCTGTGTGTGTGGGCGGTGCCAGTGCACTGAGCCAGGGGCATTTGGGGACACATGCGAAAAATGTCCCACCTGTCCAGATGCTTGTGGAACAAAGAGGTATGAGACAGAGGATGCTGAAACTAACTTAACTAAAGCTAACTCGATTTCTAATGCGAGGTCTGTCTGTAAAAGTGTATACATTAGTGTAAATATTTTTGCATATGGGAATTGTACTATCCGATAGCATACAGTTTCATACTCATTTGCAGCAGTTCAACCTTATTTTACTTTAAATTGGCACTTCCTTTTCATAAAATTTATTAGGGCTGCCCCCTAATAGTCGACTAACCATTAGTTGATGAGAAGAGGCTTGGTCGACCAAAATTTTATAAGTCGCTTAATCGCAGAAAAAAAAAAAATCCACAGGAAGTGGTGAGGTCATGCAGAGTGTGGAAGCTGAACAGTAGCGCTCACTGCATGACAGATGAGCGCCAGTGCAGTCACTTGCTCTTAAAATACTCATACAGATAAGAGTAATACATCTTTCGAATCTGTAAGAACTGTTTATTTGTGTGTACTCACAATAACAACAAACATGGAGCTTGTAAAATAATGAAAGCAAACAGGATGCGCTTTCTGCCGTCTCAGTCTCTGTTAGTGCTGGGCGGTATACCGGTTCATACCGAATACCGGTGTTTATTTTTGTTATGATATACATTTTTTAAATACCGCAATACCGGTGCATGTCGTTAAAACAACGTTCGGAACGCGACACTGTTTGAAAGGGGTCCCTTTTCACTGTCGCATTGTGTTGAGGGAACAGCTGTATGCGTTCCGAAACTGAAGCTGTAGAACTAATAGAACGTGATGATGACAGAAGAACTCATCCACAATATCCACATTGACCGCCACAAATATCCACCGCCCCCTGCCATCAGCTCCCGCGTCTCACACACACACGAGCACGACTTTAGCA
>NW_015659385.1:311418-337564 GCF_001515625.1 Sinocyclocheilus rhinocerous
AAAAAAAAAAATCCACAGGAAGTGGTGAGGTCATGCAGAGTGTGGAAGCTGAACAGTAGCGCTCACTGCATGACAGATGAGCGCCAGTGCAGTCACTTGCTCTTAAAATACTCATACAGATAAGAGTAATACATCTTTCGAATCTGTAAGAACTGTTTATTTGTGTGTACTCACAATAACAACAAACATGGAGCTTGTAAAATAATGAAAGCAAACAGGATGCGCTTTCTGCCGTCTCAGTCTCTGTTAGTGCTGGGCGGTATACCGGTTCATACCGAATACCGGTGTTTATTTTTGTTATGATATACATTTTTTAAATACCGCAATACCGGTGCATGTCGTTAAAACAACGTTCGGAACGCGACACTGTTTGAAAGTGGTCCCTTTTCACTGTCGCATTGTGTTGAGGGAACAGCTGTATGCGTTCCGAAACTGAAGCTGTAGAACTAATAGAACGTGATGATGACAGAAGAACTCATCCACAATATCCACATTGACCGCCACAAATATCCCCCGCCCCCTGCCATCAGCTCCCGCGTCTCACACACACACGAGCACGACTTTAGCATTAGATTTAGCAACTTTCAGACCCTTTTAGCGGTAAGTCAATATACTGCAGTATTTCCTCTCTCAATCAGTAGAAAATATGGTTAACACCCGGTCATGCATGGAAAAAAAAATACCGTCATGTACCGTGAAACCGGTATAATTTTGAAAAATACCATGATATAAATTTTTGGTCATACCGCCCAGCACTAGTCTCTGTGAACTTGAACGCGAAACTCTCTGTATATCTTTGCCTTACAGACATGAAAAATAAATTTATAGAGAGTGAAATGTCTACTTTCAAATGAACCAATTCAAATGGAAAACAAATATTCTCAGTGTATGTAGTCCGTATGAAACATGCATACAGGCGCATCACCACTGCGGAGATGATGAGTCAGTGTCACCGACTGCATCTCTTAAACCGAAAACTAAAAAAGCACTAGTTTATCAATAAATTATTTGATGATTTAAATGGGTTATTAATAAGCATGCAATTAATAGTCGACTAATGCTTAAAATGAATGACTACTAGTCGACCATAAAAGTGTTTAGTTAAGGGCAACCCTACAATTTATTTGCCACATACTAGTGGCATTCCAGTGAAGGACTGCAGTAATTTGATCATATCTACACTACCATTCAAAAGTTTGGGGCCAGTAAGATTTAATTTAATTTCTTTTATTCAGCAAAGATGTATTACAATGATTGAAAGTGACAGTAGAGATATTTATGATGCTCTCAAAAGTTTCTATTTTAAAGAAGAGTTTAGCATTTATTTCTAACTTTATGTTCATCAAAGAATCTTGCGAAAAAGTATAATGATTTCCACCAAAAATATTAAGCAGGACAACTGGTTTTAACACTGATACTAATAAGAAATGTTTCTTAAACACCAAATATATTACAATGATTCCTGAAGGATCATGGAACACTGAAGACAGGACTAATGATGCTGAAAATTTAGCTTTGCCATCATAGGAATAAATTATATTTTATAATATGACTGTTTTTACTGTTTTTCATCAAATATGTGCATAAGTTACTTGTTTCAAAATCAGGAAACGACAAAAATCTTACCAACCCCAAACTTTTGAACAGTAATTGTATGTAACACCAAGAATTGCTTGGTTCTTTCACACAAATGTATGCATAATGGCTCTGATGTATATCAATTTAATCTGTTACATTTGAAGAGCACTCTTGACCCACTTTGTCCTTCATAAATCACGAGTGCTTATTGCATCGTTAAGTTACTGAGCATAATCCTCGAAGACTCTAGAAAGCAATAATAAACAATTATAAAAAAAATTTGCACTAGTCCCATGTTAACATTTATAATGTTTAAATACTGTTTTAT
Organism: Sinocyclocheilus rhinocerous; assembly: GCF_001515625.1. Lineage (NCBI taxonomy): Eukaryota > Metazoa > Chordata > Actinopteri > Cypriniformes > Cyprinidae > Sinocyclocheilus > Sinocyclocheilus rhinocerous. Next base: position 313,325 of record NW_015659385.1, read on the forward strand.
ACTCTGTTTTTATGTTACTTCCTCTGCGGCGTCATACGCGGCGCCATTAGTCCATACTGTCACTTTCCATACGCGGCACCACCAGTATGGACTGGTCTGAGGAACATCACCTTGTACAAGACACCACCCCCACTGTCTGTGGAGAATCAACAACTGGCTGATGATCTGAATGTGTTTTACTGTCGATTTGAAAAGGCCAGACTGACACCCAGCACCCGCTCTGATCTGCACTTCACACATTCACCTACTGCAACCCCCTCCCTCCCTCCCCCACCATTCAACCTGCGCTTAAGGTCTGTGTAGAGGATGTGAATGGGTCTTCAGGAAGCGGAAATCTAAGAAAGCTTCAGGCCCAGATGGTGTTTCACTTGCCTGTCTTAAAGTCTGTGCTGACCAACTGGCCCCAGTCTTCACACAGATCTTCAACAAATCACTGGCGCTGAATGAAGTTCCCTGCTGCTTCAAACGCTCCACCATCATTCCGGTCCCCAAAAAACCCCAAATCACTGACTTAATGACTACAGACCTGTCGCTCTCATGTCTGTGGTCATGAAGACATTTGAGCGACTGATACTGGACTACCTGGAGGTTGGGCAAACTCACATCCAGGAGGACTATCACAATCAGCACTGGAGCTCCTCAGGGATGTGTTCTCTCCCCACTGCTCTTCTCCCTGTATACAAATGACTGCACTTCAAAGGACCCCTCTGTCAAGCTCCTGAAGTTTGCGGATGACACTAGTCATCGGCCTCATCAAGGATGGAGACGAGTCTGCTTACAGACAGGAGGTTGAGTGACTCTGGTGCAGTCACAACAACCTGGAGCTAAACACTCTCAAAACTGTGGAGATGATTATGGACTTCAGGAGGAACCCCCCCTGCACTCTCCCCACTCACCATCATGAACAGCACTGTGACTGCAGTGGAGTCATTCAGGTTCCTGGGCAACACCATCTCTCAGACCATTTTTCCTTTTTCTGTATATTTCTATTACTATTGTTATTTATAATTTATTGTCTATTCTCTCATTTTATGTATGTCTGCACTTTGTTTGTATTTTCTGTACCAGAAGCTCCTAACACCAAGACAAATTCCTTGTGTGTGTGAACACAATTGGCAATAAAGCTCTTTCTGGTTCTGATACTGATTCTGCAGTGTGTTTGTTTTTGTTGTTGAGGGACAAGTCGAAAATATTTCTGTGGCACAAGGTAGCATGCCACAAGATGATGTCAGTAGAGCTCTTATTTACACTACATACACCAACATATGGTCTCCATTAGACTCCTCGGAGCTGACTGGCAGAGTCTGAGATAGCTTTCCTTTGTCAGTGACTCTTGTTTAGATTCAACCTTGTCAGTCTTGTGATGGTTATAGTTTGACTTTTCTGAATGTTTCTCTTCAGGGAATGCATCGAGTGCCGTCTCTTTAACACGGGGAGACTGGCCGATAACCAGACCTGCCAGCGCATGTGCAAGGATGAGATCATCACCGTGGAAACACTCCGTGAGTGCACACTTGATACACTGAATGATTATTTGGGGCGGCTTCTCTATCACTTCATCTCCACCCTGCACAAACACACTTCTTCCTCTGATACAAATACATGTGTGGTTTGTTTAAGCCAAAGAACAATATTTTTAAGTTAGTTTGTATGTATGTTTATGCTCTGCTATCAATTAACTATTCAGTAAATATAGTACTTAAATTGACTCATTTGAGAAAACTCAAAAAAGTAAAACTTAACACAATTATGGTTGCTTAACATACATCTTCCTTAAGTCAAAGAGAAAAGTTGAACCCAGCAGTGATCAGAAGCTCAGTTCAGAGATCAGTCCGTCTCATCAGGACACACTGTTGGTCGAGCGCCACAGTTTGTGCTTCCAGGTCGTGATTGTGTTACCCGCAGCAGGGTGAAGCACAGTTTGTGGCGTATCATGGCCAGCTCTGTTTATGTTATTATCTAGAGAATGTGAGTCTGGACGTCTCGGCAACACTCGCTGTTCTGTGTCCCACTGTGAAAGCATGTGTTTACTGCTCTTCCTCTAAAACCCTGCTATTAATACAAACCACTAACATGTAAAATGCTCAGATTCATTTAGAATAGCAATTTAGAAAACGTTCTTTTGTTGTGTATATAGATCTTTTTATTATATTTTTGTATATTTTTTATTTATATTTATTATATAGTCCGTAAGCTATGAATAAAGTTTATGAGACCTTCTCCAGGGTATTTATAACAGGTTTTATTGCTGGAGGAATGTTTTTTACATGTGTCTAGGAATGCATGAATGAATGTTTATTGTTGAGCAATATGAAGCTGGTCTTATTCGCTGAAATACTGTAGTGAAACATTCAGGTTGCTTGTGAACTCTTTAAGGCCTTTCCATGTCACTCCTAATTGTAAAAGAAGGCATCATGGATTTGATGTTTCACAACATTTCCCTGCCGTTTCAGTCAGCTGACTTCCTTAATGGACTGCACATGTGCATACCTGGAAACATCTAGCTCATTCGGAGAAAGAGACTCCGTAGTTAAATGACTGTTAGGAAGGGAGAGACTTCCTAGTCTGTTGGGGATTTTAATTATGATAACATTTAAACATTCTTGATCAATCTGGGTCCTTGTTGAGGAATGCAAGGTCTGGTCCAACAATAATTTCAGTGTTTATGCTGTTGGCTCGACGTGCCTTTCTCATTTTATTGCCTCAGACACAGTTTGCACAGCTGTTTCATTAAACTAAACTCCTCTTTTCCTCAACTTCTCTCTATCTGTTTCAGAAACGGATGATTCCAACACTGTTCAATGCGTGTATAAGACCGAGAATGACTGTGTGATGAAGTTCACCTACTCTGAACATGCCAATGGCCAGTCAGTCCTCACCGCTCTTAAAGAGCCAGGTCAGTGTTTAGCACTTCACAACTACCCCACTAAGAACGCCATTTCAGAATCATGATAAGCACAGTCATTTCTGAAAAGTATAAGTGAAGAAATGATCGATGTAAAAGAAGTTATATTTCTGTTATTTCTGATACATGCATTGTTTCTAATGGGAAAGTACGTCATATCTTACATTATGTCCATGCATTTATGTATTTTGTGTGTTTACAGAGTGTGCTGTTGCCCCAAATGCCATGACTGTGCTCTTGGCAGTTGTTGGCAGCATCTTGTTGATGGGCATCGTGCTGCTGGCGCTCTGGAAACTGGTCATCACCATTCACGACCGCCGCGAGTTTGCACGCTTCCAGAGTGCACGTTCACGGGCGCGATACGAGATGGTGAGATTTAATCCATCTACTGCACTATGTTTGATTCAAATGATAGAAATCAGATACTTGTGAATGCTTGTTTACATGTCACAATACTTTTGACAAAATGTTCGCTTAATGAGTTCCATTAATCAAGGATCCAGAATTGCTAGTATTATTTTATTATATTTTTTATTTGCATACTATCGTTCAAAAGTTTGGCGTCAGTAAAATGTATTTTTTGGGTTTTTTTTACTTCTTTGAAAGAAGAATCTTATGTTTACCAAAGCTGCATTTCTTTTATCAAAAATACAATGAAACAGTATTATTGTGAAATTATATTACAATATTAACTGTTTTCTATTTGACAGTATTTTATAATGCAATTTATTCCTGTGATGCAAAGCTGTATTTTCAGCAGCCATTACTCCAGTCTTCAGTGTCACATAATCCTTCAGAAATCATTCTAATATGATGATTTGGTGCTCAAGAAACATTTCTTCTTATTATCAGTGTTGAAAACAGTTGTGCTGCTTGCTATTTTTGGGGGGAAATCATACTTTTTTCAATATTCTTTGAATATAAATTCAAGTAAATTCAAAGTAAATACTTAAAAAGAAGTAAATGTTTAAAGAAGGATACATAAATATCTTTACTGATCAATTCAATGCGTCATTGCTGAATAAAATACATTTTTCAAAAAAAAAGAAAGGAAAACATTTCTTATGAATATTGAAAACAGTTGTGCTGATCATTTTTATTTTTTGGAAACATTTTCACAGATATTTTGAATAAACATTCAAGAGAACAGCATTAATTGGAATACATTTATAAAAAAAAAAATTAAATTCTACATTTTATTTAGAAATCTTATGTAAGACAAAAAAAAAGGTTTGATTTCTTTCTTTTGAATGGTAGTGTAGATGCAGTCTAATGCATTCATATACCACTGTTTGCAAGTTATTTAAAATGCAAATAGCTTGAACTGGCAACTCTATGCAATCACCCAGTCTTCAGTGTCACATAATCCTTCAGAAATCATTCTAATATGATGATTTGGTGCTCAAGAAACATTTCTTCTTATTATCAGTGTTGAAAACAGTTGTGCTGCTTGCTATTTTTGGGGGGAAATCATACTTTTTTCAATATTCTTTGAATATAAATTCAAGTAAATTCAAAGTAAATACTTAAAAAGAAGTAAATGTTTAAAGAAGGATACATAAATATCTTTACTGATCAATTCAATGCGTCATTGCTGAATAAAATACATTTTTCAAAAAAAAAGAAAGGAAAACATTTCTTATGAATATTGAAAACAGTTGTGCTGATCATTTTTATTTTTTGGAAACATTTTCACAGATATTTTGAATAAACATTCAAGAGAACAGCATTAATTGGAATACATTTATAAAAAAAAAAATTAAATTCTACATTTTATTTAGAAATCTTATGTAAGACAAAAAAAAAGGTTTGATTTCTTTCTTTTGAATGGTAGTGTAGATGCAGTCTAATGCATTCATATACCACTGTTTGCAAGTTATTTAAAATGCAAATAGCTTGAACTGGCAACTCTATGCAATCACAAGGACAAAAACAACTAGACTTGGATTGAAACCATGAGGCCTTTTGGAAAACATCAGTCAGCTGGGATTGCAGATCAGTCATGATGAAAATTCCAAGGCTGTGTTTCAAAGACTCTGTTCGCTCTGCCCTTCTAACCATGTGCATTTCAATGAACCCATCTGACCTATTTATTCCTCGGTCTCTCTCTCCTTGTCTTCCTTCTTAGGCGTCTAACCCTGTTTATAAGCAGTCCATCCCCTCTCACCCAATGGAGACGGTTTTCCATATGCATAGTATCAAGTCATGCAACGGAGGAGTCCACTAATCGACCTGCATTTGGACTGGGGGACATGGCAGGACCTGTCCAGCGCACCTCTGCACTACAGTGGAGGACCGAGACAAATGTTACGGTCTTTTGCAATGCAAACTTTTTTTTGAGGCGTGTGGTTCCTGAGGATTGGAACTGATCTTTATGCGGTTTCAGCTTGATGAGCAGCAGTTGGACGCATGCCGAATTTGAGAAGAGGATTGGCTTGACTAGTTGGAGAGGCAGGGCTTATCGGCATTAGACATTAACCTGCAATGGACCGCTTGCTTGAATATAATTCCTAACCATACCTCCTGCACATTATGATGGATTTGCTGTGCATTGTTTTATAGGCAAAGAGACATGAAGTGTATATTATTAACAGTGTGACTTTCCCAGCCTTTACACATTTTACATCAGTTTATTTACCACATGTACAATAGTCAGATTCCATAAAGTGTGCATAGAACACAAAAAATGCAAAATTATACATCAACTCTTTAACGAAGTGATGGGTACTAACCTAACCAGAGCAATACATTTCTTAACTTGTGTTGCACATTGTATGTTAGGTTGAGACTTATAAAGTAAAGAAAGAAATGCCACTCTACAATGCTAGTCTTTTGTGTATTGCCACAGGTAACACATTTTTATAATGATTTTCAACTGTGCAGTGTGATGCAATAACACTGCCTGCTGATAATTCAAGAGTGTCTCGTTTGTTTTTGGAACAATTACATTTAGAAGTTCCACACCCATCCCATCAGGACCTGGACTAAATAAAAAATTAGACACTAGACACCAACTGCCAGTAAGAACTGAGACTGACCCCGTACCGATACTTAGTCATGTTTGTGTCTACTTGCTTTTTTTTTTCATTTTGGTGCATTTTTTACATGCCTGACCCTGGACCACAAAACCAGTCATAAGGATAAATTTTTCGAAATTGAGATTTATACGTCATCTGAAAGCTGAATAAATAAGCTTTCTATTGTTGTATGGTTTGTTAGGATAGGGCAATATTTGGCCGAGATATAACTATTTGAAAATCTAGAATCTGAGGGTGAAAAAAATCAAAATATTGAGAAAATCGTCCTTTAAAGTTGTCCAAATGAAGTTCTTAGCAATGCATATTACTAATCAAAAATTAAGTTTTGATATTTACGGTAGGAAATTTACAAAATATTTTCATGGAACATGATCTTTACTTAATATCCTAATGATTTTTGGCATAAAAGAAAAATCGATAATTTTGACCTATACAATATTTTTTTGGCTATTGCTAAAAATATACCCCAGCGACTTAAGACTGGTTTTGTGGTCCAGGGTCACAAATAAGGTGTATGTTTTCGAAACTCTTACTGCAAAAATCCAAACTGATTACACTGCTAGTCGATGCTTTCACTGGTTATAATTTCAGTCCACATAATCATTGTTTCAAAACACAAGATCTTTGTAATAAATAATGAGAACATTTGGTTTAATCGCTGAAACACAACAGTATGACTTTCAATTTAGTACTTTTAACAATCCGTTCATTCAACACAAAACAATGCAAGATACATGTTTCAAATCAGCCATGCTGCTGAGGTTACAGCAATACAGGCTAGACTTTCCTCATTAGACAATACACTTACATTACCTAACTTGCTTAATTAATGTAAAATCCATTAAGTTTGTAATATTATCTGTCCAGTCTGGCAACAAAAGGTGTGATGGAGATATGACATTGCCATGAGGTTTTGTGTAGTACAGTGTGCTGCCAGTACAGTAAATGTTGACTGAGTCTGTACTGTAGTTTCGCTGCTTTCTTGGGTGACTTACATTACTTTGACAGTGTCTACCATGGTAAGTCCTCTGTTTATAGTCCCACAATGCATACATGTCTCCCTTATTCAGATGTGTCTGACCAATCTGACAGACAGGCACACATTTAATTGTATCTTGCTCTATGTATATTTATCACAAATTGCAAATCTCTTTCTCTTTCACACACACACACACACACTTTGAACATTGTGGTTATCTGATTTAAATTGCTTACTGTAACAATAATTTATTTTACTTATCTATTTCGGAAATTGCCAACCATGCAGTTCTACAGAATCTGTATCTCTAGAAATGTATAGATACCAAATGATTCACTGAGTAACCATTAAGATCCGTTGGATTAAATCATAGACATTCATCTGAACGAGAAGAGAGGCAAATGAAAAGTTTGATAGTAATAGCATTATGAATGGCAGTTGTTGTGAATGAAATGTTTAAATAGATGAAACGCCTATTTTGTGTTGTGAAAAGGATACTTTGTGGTTTAGTGTTTTGTACTAATGCAATTGAAAACACGCTGATGTTTGGAAAAGGTGCATTTTGATGATTGGTTGTGAGATTAGTAATAAGTTTGAAAATGTACAACTTGTGAAATACGAAATAAAATAAAAAATTTAATACATTTTAAAAAGCCGTAAAAGCACAAAAGGTACATTATTAGGGGCCATTCATGTCGTCACCTTTGTTTATGTAGTGCTTTATACAGTAATGACTGTACAAAATAACAGAATCAATTATGCAAACTATGTCACATATGAGACAAATTCATATTCTGCTGTAAAACAACTCTAAAAAGACAAGTGTCATTGTTCAGCTCCAGTCAGTTCAGTGGTATTATGAAACCAATTCAATTCATCTAAAAAGCTCTACAAAAGACAATAGTGTTATTCAGTTCTATTTTGTCAGTTTGAGTTAGTTCAATGTTGAATCAATTCAGTTCAATAACAATACTGAAGTTTAGTCACTTATGAAACTAATTTGATTCAAGATTTGCTAAGAAATAAATCTACAGAAGACAATTTCATCAGCAAGTTCACACAGAAGCAGTGCAATGGAATTAAGGCAAAAATGCATTTTGTTAATTGCTTCTCAAACTAGTCATAAAGCACATTTACATGCACAATTTGATATCAGTGAGACTAAAGTAATAATTTGCCTTCTTAAACTGTCATACAAATTAATTAATCCAGTTGATTTTTTTTTTAAGTCAATTATATTTATTTTTAGGACATTGCATGGCAATGGATAAAAACAAAACGGTTCTTTCAGGAAACAACAGTGAGACATGTAACAAAGTCAGAAAGACTAGAAGACAACAGCAGAATCTAAATACAGTCAATAGTATCACAAGGCACACATAATCGACAATTTCAAAGTCAAACTAACCAACCTAGATAATGCAATCTGTATCTCTGCTTAATGATATACAGAGAGAAGACATGCAACATGCCATGTATAGTTGGATAGACAGATGAAGACTGAAGCTCAAGTACACAAAAACTAGTACTTTCAAACATACTTACAATCTTAAGGTCTTTTTGTTTGATGCTAACAAAACATGTCAGCACAGCAGGGAATGACACTACCACCCTTCTGTAAGCGGACAGGAAAATCTGACTTAATACTGCAAACTAGGTGACAGAAGCCCTTGATCTAAGAGGGCCGTGCACCTGGAGTGGGTGAGGGGCTTAATGGGCTAAAGTTTGCTTAGTACCGTTTATTTGTCATATTCTCCTGTGACTCCTGTGAAGGCAGCTTGTTTTATGCTTCAAAGGTGTGGTGCAGAAGGGTTTTTTACCTGCAGTGAGGAAGATTGGGAGTATAAATCAGCCATTGTGTGTGTGTGTGTGTGTGTCTGGTGACGTGTCAAAGGCCTCAGGTTCAGTTACAGAGAGCAGCTGTGTTTGCAATGGGGAAAGTGCACATGCCTTCTGAGAGCCCAGCTGAAAACCAATTTCAGTGCTGCTTTACTGTGAAACCACATGAGACTATGTACCTAAGACCTCTTACAGAGTATTTTACCAGGTCTGGTGGGTGGTCTGCTATCGATCCTGTATCGAAGGCATGCAAAGAGGCTTTACATTTTCAGTTTTTCAATGCATGCACAAGTCATATTGGCTGTAAAAGTTTGCATGGTAAATTTAATCCTTCACCGAATCTAATGTAACCGCCATGAGGTTACACTGCCACCATTTTCATGCTCTCTTGCCGCACAACACACCCATGGCTGACATTTTGAGATGAGACTTAAGGGGATGCATGTAGAAATACAAATATATGCAAGGAGCTCCAGTGGCTCTTCCCTGTTAGGATGTCAACCCTGTGGTTTGCTCATAAATCACATGTTCCCAGAGTTCGATGAACTAAAATGCTGCTTTCCTCCAGAGCCGTGAGCCAGCATCAACAGCCAGAGCATTCAGACAGAAGTGAAGTCATGAATGCAGGAAGGGAAAGTAGGTTTGTGTGATAGTTGTAATGTCTGAGTTGAGCCATTAGGAGCTGAACAGCAACAGATGTGACTGTGAAGGCCTGATCTTCTGCCCTCTCATGAAATCTCTCTCTTCTTCACCGTTTATTTCTCATTTCCTTCAAATAAACACATGGTCTTAGGAATTGTAACATTTTTGAGCAAAAATTATGAGGCAAAACAAAGGGATAGAAAAGGATCCTTAAGAAAGGGATAGTTCACTCAAAAATGAAAATTTGATGTTTATCTGCTTACCCCCAGGGCATCCAAGATGTAGGTGACTTTGTTTCTTCAGTAGAACACAAACGAAGATTTTTAACTCAAACCGTTGCAGTCTGTCAGTCATATAATGGAAGTGAATGGGAATCATGGCTTTGAGAGTCAAAAAAACATACACAAACAAAACCAAATGAAACCCTGCGGCTCTTGATGATACATTGATGTGAAAAGACCCCAATGGTCCGTTTGAGAGATAGGTGGCGGTAATGCACTTATAGGTCTGCGATAAGTTTCTTGTACAGACCGATCGTTTCGTGTCTTTACACATCAATGTATCGTCACGAGCCGCAGGGTTTAATTTGGTTTTGTTTGTGTATGTTTTTTTGACTCTCAAAGCCGTGATTCCCATTCACCTCCATTATAAGACTGACAGACTGCAACGGTTTGAGTTAAAAATCTTCGTTTGTGTTCTACTGAAGAAACAAAGTCACCTACATATTGGATGCCCTGGGGGTAAGCAGATAAACATCAAATTTTCATTTTTGGGTGAACTATCCCTTTAACTATTTTTAGGTCACTAATCACATAAGTAAATTTGACACATTTTTTTACAAGCAGTCAGAAGATCTTCCATTAAAGCAAAATATGCACTTTGGATTTTTTTTTTTATTTATAACGAGAACGTTCAAAAGACCAACATTTATTTAAAATAGAAATATTTTGCAACATCATAACTTTACGGTCTTTCATTTCTTACCCCAAACTTTTGAACAGTAGTCTGTTTTATTTAAACAGACGCATTAGGCCTATGCATCATGGAGTTTTCTAGCCATCTAGATGTGCCAAATGTGTCTTTTTTAGGAGCAGTGTCCTTCATTTCCAGGGAGATGTGATAACTGTGAATGTTGAGCCTTACTGGTATGCAAGGTATGTCCTGCAGCACTGTTACCCAGACTCACTCTATCCTGCTTCATTTATCTGGTCTTACTCACCTAATGAGTCTGTGTCTCTGACTGACTGACTGTTTGTGTTCAGTGATGGAATGTAGAATCGCTCTGTTTGCGAGCATATAGAGGCTTGACTAACGCAATATGCTTCTTTATGTTTATTATCAAACACTGACTGTGATGCACAGTGCCCATGTTAACCTTCACACTTATGCTTTTCTGTGAACCTCGGAGACAATAACAATGGCTGCAGCACATGTTCTGCACTGCTGATGAATCATTTGTGATGCAAATGTTTTTGTAAAGTGGGGCCTACTGGCCTTGTCCAGATTCTGGGAAAATATTGTATATGTGTGTTTTTACATGGGTGGCATAGTGTGTTTATACATAAACAATCATGTGGGTATTTATGAGTTTTTTGTCTTTATGCTTGAGGGTCTGATCTTTGTCAGTAGCATTACTCATTCACAGGACCAAATTTCACCCTTTTTATGCCAGTATTGTTTCATCACCATATGCAGAACCCAGTCAAGAAGAAGACATAATACTAGTATGTACTATATGTCCTGCACACATTATTTTCTATGTAACACTATGGATCACACAGGTACTACTATCAAAGTGTTCAGATTTCTTTAATTTAGACAGTTTGTTCTGGATTTCAAAAATGAACAAGATTGACCAAAGACTAGATTTTACATCGGTGTATAGACAGTCTTGATAAAAACTTCCATCTTCTGGACATAAATATTTGCAGTTACCAGTGATAATAGTTTTGTTACTAAATCGAATAAAATAACAATCAATTCATCAATTGAAATAATATATTTTACAACAATTTAACAGTATTCTTGGGAACAAATAATGTTTTTTTGGTGATTTATATTGTTTATGAAAGTAAATATGTAAGAAATGTGCGCCACGGACACCGCGCTCTGTCCTATAGCACCATCTACTGGATGAAGGTTCATGGTGCATGTTCACGGACACCCGGTGTCATTGTGCTGGTATTAGTGGTTTGTGAAAGGGTTCATTTAAACAAATAAATACAAAAATAACACACAAGACAATAAGAGTAGTAAATATTATACATTTCCTGTATTACAGATTTTTTAAATATGTTAGCTAGAGTTTAAGAACGTTATGACAGATTTTTCGTTTTGGGTGAACTTATCCTTTAAATCAGCAGAGGAAGAAGAGAGTCCTAAGTGACTCATATAATTGGAGTGTGTGAGGAGGGAGAATCTGGGTTTGGGTGTATTGGTTGGTGTGTCTTTGTGGTTTATACCACCTCAGTATGGTGTAGACTCAAGCAGGAAGTTAGGTCATGGAATTACATGTCACTGTATGAAATTATGCTTCTCTCCTCCAGAATGCAAAATTGAGCAGGTCAAAGGCACAATGGCTACATGTGACCTGGAGACTGAGACCAGCTCTCCACATAAGTTTGTTTGTGCAGTAGTGTGTCATAGCTGTGTTGTTCACAAACAAGCAGATGGTAGTATTTAAGTCATAGTTGATTTGTTTTCTATGAAACAGTGCAACTAGTATTTTTCTACATCATGTCCACTTTTAGGAAAGAGTTGCTACCTCACTACATGCACGTGCTAAAGCCCAGCCCTGTAAACTGTTAATCTGAAAGTAATTTAGTAGGGCAGGTTAAATGTGATGCACATTCTGTTTATGATGAAATGATCTAATGGAGTGATCTAATAATCTCTTCACTAGTTTATTTAACAAAGTATAGCATATATGCCTAAATCAATATTGTAAATTATATTTACTCCAACATTAAGACAGACAAATGTCCAAAGTTCTTGGACGAACTTTTCTTTGGCAGCTTTCATGATGTGTCCTCAGTCTTCCAGGGTGTGTAGGCACATCATAGACTCACAGACTAGAAACTGACAGTATGAAACCACAGAGTGAGCTGGACATTGTTACAGGTTAGTGTATGGCATGAAATCATGAGAGGGAGGGATGGAAATAAACGTTTAAATTCATGTAGTAGGCAGTAATGTTTAACAGAGTGGGTGACTCAGCACCTCTTAAATTTAAGAAAGATCGGATGTTATTTTGGTGAAATCTGCTAGCAATTATTTTTGACTGTCTATGTTGCAAAAATAAGTTTCAGATTAAAAATGAATTAATACAGTTATACAATTTAAACAAGAGTCCAAGGCGGTCAGTTTCTGCGAAGATTGATTCGTTTTTATGTTTGGGGTTCCATAGACCTTAATTATGTATTTTTAAATGTAACATCTTATTTTAAAAATGCTTCATAATATGTTCTTTGTCATTTTTGAACGGAGCTCCATTGTAATTTTTTAAGAAGAAGAATATACAAACACCTTTTAGAGATCATTGATCAGTTTGTAGCTTATGTAATATTTTCCATCCAATCAAAATATCAAAGAAAAGACTTCATCTTTTCATCAGACTAGATATTCACATACATTCAAGAGGAAGGCTCATACAGCTTTGGAAGTATTTCTTGATTTAAAAAAAAATCAGTTTTCTTGTTTTATTAAAGTTAACTTGTTTTAACTTAATAAATATATTTGAGAAGTGACAATGTTTCAATTAAAAATTGGCAAGAGTAGTTAGTAGGCTAATTTCATCACCACAGGCTAGGCCTACTTCACGTTCATGTGTCACCACACACGTGTTTTCAATTAAGTATTCAGTAGGAAAAAATAACTCGGATTGTAAATTTTAAGGGATAATTCATCCAAAAAGGAACACTCTGTCATCATTTAGCCTACTCACCCTTACGTCGTTCCAAACCTGTACGATTTTGTTTCTTCTGTGGAATAGCCTAGCCTATATATTGATAAATGTTTCAAACGTTTTTGTCCTTACAGTAAAAGTCAGAAAAAAACGGTTTGGTTACATTCTTCAAAATATCATCTGTTATATTCCACAGAAAAAAAAGAAATTCATAGGATTAACGAAATGAGTGTGAATATAAATGACAACAGAGTTATCATTTTGGGTGAACTATGCCTTTAAGCAAAACTAAATTTGATCATTTAGACTCAAATCAACATTTCATGTCCATTAATTTAATCATTTGGTAAGTAGTAGCAGCATAATAAGCTTACTCTATAGCAGTGTATACGGCACTGGGGTCTTCCCGATCCAGCCCCTTGCACAATCGTCATCATTTACTGAAATCACACGTCAGACCACGAGTAGTCGGCAGGAAAACCATTTAAACTTGTCTTGCGCAGGATGTGCACAGTTCATTGCATGACAGCTGCGCTAACATCTGTATGATCCACTGCGGAATGAGAGAAATGCGCGTGTTAACTGTCGTACTCGCCGTTGTATTTGTCCTGAAGGAGGCTGAAGCTTGGGGTTACAAGAATGGAATACTGCACAACTCGATCTGGCTGGGTAATTATTTCATTTGATTTTACTGATGTGTTTATCCAAACTACTTAAGTGATACATTACCCATTTCATGACTAGAATATTTTAAATGGACTAATTTACGTTTTTGTTGTTGTTGTTCCTTTTGGATTTTTTCCCTCATAGTCTGTATAATGGATGTAAAAAACACAGTCTTTAATTTACTGTTCAACAGGGCTTACATATATTGCATTGTCATAATTGAATATGTGTGTTGTGTGCATTTCGCTTTGGACCCACGGACAAGAGAGGCAAATTTATAGCTCTGTAAAGTCTGACAGTGCAGCCAGTCTGAAGGGACCTTGTAAACACAGGGAAATTACTTAATTCCAGCATGCTCCAAGAAACCCACGGACATTTCTCTGTAGATTTGGCTTGTTTGATAATAACAAGACCCATGAAAGATCAATGTGCTTTAGATATATAAGAGTTTAACCATTTCCCACTGTAAAAACCAATGTTTACCAATGTTTTAGCTGTAGCCTACTGTGGTTTGGTTTAAAACTTTTAAATAAACGAATTAGTGTGTGAATTATAGGGCAAGATAATATGGATTGAACACCACAAAGAAAGTCAAAACAATGTGTCTAAGTATATTTCGTTTTCAGCAGAGTTCAAACATTTCAGTAATGATGTTAGTTGGTAAGAGCATGTTGAAATACATTTTCACCTGATTATACTCTAAAGTATATATTTGCCAGATGAGATAACCATATATTTCTATACATTCAGGCAGTGTATGGCAACAAAGCAAAACAAGTAGGCTATTCGAATTTCATTTAACTTTATTATAAATTTATACACAACAAATGTAGTTTATCTAAAATAAACTAACTTTTTTTTTAGGTAATTGACTTTTCGAAAATGATCCTTTTATTTAGGCCCTCATATAGCAAAACTTATTGAAACCCCCCTGAAAGTCACTGTATATTTCCCATACTGTAAGCAACTTTATTTATTTACTTATGGTAGCATAGTGGCTTGACCACCACTACACATCTGAAAACACTTAAATAATCTATAGTGTTTAACTACATTTATGCTTCAAATGAGGCTCCCATTTAGAGCCTTTCTCAGAGACATGTTTGGAGCTCACTAATGGTTGCAGTCTTCTGATGTTTGAAGCCAACACAGTAAAAACATTGGCTTATAACTCATTTGAGACAGGATCCAACTTCTTCAAGGTTATGCATGCGTGCTTGAAAACAACTGCAAAGCAGCATGATGTTCTGTGAGCAGCAGACAGAGCTCAAAACAGGCTAAATCTGCTTCAGTGATCTTACCAACAGCAACTGGGTGTACATTGTATTTGTCCCTTATGTATTCAGGATGTCCCGCCACAGTAAAACATCTACGTTGTGTAAAACCTTCTAAAATAAATTTCCTGTTTCCCAGGTCTGACGTAATTTGAGTAGACAGGTAGAATCATTGTTCTGAGACATTGAACAGACCCAGATAACCCCACATGAGTCCACGAAGCTGATAGTGTTGCCAAATGAGACACATGTTCTCTCTCCTTACAGAGCAAGCAGCCGGAGTTTACCACCGCGAATCTCGCAAAGGAAGATATCAGCTGACGTACAGGGAAGCCAAGGCTGTGTGCAAATTTGAGGGGGGTACTCTTGCTACATATGATCAACTGGAGGCTGCTCGCCAAATTGGTTTGTATCACACTTACAAATCTCACTTAGATCAGATGCCAAAAGAAATAGTAATGGAAATAGTAGTGGGTCTGGCCTAAAGCATAAGTGCCGAAAGCCGAACTTGGATCATACTGAATAGCCTTTATTATAACAATAAACAATCAGCAAGCAGAATGATAATCAACATTCTCACAGATATATTAAATATTTGCACACATCATATAAACAAAGTTAAAAACCATCCCCAGTGCCACCCAGTGTTATGTTTGAACTGTAAAAGCCATTGTCATGTGTTGCCTGAGCAGGAACACCTGTTTCTTGTAAAATTACTCTTTAGTAAGAGTAAATTTGTTCCAGACATGAGCTCTGATGTATTTTGTGGTTACTTCAGGCTTGTGGCACTCTATGTTGGAGGTCTGCTTGGCTTTCTTTTTATCATCTCTGTTTGCAGCCTTCAAATGGTGCCCATGGCTCCTCAGAGAACACGAGCCCTTTATTCATTACCCCTTAAAAAAGACGAATTTCCTTTTTGTTTTTTTTCATGGAGAACACTTTTTATTCAGTACAAACAAAACCTGGTTGTGAAATACTGCAGATATATTCAAATATGAACACAGAAGAAAAAAATAAATGAACTACTTTTCATAATTAATTAACCTACATAATTTGTATCACTTATATTTGTATAATTAGACTGTATTATTTTTAAACATTAAAACAGTGTTTAATCATTTGTAATTAATTAGCATTTTAGATCAATTCATATTTATGTCAAATGTTGCTTCATAATAACAGATGTTGCACAGTATCACAGCATTTGTCATTCTCCCAAAGGGTTCCATGTGTGTGCAGCTGGATGGTTTGACAAAGGACATGTGGGCTATCCGATTGTTAAAGCTGGCGCCAACTGTGGTTTCGGAAAGGTTGGAATAATTGATTATGGATATCGGCTCAACAAAAGTGAGAAGTGGGATGTCTACTGCTACAACCCTGGGGGTGAGTTTGAGCAATGGCAGTTAGGCAATCTTGGGTGGATTTTAGTCATCCGCTGAGAGATTTGGACAAAGTAGTTACACAAATCTTAGGTTTGTAAAATCTTCTTTGAAAGCTCTTCAGAGTGAGTTGACTGTAGTAAAGTATAAATCTCCATAGGTTAAAGACAATTACTTTATATCATAATTCAGGCACTCATTGGCCTGACAAAGACTTTGTGGTCTGGACAAAGAGGTCATCCGCTGAGAGATTTGGACAAAGTAGTTACACAAATCTTAGGTTGTAAAATTTTCTTTGAAAGCTCTTCAGAGTGAGTTGACTGTAGTAAAGTATAAATCTCCATAGGTTAAAGACAATTACTTTATATCATAATTCAGGCACTCATTGGCCTGACAAAGACTTTGTGGTCTGGACAAAGACAACCATGACTAAATGTTGGAGAAAAAAGTGTTGGATGTTTTATAACACACAATGACAGATAGAAATAGAGGAGAGTGAACCTCAGCACAGGACATTATTCATATGAGTTAAATGTAGGAAAATGTCTTAGATGTGGAGCGATCACAACAAACAGAAAGAGAACAAATACATTATACATTTCTTGGAAAATGCCTGCTTGTTTTCTCTGGCTCTTTTCTCTTGTATGAATATGGAAGATTCTAATGAAAAATGTTTCACACTGTGAATAATCTAAATGAAGCCCCATGAATTTTACACGGTGTGGTAATGCATTACCAGAGACCCAGCTGAGTTTGTGACTGACGCTTTTCCCCTGATTTGTAATGAGCTGGTGAAAGAAATTCTCCCTACGGAGAACTTTACTCAACAGGGTTCTCAAAAAGAAGTCAGGGAGGAAATAGTGAACTCAGACTTTCAGGTTGAGATGTCCTGTGAGAGATGTTGATGTGGACATTTTTGTGTCTTACCTTCAATAGATATTTATTAATAGGTCAACACACATAGAAAACTTTGAATATTAGTTTCACAAAGCATTGCCTCAAAGTTTAATTCTGATATTGCAATAGATAGATGTTCAGTGCAATACAGTGCAAAGAGGGTGGGTTGTCCTATTTAATAAAAAATTATTTATAGTATAAATTAGCTTTCTATATAGTATCCAGTAACTACCTCATTGAGGGCAGGGCACCAGATGTGTGTGTCACTGAGCACCCACTCAAACCACAGACAGAGTTTGGATTTGTCATTGTCTGCATAAGCATAGTGCTCATATTCCTTTGACTCCTTTTTATACTTCTGATACTTATTTCCACATGGAGAGATGAAGAGATGAAACGTGATTCAAACTAATGAAACTGTTTGGTGTAGTAGGACTGACCCCTTGAGTTTATTGACTTTTATGCATGCATTAATTTGTACAACTTTGGTGCTGTCTTTCCAGCAAAGGAGTGTGGAGGCGTGCACACAGATCAGGAGAAGGTTTTCGATTCTCCTGGTTATCCAGAAGATTACCAGGATGAGCAGATTTGCTACTGGCACATTCGTGTGCGTTACGGCCAACGAATCCGCCTGCACTTCCTAGACTTTGACATTGAGGAAGACACAGCTTGCCTCAGTGATTACCTGGAGATCTATGACAGCTATGATGATGTTTCGGGCTTTGTTGGAAGGTAAGTAACAGACGATTTGTTTTATTCACCGTTGAACTTTACGTTCCATTTTATATTGCTGCTGGGAGTTTAGAGTTCTGACATTGTTTAAATTTGCTTCAAAATAATAAAACAAATCTGCCTACTCTGGATAGATACTGTGGGGATGAACTTCCAGAGGACTTCATAAGTACAGGTATGTTGTAGCATTAATTTAAATTTCAAAAGTTTGTTTTTCTTGGATAATACGTCAATTTGAATGTATCTCTTAAATAAATTTCAGAAGATATCTCTCTATGTTTCTACATTATCTCTTGCACAGGAAATGTCATGACTCTGAAGTTCCTTTCTGATTCCTCGGTGACGGGTGGAGGTTTTCAGCTGCAGTACATCGCTGTGAACTCCTCTCAGCTCTTTGACAATCACACTGATGCCTTGTCTTGACCAATGTTTAAAGCACCAAACCCACTTTTTTAATACACCCAAACCCACAACTGTAATTTTTTAATATTTTTATTTCTTTACCAAGGGTGCAATATTAAAGCTATTAATAATCAAAAATTTAAGTGTATAGGCCTGTGAACATTTAAAAAATAAACTCTCATAAAACAAAGTGCATTTAATGTATTACAGTGTTTTATTGTAACCACAAGAAATAAGCTGAAATCTGATTTAATAGAGCTGAACCCATGGGATGTAAAAGTGCTTGAAATTATAGAAACACAACTATACTTCGTCCTAAAAAAAGTTGTTACTGTGTCTATTCTTCAAAACTCAGAGCTCATGTGAAACATAACATGATATTAATACTAACCAAAAAAAAAAAAACAATCAGCAATTGTTAATGCAAAGTTTTTGACTGCAGTGAAAAAAGACAAATGATTCTGAATCAAAGAGATTTTAACAGTGCATGTACAATTATTCAGAGTAAGAAATGTTCTGCTTGTTACAGCTATGCATTTCTGTCAGGTTTAGCCTTTTAATTATTAAGGCTCTGTGGCCCCCTAGTGGGTCCCGGGTCTTAGTTGAGAACTGCTATGATATAGGCCCTTAAATGTACATTCTTTGTACATTAACTCTAAACTTTGTTTGTTTGTTTTTACAGCAAAGCTTTTTTTTTTCAATATTTATTCTTTGAATATACAGTGGTGGCCAAAATGATTAGAACACTAGTATTTTCATCAGCTAAAAAATGGTTTTAAGTCAGTTATTTCTATCTTTTGCTGTAGTGTGTCAGTAGGAAATATCAGTTTACATTTCCAAACATTCATTTAGCCACTAATTGTAATAATCCAGTGAGATTTTTGTTTGCACAAGGAGTCTGACAACAGCCAGTGCTCCACACAGAGATCTGATCTTCATCATCAGTCTGTCTGGAATGACATGAAGAAACAGAACAAACTGAGACAGACTAAAAATCCAGATAGCTTTGCAGGTAGGTTTCTTGAAGCATCTTGGAGACATTGCCACATTTCTTCTGGATTTATTCTGTCTCAGTTTGTTCTGTTTCTTCATGAAGAGATCAGATCTCTGTGTGGAGCACCGTTTTTTATCTGGTGAAAATACTATGTTCTTTTAATTTTGGCCTCCACTGTGTTTGTAAATGTTAATCAATAAAAATACAATTGTTTATTGTTTGTACGTTTGTTCAAAGTCCATTAACAAATGTTAACAGATATAACTTTGATTTTACTTTGTTTTGTTATTTCATGCTAACTAATGTGTTTAACAAACGATACATTATTGTGAAATTTCACAAAAAACAAACAAATGACCAAGGTATCCTAATTATTTGTTCGAATTTTTATTCAAGTTTTGGCAAAGTATCTTAATTCATGCAATAAATAATTTATGAGAGGGCGGAGTTGACGTGGGGTTGAAGGTGACGGTTTCAACGCGTCATGTTTGGCGCCAGCATTTTCGCGGGGAGTGAGGAGTGAGGAGTGGACAGACGCAGCGTAGCCGTGATCATTTACAAACATTGTTGTATAAACTCTCCCGATTCTTCTGATATAGCTCGTGTGTCGATGATCTCGCCTTCAGTGGTCGATAGCGCGAGGTGAGACATCTTGAGTTGTGTCTGTTGGTGCGTGTGCTCAGGGGGTTGGGTGGGTAACTAGCTCGCTAACTCTGCAGTCTTTGTAGGGAAAGTTCCTGTTGGATTAGATTGATTTCAGCAAAAGCATATACGACGGTTTAAAGGTTTCAATAAACGCCACGTTTTGATCTCTCTGCCTACAAGTTGTACGCTCAACGCACTTGATTACACAATAGCTTTAAGATACAGACGACATTAAGGTATAATATTTGCATCTCGGACAGCTCAGCATATTAGGGCACACCTACCACCACCAAAAAAAAAAAAAAAAGTATTTAACAGCAAATGCATTATGATATTTGGCAGAGAGTTTGATAATAATAGATGGCGCATTGTTATTAGCCTCTCGTGCACCTGGCTAGCTAACGTTAAACATCACATGTAAGATGCGTGTGAGGTTTTATTCTTCCCAAATGTGTCATTAAGGTGAAATAGACGACTGAATTTACGTCTCTTGGTCTTGATTTGAAGACATTATTGCCATTTGTTCACCAGAGATCTCATGTGCATCGAGAGAACACGATGTCCTGCATGCATGGACTCCTGGTCACACTACCAGTATAACATTAAAAGAGTTAAAACATTCATTTTTCACACATTCCCATTCATGCATAGCATTTCATAATCGACTTAATTGCAGACTATTAAACAAAACTCAGCCAGGGCTATGTTTAAGGGTGAAAGGTGGGAGTCATTCTAGGGTGCCACAGGTCCAAGGGGCAGAAGAGTTTTGAAATTTATTTTTAAAAGGTTATTTAAAGGCCTTCTCCAATTAAACAACTGAACCAGAACTCCTTAAAAGAAAGAGTTTTCACATTTTATTGCATTATATTCTGTCTTGTGGTAGTCAAAGCTGTATGCATCAGTTAAATGTGCTTTCCTGTCTTTCAGGCTGTGAGGATGATGGCAGCAGTGCCTCTATCTAGTGCCAGCCTCCTTCCACTTCTGAAGTGTCTGGAAGATGAAGCAGCCGGGCTGTCAGAGAAGACAGATGCCTACATCACCATCGCGAAGTAAGGGTTAACCTACAGTTCTAGTGTCTGTCTTTTAGTAGGTTTTAGTCAAACGCATGGATGTCTCCATGATATGAGCTCTTTTAGTGTTGTAGCGATACAGTTTTGTCAATGGTTACTCCGTCCACACTTTATGTGAAATTGGCATTCAGTAGCTATTTTATGTTTAAAGTGATAGTTCATCCCAAAATGAAAATTGTCGTCTTTTACTAAACTTCATGTTGTTCCAAACCCGTAATTTTTTTGTTCAGTATAATTAAGATATTTTTATTTTCTGTTCCTCCATTGAAAGTTTGTTCCACCAAAATGTTTACGCTCCACAAAGTTCCTAAAGAGGTCATAAAAGAAATTCATATGAATTGATTGGTTTCATCAAAGTATCAGACACAATAGCTTTAAATGATGAACAGATTTAATTTAGTCACATGTATGTATTGATCAGTGGACATATATAGAGTGCATTGAATATGTTAAACGGAAGCTCATATATTCTTGCTCGATGCTTTAGAACCAACCTCATTGGTTCTTGTGTGTCTAGTGAGCATGCAATTGGTGGTAACGTTTTAAGATATTTATAGATTAATCATGGGACTTTTGTTGTTCTTTTTCTTTCTCCCAGCCGCCTGAATGGAGAGGAAGGGCGTCAGTTTCTGCCTGTAGTTGTAAAACATTTTGCACGTCTTGGTAAAGTCCTTTTGGTAAGTTTTTGTTCTTTATGAATTACAAGATCCATTCATTGGAACTTTTTGAATGTAACTAAATATGTGACTCTATATATGTGTGTGTGTGTATATGTATGTGTGTATATGTATATGTGTATATATATATATAGGGGCATTCACTATAAACATCATTTATTTTCTACCTTAGGCATACACGACTTTCTGGCGAAAGTGAATCTAGCAGCCTGTGTGAAATGCGCTAGGCTGTACTACTGTCCTCTCATTCTGCACCAGTACAAATACGTGCACGCTAGGCTTGCCGCGATAGACGATGTTAAGCCTCAACACCGGTTACGTCACTTGCTCACCGCGTCACTGACCCCCACCATCGTTTTGATTTTTTATAGTAATAAAAATAATTTAGTTCAGTAAAAGAACAGACTCTACAATTAAAAACTGAACTATCGCGGATGATTTAGAAAAGCCTGTTGACTTTTGCCATTTATCAGGTGATTTTGGAAGTTTTTTTAAACATTCGTTTCTTATTTAATTGGTTCCACATTGTTTGCTGATTTTTACTTTATTTAAACTTTCATTTATTTATTTTATTTGACATTCGTTTTGTTAATAAACGTTCTACGTTTCTTATTTATTTGGTTATATATTGTACGTTTACTTATTTCCAATTTTGTATACCTATTAAACTTTATGTAAGTTATTTGTTATTTTATATTAGGCATAGCTTGTCCTATAGCATGGTGTATTTTTATTTGTTTTGTTAATAAAAGTTATATGTTTTTTATATATACGCTAAAGTGAGTTTGACGTTGTATTATATATATATATATATATATATATATACACATTTATTTTTTTTTTAATTGTTATGAATAGGCAAAAGTTATTCTTTCTGAAAGCTATGTCTCTGCTGTGTCATCAGCCCTGCAGATTAATTATTTTTTCTTTCAGGTTCATATCTCCAGTGAGAATGAAGAGCTGTGTCAAGCCGCATTGCAAGCTTTGGGATTATGTGTCTTCCACTCACACATTGTTTCAGTCTTACCAGGTAGAGGAAAAAGTTGAATTCTTTAGTATAATATACTTATTACTTTTCATGAGAAGTAGCATCCATAATATTTTTATCTTTTTTTGCTGCAGCAAATATTTCAGAAGATATACTGTCTACGCTCTGTAATGTTGTGGTAAAATCAAAAGAGAAATTTACGTGCACTCGAGCGTTATGGGTGATTTCAAAACAGAATTTCCCGCCAGAGGTGGCATCCAAAAAGGTTTGTTTACCATGCATGTTGTGCTTGAAATAAACCCTATTTTTATCATCCTTTACCCCTCCGGTTTCCTTTTTTTTTTGTGTGGTTAAAAATTTTGCTTTTTACATTTCAGACCCCAGAGATTCTGAAGAGTCTAGAGGCCATGCAGACCAGAGAGGTTCAGTCGATCCTCATTGAACATGAATCACTGAATGTCATAATAAGGTTTGTTGAAATTTCCCATACTTTTCTCTTTCTTGGTAGTACAGTCTTGCAGTGCTCTTCATATGGAGGTCCTCCGTAAATAAGGTTTATTTAAAGGCAGAGTAAGTGATTTCTGGTAGCCAATGTTGATATTTGAAATCACCAAAACAAACACGCCCCAGTTTTTTTTTGTGAATGTCAGGTTGCTGGAGCAGGCCCCGTCTCAGATGGCTGCTGGAGCCGTGTGCTGGGCCAAGCTGGTTATTCCTCTGGTGGTTCACTCGGCCAATAAAGTGCGCTTGCGTGCAGCAGCAGCCCTGGAGTTGGGCATGCCTCTTCTTCTGGAGAAACAGCAGGAGGTGGCAACCATTGTAGAGCCAATGATGTCTTCTGTAAGTGTATACGTTAGTTTATTTTGTTGTGCATCTATGCATATATGGAAGAGGTGTTAGTGAGGCCAGCAGGGGGTGCTCACCCTGCAGTCTGTGTGGGTCCAAGTATAGTGATGGGGACACTATACTGTAAAAATCGTTTTTTTTTACAAGTATAGACGTTAAAAAGACGTTAAACCGAGGTCCTGACTCTATGTGGTCATTAAAAATCCCAGGATGTCCTTCAAAAAAGAGTAGGGGTATAACCTCGGCATCCTGGACAAATTTGCCCATTGGCCTCTGACCATCATGGCCTCCTAATCATCCCCATACACTGATTGGCTTCATCAATCTGACTCCTCCACCAATAAGCTGGTGTGTGGGGGGTGT
>NW_015659385.1:339592-346185 GCF_001515625.1 Sinocyclocheilus rhinocerous
GTGTAGTGACGGGGACACTATACTGTCAAAAAGCACCATCCTTCGGATGAGACGTTAAACTGAGGTCCTGACACTCTGTGGTCATTAAAAATCCCAGGATGTCCTTCAAAAAAGAGTAGGGGTATAACCTCGGCATCCTGGACAAATTTGCCCATTGGCCTCTGACCATCATGGCCTCCTAATCATCCCCATACACTGATTGGCTTCATCAATCTGACTCCTCCACCAATAAGCTGGTGTGTGGTGGGCGTTTTGGCGCACTATGGCTGGCGTCGCATCATCCAGGTGGATGCTGCACACTGGTGGTGGTTGAGGAGATTCCCCCGCTTTCATGTAAAAGCGCTTTGAGTATCCAGAAAAGCGCTATATAGATGTAACTAATTAATTATAATATAAATATAAATAACCGTAATGCTTCTATTGCTTTGCTGCCTTTAGATGCTTATCCCTGAAATGCAGAAGCTGTTTGCATCTAAAAATGAGACGAATATGCTGAAGCTCTGGCCCTTGTTTGTGAGACTTCTAGGGAAGGTAAGATATTTGGTCACCAAATAATGCTCATCACTATTTCAGTTCTGAATCTTGAGATTGTCATTTTGGACAAGTATGGGTTTCTATTGTATGTGTCTCCTTTCAGTTGCTCCACAAAGGCGGTGCTTTCATTAATTCCTTGCTGTATTTAGAGGAGTTGGGTTTCCGCAACTCTTCTCCTAATATTAAGAAGATTGCCTTCATAGCTTGGAAGAGCCTCATTGATAATTTCGCCCTTAATCCAGGCAAGTTTATTTTTTTCCCTTTGTATTTAGGTGTAATGGTCACAGTCACTGAAAACGTAGGAACATCAGAGAATTACATAGTTTGCTTTGTGGAAAGTCATTAAAATAAAGTTGTTTTTATGTTTCTCTAGGTATGGATAAAATTGCATTTTGGAGTGAATGTTTAAGAATGCTTATCCAGTAACCTCAGATGAGATGGAAATTCATTGGTCAAAAGATGTGGGAACCTTTTGGACCCATATAGCAATAGTTCAAGGCTTTTTTTTTTTTTTTACCTCTTTGCTTTTTCTCAGCTGTTGTTTTCTAAGTTGTAATGGTTTCTCTTGAGCAGATATCCTGTGCAGCAGCAAGCGTCTAAAGCTCCTCATGCAGCCCCTTAGTTCCATCCAAGTCAGGACTGAAACTCTTCTGCTCACTAAGCTGGAGGTGTGGTGGTACCTTGCAGTCAAGCTCGGACCCAACTTGTCCGCTAACTTTGAGCAGGTAAGTTTCACTGTGTTTTACATTGATGAATAATGCTTTTTGGTGCTTTCAGATAGTTGTAACCATTGTATGGCCATGGTCTTACTAGTTACTGAGAGCAATGTATACCTCTATCCCTTCTTTCCATCACTCTCTCTTAAAGGTTGGTGTACCACTACTGCACAACACACTTCCTTCTGATTCTCCACTGCCGAGCCCGACTACACCTGCTCGAACCTCTAACCCAAGCAATGGCACCCCTAACACCCCTAAATCAGGTACAGGTCACTTCCTCTCATTGTGCTTTCATTTTATAAAGGGGATACAATGAGATTACATCCTTTAAATTCAGCATGAAGTGGAAATTCACCCCATATATTTTCTAAGTTCATGTTTATAAATCTTACTGTGTTCAATTTGTCCATGCATATGTTTAATTTTTTACCCCGACCTCATAATTTATCAAAGTCAATCTTCCGCACTGACAGCCTTCTCTCTAATGATGCTTACTGGACTTCTTCAATCATTTAGTCAGCTTAAATCCTTCCTCTCCACAATCAACTGCAAGCTCAGATCTGCCTCCATCCAGTCAACAGCTGATGGATAGAATCAAAACCCCACCCTACATATTTTTTATTTTGAAAACTTAATGCTTCATCTTTCTGTTCTCCAGGCATTCCCTCCTGCAGCACACCAAGCATTACTCCTCGCATGAATCTGAACAGCAGTATGCAGGCGGCTCAGTCCTACCGCTCCATTCAGCTCCTGGGTCTAGAGATGCTCCTGCACTGGCTTGTGGGTCCGGAGGTTACAGTCAGCTTTCATTTTATAAAGGGGATACAATGAGATTACATTCAGATTATAAATTCAGCATGAAGTGGAAATTCACCCCATATATTTTCTAAGTTCATGTTTATAAATCTTACTGTGTTCAATTTGTCCATGCATGTTTAATTTTTTACCCCGACCTCATAATTTATCAAAGTCAATCTTCCGCACTGACAGCCTTCTCTCTAATGATGCTTACTGGACTTCTTCAATCATTTAGTCAGCTTAAATCCTTCCTCTCCACAATCAACTGCAAGCTCAGATCTGCCTCCATCCAGTCAACAGCTGATGGATAGAATCAAAACCCCACCCTACATATTTTTTATTTTGAAAACTTAATGCTTCATCTTTCTGTTCTCCAGGCATTCCCTCCTGCAGCACACCAAGCATTACTCCTCGCATGAATCTGAACAGCAGTATGCAGGCGGCTCAGTCCTACCGCTCCATTCAGCTCCTGGGTCTAGAGATGCTCCTGCACTGGCTTGTGGGTCCGGAGGTTACAGTCACAGCAGCTAGAGAAAATCTTCAGCTCAGTCTGGGTAATCATACATATAGTATTGTCAAGAGCTTTTAATGTTGTTGTTTTGTTTTTTTTTAATCCGTGATTCTTCTGAGTTAAAGTGGGTCCAACTTGAGTCTGTACAAAGTTAATGTGAGTGTCATTTTATTAGTAATCTATAGATGTTCATATGTTAATACAGTAGGGATGCTCATATTGACCGTTTAACTGTTAACCAAAAGTAAGAATTTTAACTGATTAATACTATCAGTTAAACAGTTTAAAAGGTTTTTTTGGTACTTTTTCCCCCGCAAATATTTAGTTTGCTGCATGGTAAGAAAAAATAATGCTATACATACAGTATTTGTTTACTCACGTGCAGGGTGCATACAGGCATATTTCGCTGATCAAGGACCTGCTTCACCTTCACTTAGTTAACTGATGTATATGTAACACAATGGCAAGTGGCACTATTGGATAAATGGTTATCAGAGAGGGAATCCGTGAGTGAATGCATGTAAATTCTGAATGGATTATAGCCTATTGCGCAATGTGCGCTCCCCTCATAATCACTCATCTTACTGTAGATCATCGTGATCTCACAAAGTTATTTAAAAATAATCAAAGAAGCATTACACTGCACAATTAATCTCTTATTTACATCATGTCTACACTTTTTGTTTTAATGGGAGAATTCGCGAACGTGCTTGTCTATTCTGTTTTTATTTAATACTAATTTATTATTCTAAATTAGTCAGTTAACGGTTAATGTTCGGATAACAAGCAGCGGTTGTCGGTCAGGAAAATTAACCGTAATGAGCATCCCTAGGGTTTGTACACTTATGAAAAATCTGAAAAAGTCTGGTAATTCCCAGTCATGGAAATTTAAATAGAATATTTTTGATATGATAAATAAATAAATGATAATATTTGTTAAACATTTGATAAGATCTTTTTAATTTAACCACGAAGCTAGATCATAGATATTTGTCTCAAGTCATGGACATTTATTGGTTAAAATGTGTATGGACCCTGTTAATACAGCTTGATATATTGAACCTTATTATTGTAATTATATGCTAACAGTGTCAGTGTACCATTTGTTTCCAGAGCCCCTGACGCACCCGCTCTTTACCAGCCCTTCCTCCTTCAGTAGACATGCCTCCACCCTCATATCAGCCGTCAAAGAAGGCTTCATTACTGTGGGAAAACACGCTCCAGGTATTCAACATAATCTGCACAATGTAGCCTGGATTTAAGAGGCCAACTTAAATTTTGTCTTAGCTGTTTCTCTTATTGACCTGCTTGGAAGCAAATGTCTATTATTATTATTATTGATTTCCACCCTGCTGTTTGAACACATTTTCATTATTTCATTATTTGCTGCAGCTTTTGTTGGAAGCCACTGTTAAGGGAATACCTCCGAAGGTGCTCGGTTCTGCAGCTTATCAAGTGGCAAACATGGATGTGTTAAATGTAAGTGCCTTTTTAGCCCTTATTGTAAAGCCTTGCTAAATTTCTCAACAAATTTTGAGATTCTCTTTTCCAGGGTACCCCTGCACTTTTCCTAATACTGCTGTTCTACAAGAGTAACCAGCTCTCATCCTTTCTTGAAGATGAGAGGTAAGCATAAATCCTGCAAAATAAGTATTTTTTTTCCAGAGATTTTTTGCAATAAACCTTTTAAAAGAGCGATATTACTCCTATTTCTGTTTCCATTGAGTTTGTTTGCTTTAACTGGGGCAACATGTTCTTTCATCTGGCAGGTTTTTTTCAAGCCTGGAAACCCTTGTGAGCTGTGGGTTTTGTGGACCTACATCGCCCCTGGCATTTGGAGAGGCTGTTTTAGGAGCGATTAGTGGGAGTGTGGAGGCTGTTAAGAACAAGAAACGGCTCTGGAGGATGTGGAGCGCGGTGGTAAACCCTCTGACGGACACCATCACTCGGGTATTAAACTCAGATCATCAGTGCTATAGAATGAATGTGCATTTCAGTGCCAGTCAAACCTCGTATTTCACTAAGCGATAAATCATCGTTCCAACACAGACCAATGAAGTTAATCAAGGAGATGCTCTGGAGCATAACTTCAGTGCCATTTACAGTGCCTTGATGTTCCCAGTCATTCACCTGCTGCCTGGTTCGCCCCTACCCCAAGTAAGAGATCATTTTGGCTACATTGCAGATGCTTTCTGCAGTATTATGCAAATGCTTCATATGACATTGACTTTTTTTAATAGACCACTCAGAAGGCCATGATCGGTACGTGGTCCAGGCTTTACAAGGCGTTTGCTCGCTGCTCAGCTTTGGTAGCCACAGCGGAGGAGAACATATGCTGTGAAGAGCTGTGCGCCAAGATCTCTGCCTCTCTTGACACCGACGCTCTGAAAGTATGGCCTTTCCAACGATGTAGTAAAGTGGAAGATTTATTCAGTTGTGCACCTAATTGGAGTATTAATTTATATATATAATATATTTTTTGTCGTTTTAGAATCTGCCAATGTTAGATGCAATGGCACATATCTTGCTGGTCATCATTGAGAGTATGGACTTCTCTCCTTACACCCCACAGTTCCAGCAGAAGATGAAATGTAAGGCTTTTGCTTCAGTTTCAAGTGGCCAAAGTTGTGTAATGGCACTGTCACTATTTTTTTCATGTTCATATTCATAGCTCCTCATACACCTTTGAGTTGGGTACGCAAGAGGAGCAAAGCTCTGGGGAATCTCTCGACCTTTCACACTCTCCTGATGCAGACTCTAGATGCTTTCCTGTCTGTGGACCTCTCAGAAGCATCTGTAGAGTCCACCAGTGGAGTTTTCAGTGGAATTGGCTTGACGCTGGTCTCTAACTTGTCAACACTTTTCACTAATATCACTCTACCCACGTTCATTCAAGAGGTGCTGTCCACCCTCACCAAACCACTCGCGCGCCTTTTTGAACAGTTCTCCAGGTGTGCGACATTTTCTTATCCTTCATACTTTGAGCATTCTTTTTTTCATTGTCTAACACTGTTTTTTTTTTCCTTTTATGAAAGTCATGATGAACCATCAAAGCTCAGTGCGACACTAGGACCCAAGGTAAGAATTACCATGTGAATTTGAAATCGAAACCACAGGTCTGATGTGTAGTCCTTTAATTTGTGACACTGGACCACAAATCTAGCCATAAGGGTCAATTTTTTAAAATTGAGATTTATATAGCTGAAAGCTGAATAAATAAGCTTTCCATTGATGTATGATATTTGTTAGGATAGGACAATATTGGGCTGAGATACAACTATTTGAAAATCTGGAATCTGAGGGTGCAAAAAAAATCTAAATTGAGAAAATCGCCTTAAGTTGTCCAAATTAAGTCCTTATCAAAACTTAACTTCTGATTAGTAATATACATTGCTATTTATGGTAGGAAATTTACAAAATATCTTTATGGAACATGATCTTTACTTAATATCCTAATGATTTTTGATCATATACCCTTATGACTGGTTTTGTGGTCCAGGGTCACATATGTAGAGTTAGGTAGGCATATTTATTTATTTGCTATCTGTCTTGTAGTTTGAGAAACTGGCCACAGACCTGCTTGGCTGCCTTCAGACGCAATCAACTCTGCATGATGATGAGATGCTTGCCATGTTGTCGCCCTTGCTTTGTGTGCTTTTTCCGCACAAGAGCAAGCAAATTCGTACTGTGGTCACGCAGTTCTGGAATGCCACCTTTGGAAATGCACTCACCTTGACTTACCCTGAGCCTCTCAAGTACGTTTTCATGCCATTGTTGGGAATTTTTGTGTAAAATGTATTATAGGCACATTTTTCAGATCTTTAATTCAGCAAGTATGCTTGTCTTAATTCGTTTTTATATATATATATATATATATATATATATATATATAGTATTGTTACCACAATATTTGTTCATGCCAACAGAAAGTTAAATCTGATATAAACTAATTTTATATGGTTCTATTTTTCTGCACCGCTGAAACAAGAGAGACCTTAACTTGGATTCTGTAGGAGTGCTCCAAGTTATTT
>NW_015659385.1:346288-408395 GCF_001515625.1 Sinocyclocheilus rhinocerous
CCCCCAGGTCTGTTTTAAGTCAGGCTAAGCAAAAGACTCCACTGATTTTACCTGGTTTTGAAGCCGTTGATGCACCAGATGATTGCAGTGGACAGTATACGGTACGTTCAGTGTTTCGTTCAGCACAAATGATTGTCCCTACTGTGATGTAATATGTAAAGAACAGAACTGTAAACACAGTAAATTTAGCTCAGTCAAACATGTTGGTTTTTCTTTCGTTCCTAATTGAGTTCTAAACATGTTGTGTTCTCTAATCAGGGTGAGAGTTCTCAGCTGGACCCACAGATCAGCGGGGTAAAGATGACCTCTGTGGGAAAGAGGGACTCTCTTCTGGCGAGGGCAGAAGAGCTTAAAGGAAGAGGCTCTGCAACTGCAGCAAAGCCGATGTCTGTAAGCCATGTGAAAATGCATCAAAACTTGAAAATATCAATGGTGGCTCTTAATTAGCAACCAGGTCCCTCAATTCACCTGTTGCCTCTTTAGGTAAAGCTGGATTTTGGATCACCCAAGCCCTTGAAGCGAGACGCTATTGAGGAGGCGGCATCAGTGGATTTTGTTTTTATTCCCCCTGAGACAAAGGAGAGAGTGCTAACTGAGCACCAGAAAGAGGTCAAAAGGACTAAACGGTAGGTTTGGTCACAGTTTTTTGTGGTGTAGCAGATCTCTAAAATTGTGAAGGCAGCTTTTTTCCCTTTCATTTCATGTGAATCCTAGTGATGTCTCTGTGGTCATATCATCGTTAAGCTTCTTTAAGCTTTTTGAAAATAAGAAATTGTCAAGACTGATGTTTTTCCTGTCTTGACTCTAAATTCTGCCTTTATTTGTTTGCATAAGGGTTGACATTCCTGCACTGTATAATAATCTGGATGTCTCCCTGGACACCACAGCCTTTTCACAGTATACTCAGAGTCAGGAAGAGTCCATGTATGTATTGGAATTATGGCTTTGTTTTTGTTTTACATTTTTGTTTGTTTTATTTATATATATATATATATATATATATATATATATACAGTGGGACCCTGTTTTATTTAAAGAACAGGGATCTATCAACGTTTTATCATGTTTGTGGAAGTGTATCATGGCACAAACAATTGAGATCTCTGAGGACCTCAGAAAAAGAGTTGGTGTTGCTCATCAGGCTAGAAAAGGTTTCAAAGCCATCTCTAAAGAGTTTGGACTCCACCAATCCACAGTCAGACAGACAGTTCTGTCCGAGAACTGAATCTCAAAGAGAAAGTGGGTCATGCAGCAAGACCGTTGTCTCAAGCACACAAGTCGTTCTACCAAAGAATGGTTAAAGAAGAACAAAGTTAATGTTTTGGAATGACGGAGTCAAATTCCGGACCTTAATCCAATTGAAATTTTGTGGAAGGACCTGAAGCAAGCAGTTCATAGGAGGAAACTAGAGATGCACCGATTGACCGGCCAGTAATCGGAATCGGCCGATTTTTCGCATGACTGGCCCAGATCGGTGATCGGCCGGTCAGTCTCACGTCTTGCCGATTCTGAGCCAATCCTTTTATTGCCAGCGGCGCAGGCAATGACGTCACAGCCACGCGCACACTCACAGTCGCGTGTAAACATGTCGTTTCAATTTTAATTGCATTTAATTTTAATTGCATTCAGTGTAAACGGTGACTGATAATGTATTTATGTCGTGCCAGATGAGGCTTGCACAGCCTGAGGGAATGTGTGAGACAGACAGCACACACAAAGTAACTCACAGAAATTTATAGATGCATACTGCGGTAGAAAAATAAGATATTTACAAAATATGATTTAGGTAAACAACATTATACGGCCATGATGTTTCCCCGAATATCAATATCAACACGATTGCAATGTGACACTGATTTTATACAATAGTATTTCAATAAACAAGAAGTTAAAATTAAGTGACTTAGATTTTTAGACAAAATATTGACTCTTTTTGCTCAATTTCGCTGACGAAAATAGTTCTGATCAAAGCCACAGCAGAACTGTTTTGTGTCTCTGAGCAACACACAGCGGTGTTTCGATACTGAATGAATCCACGTTTTTGAACGAATCGAGTGAGTCAATGATTCAGTGGCCCATTCATAAGGACAGTCACTTGCCTCGTTTCTGAATGAATCAGCTGTTTGAATGAATCGGTTGAATGAATGAATAAATGACTCACTCATTAAAACCAACATTTGCCGCCACCTACTGGTGGTTTAGTCATATTTAAAAGTATCGTTGCATTTTTAACCCAAAGAGATATTCTTTATAAAAGTTAAGACTCGTCCACGCCCTCCTAAATCGGCTCGTTTAAACACGCACCGACATGTCTACGTCACTGTGTGGGAAGATTTGCATAACACCGCACAAATGTTCACGCAAGAAGCTGTAACTTTGATTCTCGCTGTAGTTTTGTTGCCGCCGCCGCCATGTCGTGGAGACGCTGTGTGTTTTATGAAAGTGAAACTACTTTGTTTGGCCTTTCAAAAGAGGACACAACTAGAAAATCAGTGGTTAAGTTGTATTTACAACACTGTTCCAGAACAGTTCCAACCCAAATATTCAGATGTGAGCAACGCATTTTATGGAGGACAAGGACTGTTTCCCGGGAGAGTAGCCTACAATGCCGGTGTTCTGACAAATAATGCTGACTCACAGCCTGTAAGTACACTTTCATATTTAAAGGATTTGCCACTGACTATTCAAACACAAGTTTTGAGCAGTGTAGAGTAGCGCTTGTTGTTTGTCATTTCTCCGATCACAAATGCAGACATGGTTTTATGTTTGGGACACGGCATCATATGGTAAGGGGCTTATTTCCGTCAAACACTTGATGTATTCGGCCAATCACAACGCACTGGATAGCTGGCCAATCAGAGCACACCTCGCTTTTCAGAACGATGAGCTTTGTAAAAATCTACGAGTTTCAGAAAGGCGGGGCATAGAGGAGAAACAATAATGTACAGTATGTGGAAAATAATGTGTTTTTTCAACCTTAAACCGCATTAACGCTTAAAACACATTTCATTACACCAAATACACAAAATAATATACTTTTTAGAAGCATCATATGACCCCTTTAAGGTCTTTCAACATTTATTTGTGTTTAAAAAATACGTAAAACATTAATCTTATAAAAATTATTATGCATTTGAAATTGTGCAGTGTAAATGCATTTATTGCACCTCAGCTTCATCAAAACTGTCTGTTTAAATGCATCTAATGCCACTTCAGATGCAGATTCTGTTTCCTCAGAAGTGGAAAGATAGAGTTTGTTAATACTAATTTCATTTGAATGTTAACAACTCTACAGTTTCGTATTATTCTAACTGAATTAATTGAAACAAAGTAAGAATTTGATGTGAAAGATGACACATTTAATAAGGTTAGGAGAAAAAAATGACCATTTATAAACACAGTTGGAAATTACACCTGTTTTGTTACATACAGCAACTCATTTTAAGTTTACTATTTCTTCCTCTTTCCAGTCACAGAGCACTTTATTTTGAGAGTTGTTTAAGTGAGAGAAAATCTGTAACTTAGTCCAGATTGGGGGAATTGTAATGTTTAATCATTTCTTTTATGTAAATAATTTTTTGCATTGAAATTTGCATAGATTTTTGTTTGTATATGCTGTCAATTATAGTTCTAATCGGCTAAGAAAATTGCAATCGGTGCATCTCTAGAGGAAACCCACCAACATCACAGAGTTGAAGTGGTTCTGTACTGAGGAATGGGCTAAAATTCCTACAAGCCGTTGTGCAGGACTGATCAGCAGTTACAAGAAACGTTACTGCTGCAAAAGGGGGTCACACCAGATGCTGAAAGCAAAGATTCACATACTTTTGCCACTCACAAATATTTAACACCAGATAATTTTTCTCAATAAATAAATGACAAAGTATATATTGTTGTCTCCTTTGTTTGATTGGATTATCTTTGTCTACTTTCAGGATTTGTGTGAAAATCTAATTATGTTTTGGGTCATATTTATGCAGAAATATAGAAAATTCTAAAGGGTTCACAAACTTTCAAGCAGCACTGTATTTTTGTCTCCTTTGTTTGATTGGATTCCCTTTGTCTACTTTCAGGATTTGTGTGAAAATCTAAATATGTTTTGGGTCATATTTATGCAGAAATATAGAAAATTCTACTATTTATACTATATCTTCTAAAATATATATATATATATATATATATCATTTTTTTTTTTTTTTACTCCCTGTAAACATGTTTTAGGGACAAATTGACAAATGATGAAAAGGATCAACCAGAGGAAGATGCTGATTTTCAGCTAAAGGTAAAACAGCGTTTTTAAACTGGCACTGCAGTTTTGATTGTGGAGGATATGCACGCATGCTTTTTGATAAAGGTATTAATTGGTTCTAATGTTGTTTCCTTCCCCCAAGGAGGTTGCCTCAACTGAGGAACCAACCACAGATGTTAAACTAACCCAAGAAGGCACTGGGTCGGTTGTAGAAACACCAGAGAAAGCTACACAAAATAAAGATAAAACTTCAGAGAAGAATCAATCACCATCCAGTGACATCTCAGTTGATGTGAGTGGGCATGAGAAAAGTGGACTTGAGGGGACCAGCCCTAATGTTTCAGGTTCATCTGATATGATATCAGGTACACCACCTAAACCCAATAGGAGGCGTCAGTCTTTCATAACCTTAGAGAAATATGTTGATGGGAAATCACCAAGTCCTGCAAGTGTTGCATTTACTGGTCCGCACATTCGCAAATCAAGTAGACTGAGTTCTTCAAAGGCATTGGAGGCTACTCCAAATGACTCACAACTTCAGACTACAAAAGAGGACTCTCGAAAGAGAAGCAGCACTGACCCATCTGCTCAAAATGAGGAAGTAAAAGATAAGATGTCAACAGGTCATCGTGGTGAAGGTACAGATGAAGAAGAGGATGATGTGGTCCCAGATATCCAGACCCAATTATCTGGTGACACGTCAGGTGATAAGAAAAGTCCTGTGTCCAAAGCCAGTGTAGAGGAACAAGATTCTCCTGAAAAAGATTCACAGAGTCTTGCTGATTCTCAAGCTAGTCAAGAACCAAGAAGGTCAGGCAGACGGCGAAGTAAACCTGTACGCCCAGGGGAAGATCCAGGGGAGATGAAAAGCAGATGTCAAGAACAAGTTGCAGATTCTGCGGTGACAAATACACAGAAGCACATACCGTCCCCAACAATTAGCATTTTGACAGGAAGAAGTACGGTTATTGAGGACCGTAAATTTGGAGATCAGTTGAACACTAAAGGAATAGAAGGAGAGCTTAGCCAAAGTAATTCACAGATTTCCTCTGCAGAATCTTCACAGGCACTTCCACAGGTTCCAATATTTATGCTTGGTAAGAAAGAGCCAAGCCAGACTGTGTCCTCTTCTGATAGTTCTCCTGTAACTCAATCGGATGGCCAAAGCAAAGAGCGATCGTCAACTCTCAATGAGCCTGAAGGTTTGTCACCGGGTAAACCTATGAGGAAGACTAGAGCGCACCTTGAGGAATCAACAGACAAGGAGGCAGATGAAAACTCACAAAACGATCCTCATAATGCTGCATCCACTTTGAAAAAGAAACATTCACAGACACCTCTTTCCGATTCTGAGGCTGATGGCCAGCAAACTGCCCGAACGCGAAGAACAAGGAGATCTGAATCTCAATTACTGGAGCTGGCTGGTTCGCAGACCAAAGACGACTTAAGTCAGACAGACTCTCAAACACTGACAATGGTGAAGGGTAGAGCTATGCGAAGGAGAACTGCAGAAGAAGAGACCGACTATAGTATTAGAGATGCCACATCAACTGTAAATGCTGAGGAGTTAAGTGCAAGCCAAGATTCCTCAGAAGGTCTTGGTAGATATAGAACTCGACGCTCTAAAGGTTTGTTGGCTCCTACCGACAACACAGAGTCTGAAAACTCTGATAGCCGACAAGATGGACCAAGGCCTAAAAAGAGGCCGCGCAAAACATTATCCACAGAGGTGCTGCCAGTTGCCACAGAGCACATAGTTACCGAGATGGGGCCAGATAAGGAGGGTATTGATGTTTCAATGGAGATGTCACAGGACGAGGCAGATATTGAAACTAGTTTGAATATTTTAGTCATTGAGACCGAAGAACTTGAGCAAAAGTACAAAGAAGAGGTCCCTGCCCCTGATGGTGTACCACATGAACAGATTACCTCGGAAAAAGAAGCAGATGATGTCAAAATTCAGATAGAACTGAAGACTGAAACTTACACAGATGAGAAGGAGGTCATTAGTGAGAAAGCAGAAGGTGAAGAATTGAATTCATCTTCACAGATTGGATTGGAAGATTTAATCGAGAAGACTAATGTTCCGCGTAAATGTCCACATACCAGGGGACGGGGCCGTGGGCGTAGACGATCTAGAAGCTGCAACTGCTTTTCAAACAACCGTGATGTGTTCTCACAGGGCAGTGACTTCCAAGAATCGCAGGATCTGAAAAGTGAGCAGGTTCCACTTGTCACTGATGCCCTGAACTCTCAACCTGAGCAGTCAAGCTCAACATCCGTAGCAGAGAAAAGCGAGAGCTCAGGAATTGCAGATGTCCCAGATGCTGATTTTCAGCCATTTTCAGCATTGCCTGCTCAATTCCCATCTGAGGTTTTCCCTTCTGAAAGTCCCATTGCAAAGCTTGGTGTAATTGTTTCTCAGCTGTCTGAAGCAGAGGAAGGAACACAGCTTGAATCATCCAAACCAACAGGTGAATCAAACAAGGAGCATGTAGAGCTCCTGGAGGCAGAGACAAAGCATTTGGAGAGTGCAGAAGATGTCAAAATTAAGAGAGAACTGAAGACTGAAACTGATACAGATGAGAAGGTCATTAGTGAGAAAGCAGAAGGTGAAGAATTGAATTCATCTTCACAGATTGGATTGGAAGATTTAATCGAGAAGACTAATGTTCCGCATAAATGTCCACATACCAGGGGACGGGGCCGTGGGCGTAGACGATCTAGAAGCTGCAACTGCTTTTCAAACAACCGTGATGTGTTCTTACAGGGCAGTGACTTCCAAGAATCGCAGGATCTGAAAAGTGAGCAGGTTCCACTTGTCACTGATGCCCTGAACTCTCAACCTGATGAGGTTTTCCCTTCTGAAAGTCCCATTGCAAAGCTTGGTGTAATTGTTTCTCAGCTGTCTGAAGCAGAGGAAGGAACACAGCTTGAATCATCCAAACCAACAGGTGAATCAAACAAGGAGCATGTAGAGCTCCCAGAGGCCGAGACAAAGCAGTTGGAGAGTGCAGAAGATGTCAAAATTAAGATAGAACTGAAGACTGAAACTGATACAGATGAGAAGGAGGTCATTAGTGAGAAAGCAGAAGGTGAAGAATTGAATTCATCTTCACAGATTGGATCGGAAGATTTAATCGAGAAGACTAATGTTCCGCGTAAATGTCCACATACCAGGGGACGGGGCCGTGGGCGTAGACGATCTAGAAGCTGCAACTGCTTTTCAAACAACCGTGATGTGTTCTTACAGGGCAGTGACTTCCAAGAATCGCAGGATCTGAAAAGTGAGCAGGTTCCACTTGTCACTGATGCCCTGAACTCTCAACCTGAGCAGTCAAGCTCAACATCTGTAGCAGAGAAAAGCGAGAGCTCCGGAATTGCAGATGTCCCAGATGCTGATTTTCAGCCATTTTCAGCCTTGCCTGCTCAACTCCCATCTGAGGTTTTCCTTTCTGAAAGTCCCATTGCAAAGCTTGGTGTAATTGTTTCTCAGCTGTCTGAAGCAGAGGAAGGAACACAGGCTGAATCATCCAAACCAACAGGTGAATCAAACAAGGAGCATGTAGAGCTCCTGGAGGCAGAGACAAAGCAGTTGGAGAGTTCTGGGTGCACAGGTAGTCAAAAGCACAAAGAAGAAGATGGATTGGAAAACACTTCAGTAAGTCAAGAACCTCTCCAGAGTTCAACACCTCAAGACACATCTCCAAGTCAAGGACGCCCAGTGGAAGATGCACCTAAATGCCAAGAGCAGCTAGAGTCTTCCCGTGTCCAGCAGGAGGATGCAGTTAACCCAGCAGTGAAGGAAAGTGAAGACCTTGCTGTTTCTGAGTCAAATGGCAAAGAATTGCTTGACAAGGATGTTGCTCTTGTTGAGAAGGATGAAGACACTCAGATAGACAACCGTGATCCTCCTGTGTACCCACAAGAAGAGATGTCTGTACCTCCTGAAAGTAGTACCTCTGGAGCCTGCTTAGATTCACCACCCAAGCCTAAACCTTTGGACGCTCTTAGTGGCGAGCTGGAGCCTGGCCAGAGTCCGAGCAGAAACCGATCTAGTGTCTGGTCTCCATCTGCTTCTCCATCCACCAGTATTCTGAAGAAGGGGCAGAAGAGAACATGTGAAGAGGATACACCCTCCCCTCTTCATAAGGTTATTTGACCGTATACTATAATATTTAGGAAACTGAAACAAGTGTAATGTATGCTAATTTTCTCTTTTTCTAAACCATTATTTTGCAGTCGCGTCGAGTGTCTTTTGCAACTCCAATTTATCATCAAGAACTGGCTGATGATATTGATCGACGTAGTCCAGTTATTCGCACAAGCTCACCTAGGTCCAAAGTCTTGAGTGGACAGTCGAAGGTGTGTGATGAGTTTTGAAATCGTTACATCTTGGATATAAAACTGATTAGATTTAACTTTTCATGGCATACTGTTTAATTTCTTCAATTTTATTACAGTATATCACTACACCCACAAAAGGATATACAAGTCTAAGTCCACGTAACCTCCGTAGCCCTGGATCCAAAAGCTCTAAAAAATGCCTGGTAATTATTTTCTTGCCTTGTACTTAAATTGCTGAAGTTTTTTTTCTGTTATATTGCTCCCATAAAGTCTGCCTATTCATAAAGATTTTTTCTTCATTTTTTCTTAATTCTGAGAAATTAAGACTTTCTCATGTTATTCAGTTGCATCAGACTTCAGTTTATTTAAACAGTAGTCCAAGTGGAAATGGTGTTAAAATGTTCCTCTTTCTTGATCATAGATTTCAGAGATGAGCCAGGAGCCACGTCCTATTGCTAAAGATTGTGTTTATCCAGCACTTGTTGGCTGCTCTACCCCTGTAGAGGCTGTTTTACCACAGATATCCTCCAACATGTGGTAAGCCAGATCACCCATTTCCCCTTTCGTACATCTTGGCTTCAGTTCATTAAGTTCATTCCTCAGTTTTAATTTTATATCCTTGTGAACTACAAATACATCAAAGTATTGATCGAGTGGTATAGCTGACAGACGTCTCCGTGGTAGTACACGTATACCATTTCTTCACCCAAACAGTTCAATCAGTTTCTTCTTATCACTAGATTTTATCACAGATCTAAAGGTTGTTTTCTGGGGTATTAATGTAAAGAATGTAGGTAATTGGCATACGTGTTTTTTTTTCTTTGTGTTTAGGCCTCGTGGCTTTGGTCAGCTTGTTAGAGCAAGAAACATCAAAACGGTTGGAGACCTGAGTGCCCTTACCCCAAGTGAAATCAAGTCTCTTCCTATTCGCTCGCCTAAGCTGTCCAATGTGAGGAAAGCACTTAAAACCTATTATGAACTGCAGGTAATTGTGTGTCTTGCATTAGTATCTTCTCCTTTATTATGGGAGATCATTTCTTATATCTCACATTTGGCTGTACAGAGAAAAGGGAGTTCTGATGACCTAAAGAGTTTTGACGAAATGGAGAAAATGACATCTGAGCCTGAAGAGATGGAGCTTCCTCAAAACCAAGAGGAGGAGCAAACACTAGGAGAGGCTCAAGGTTAGCTATTTTATTTCTTCTGTCAAATCCATCATTGGCGATACTTCCAACATGACAATGACTTAACTCATGACTCCCAACTTTTTGCAGATGACAGACCATCAGAAGTGGAAGTAGATTCAGAACCGATGGCTGAGGAGAACAAATCTCGTGATTTGCTCTCAGATGTTGAAGCCCTTAGTGGACACCTAACTTCAGAGGAACTTGGTCGCTGCTCACCCAACCAGCTGGGTCTGATGCACGAACATCTGAGCGGAATGATGAGAAGCATTGTGACCCACATGCAGTCCCGCTTGCTGAGTCATCTTGATGATAGCTTGCCATGAGGAATCTTGATGATAGCTTGCCATGAGGACATTGAGACATTTTCCTGACATAATTCACTTTTAACTTGAAGATTAACAGTGGACTGCTCATTTCTCAAGTTTTAGCTTGAATTTTAGAGTAGATGAATTTCTAATTATGCTCTTTCAGAGAATAGACTTCAGTGGCCGAAAGCCATTGCTACTTAAGTGTCAATGTATTTTATGGAGTGATTTTTAAGACCGTAAAATTGTGGTGAGATGCCAAGGAAACTTTTTTTTTTTTTAATAAAGCTATAGTATTAATACAATTTCTTTTTTCATTAAATGCTTGGATTTTTTTTGTCAATAGCTCTCTTTGTACAAACCACTAAATTACGAATACATATCCATGACAGGAAACAGATGGACTGCAGAAGCATGGTGTGTTTTATTATCTACTGATTCAAGGTATACATCTTCCTCTAACCCCACACCTACAGAATCAAAGAAACAAAACACACATGCAAATAGTGGCCAGCCTTCAGCAAGGGAGGGAGGAGGCTTGCTTTTAACATCAATACATTTTCATTTTTGAGGAACTGATGGCCTGTCCTCAACGTCTTCAAGGTTTTTTTTTCTTATTTTCATTTTCACTTTAGTGCCGCTGTTCGGTTTTTATAAAACAATTTCAGATTTTCCTTTTTCACATATAAAGTGAACCATGAGCCCATCTCTCGTTGTGCAAACGTTTCAGCGTTAAAACTTTCAGGATGGCCTTCTTTGAATGTAGTGTGATTGCAATATACAAAAATAATGGGCTCCAGTTACTTAACTGTTAGAATAGAACAACAAAGATAAATATAATTGTCTGTGACTTAAATAGGTATGTATAATTTGTCAGTTTCTCATGCCACAACCACAATAGACTTGTGACATGGGCACAAATGAAATTTCTTAACAGTAATGAGGACAAACAGCATAACTACTCGGACAAACATTAGTACACATAAAATGGTTTGTTCTGAGTGGATATCAAACGCCCTCATCCACAGGGAGTTTGAGAGGGCAGTAGTTGTATTTAGATGGCTTCCACATAGTTGGCAGGGAGCATACCGGTCTTTCCAGTACGCTGCACAGTGCCATACATCCAACCCTCATCGATAGACTGCACACTCACAATCACATCACCGTCCTTGAAGGACACTTCATCATTGTCTGCAGCAGCATAGTCATACATGGCACGGACAGTTTTCTGTTGAAGAGAAAATGGACAATATTAAACGACCAACTTCATCAAATACACAGTGAATATGTAGGGTATATGCATACACATACGATATTAGCATTATACTACTATGATAGTGAAACTGGCAGTGATCACTCAGTACTTACTCCAGTGGTTGAGGGATGTGAGGGGACAGAAGAAACAGTGGTCTGTTGTGTTGCCACAGAGGAGGATCTCTGCTGAACCTCAATTGTCTTGGTCTGTGTGTAACCTATATGACACAACAGCACAGGTGTAATTGTATATATCTCTCTGTCACTAGTTAGCGTTCAGATTTTGGACTTTTTAAAAAACTTTCTACAAGTAGATTTTAATCATTATTAGTAATAGAGAGATGGTAGGCCAGATCAACAGTTT
This sequence comes from Sinocyclocheilus rhinocerous, assembly GCF_001515625.1. Classification (NCBI taxonomy): domain Eukaryota; kingdom Metazoa; phylum Chordata; class Actinopteri; order Cypriniformes; family Cyprinidae; genus Sinocyclocheilus; species Sinocyclocheilus rhinocerous. The sequence continues at coordinate 357,995 of NW_015659385.1, forward strand.
TACAATCCATTTTAAAGCCTCAGCAGTTACTACAGAATGAAATGCTGTAGCATACTGTACACTTAACAGTTTGAGATGTGCCTAACATTACTTTAAATTCAGTTTTGACAGCAATTCATTCCAGTGGTAATTGGGTGAAAACAGGAAGTTAATCCTACTCTGAAATTGGTTTAATGTACATGTAGGCCTATATGTTCAATATAAATCATGTCAACTTTTTGATGTCAGTTAGATTTGCATATTTGACCTTTTTATTTTTTTTTTACTTGCTTTTCAACATCAATTGTCCACTGGGATATATATATGGGCCATTCTATGGAATTGGTCCAAAGTCAGAGTTGGAAACGTATTGAAAAAAAATCTTGTTTTTTTCCCAAAAATTATGTATGCAAATATCCAAGGTACACATTTCTTGGAATTGTGCAGTTAAGTCTCACAGGCTACGTTCACACTGCGAGCCTTAGTGCTCAATTCCGATTTTTTTTTCTCAGATCCGATTTTTTTGTATAGTTGTTTTAAATGTGGCCAATATCAGATTTCCTGTGTGAACAGATAATGGTTCTGAACTGACCCGCATGCGCAAAAGAACGATACGAACAGGGATTTGGCAACACTTGCGCAGCGCGCCGTCATACGGAAGTAAACGCGGAGGATATGAAGTAAGCGATTATGCGTTTATTTATAGTGTGATCTGCTGCAGAAGCCAGCGAAATTATGCACAGGCAATATGAAAAAAATAAAGACAAGGATGTGACAAAAGAAAGCAGAGTTTTGAAACTTTTATGATACGAGCCCTCATGTTTTGCTTGTAGAGCTGTCACCGTAATATACATGAGTTCTGACACATCATACTTCCACTGATTAACGTGCCTTTCGCTACTGTCTTGATAACTTTGGGTATGTAAAATGTTTGAAGTGTCGCCCATCAGCACGGAATTATGACGAATGTCGATCTAGAGTGACGTAAAAGCCGCATGAAATCCGACATGACCGTTGACACTGCGGTCGCATTGCAAAACATCTGACATGGATCGGATTTAGTACCACATATGGAAGTGGCACAAATCAGAATTGAAAAGATCAGATTCCATGCGGTTTGTGCTGTTCACACTGTCATGACAAAAACAGATCTGAGTCACATGTGAGCAAAAAAAAAATCTGATTTGGGCCACATTTGCCTGCAGGGTGAACGTAGCCATATTGTATTTTTAGAAAGTTTTGGAATATTTGTCCTCTCTCCAAATTTGTCACTACCAACACACAGTAATAATAATTTAATTAGAAGGGTTATATTGACCTATTAAGATTTTGCTTACATCTAGATTGTAAATATATTTTTTTGCTATTTTATTACATTTTTTTCAGAGGTAAATCAATAACAACTAAATTTTAAACAATATTTCAAGTGTAAATTATGAGATTTGTTGTATTTTGAATTCAATTTTGCTTTGTAAAAGGCAAAAAGTTGATCATACTGATCTCAAAGTTAAGGATTTATTAGTTTGAATATACATTGAATCAAAAACTATCATAACATCTTAGTTGATAATTCAGTATACTTTATTTTTGACAAAACATCCCATGTTTCGGTAGTGACAGCACATTTTCAGTAGTGACTAATGCTTTGGTAGCGACCACATCACATTACAGAATTTTAACTTGCATACTAAAACATTTCAGTAGTGACTAATGCTTTGGTAGCGACCACATCACATTACAGAATTTTAATAATACTAATTACTAATAATACTAATAATTACTAATAATACTAAAACACTACTAAAACATACTAAAATACAAAAAAAATTGCATAACTGTACTAAAATTTTGTTTATTTCCTCCAAATATGAGGATTATGTGTTCCCTTTTGTCACTGTGACAATTCTATGGGATAACAATTCATTGATTTCTGAAGGATCATGTGACACTTTATACTGGAGTAAAGGCTGATGGAAATTTAGCTTTGCATCACAGAAATAAATTATATTTTAAAGGATATTAAAATAGAAACCATTATTTTATATTGTAATAACATTTTGCAAGATTACTGTTTTTTTTTCTGTATTTTTGCAGACTGCAGATTTTGCAGTCTTGATAAGCATAAGAGACTTCTTTAAAAAAACATTACAAGTCTTACGGATCCCAAACTTTTGAACGGTAGTTTGTGTGTATATATATATATATACACACACACACGCGCGGAATTATTCCATTAACATATTTGTTAACTTATTTTTGTACATCTTTAATGTGACTGAAGAAATGTAATGTAACTGATGAAATTTAAGTAGTGAAAGATTCTTTCTCTTCCATATTGTGACATACAGCTGAATAAAATGAATTATTGAAAAAGAAAAAAAATGGGATGTAGACTTGGTTCTACCAATCGGTTGTTAATTGAATTTTGGGATGTGGGCATTTCACTCAATAATGAATGCAAGCTTGCAGTCGATTGCGAGAAAGGGATGGAGTGTAAGTGGACCTAATGTTTGGAGAAGTCTGGCATACGTCACCAGAGAGAGACGTCTAGCCTTTCACTAAAAGATCCAGTCATGACATTTTGATTAAAAATGTCCAAAAAAAGTTTTAAAAATGAAACGCATGGATGAATCATTTACAAAAATTGAATTGCCGACTATCATGCTAAACCCAGGGTCAAGACAGTTCAAGCACTTTAAACGTACCTTGTAGAGTGGAGACACCAAAGCCATTGCTGTAGAGGGATGCGTGGTGGTCCACGTTCTCAGACACCTCTGACTTCTCATCGCCCACACCACTCATTGCGCTGGTGGAGCGGGAGTGCTCCTTACTGCGACGCTGGGCTTGGACTGAACAATGGGACAAACATGTCAGCATTACCTCCTCTTTGACAGACTGTCGTCAATCAAGGAAGGTGGCAGATAAATATACATCCTCAGTATAGGGTGTACAATCAACAGGTCATTATACAGTTTGCTGGTCATTAAACAGGTGAAGGTGAGTGAAGGATGTCACAACTGCCCAATCACAATCAAGTATTCCCGAGAGCTGTTCAAATAAGGCCTAAAGGCCCCGATATTCTCAAAACGAAGTTCCTTTTCATTCTTCATTTAGGGGTAAAACGAAGTTTGAAATACGTGTTCAGCGGTATACTGTTAGTGAACATCCCGACGCCACCCACTCTGATGAAAGCAGCATTTAAATGAATATGTAAATATGTGCTGCGCGCTTTCCTCAACAAAATAAACACAACAAAAATGGAGAAAACAGCAAGCATTTTTTTATAAAAAGCATTTGATTACAGCAACATGGGTATGTTTGCACAAGCTCTGCAAATTAGCACTCCCATAATGTCATGTCACGTGTATTTAAATTGCACATATTCAATATATTAATCAGCAATATTAAATATAAAAAACAGTGTCAGTGTCTCAGAAGCCCAACTTTATATGCTACTATAAAGCGGCTCTCCACTGTTTTTTTACCCACAGACATCTCACCTCCGAGGACGAAGTTCACCCAGAGAAAAGTTACGTGGGAAAGAAGGCGGAGCCTCAGTGCACACCTCCTATGATGTAATCGTCATGGACCAATGGTAGTACGAAGGTGTTTTGCAGTCGGTACAAACTTTTCCGGAAAGTTTGCTTTGGCAAGCGGTTTCAAACTCCCAAAACAAACACAAAACTAACTTCGTTCTGGCTGGATTTTGTTCGAAATGACATCAGTTCGTTCTTCGATTTCGCTTGAAGTGTATCGGGGCCTTAAAGGGGTCATAGGATGCCCATTTTCCAGAAGTTGATATGATTCTTTAGGGTCTTAATGAAAAGTCTGTAACATAGTTTGGTTCAAATTTCTCAACGGTAGTGTAAAAAACACCTTTTTTACCCTGACAAAAACAGCTCTTTTCAGATCAAGCCATTTTTGTAGCATTTTCCTTTAAGTCCAGTGACAGCAGAGGAGTGTCCTACCTGACATCATGTGAAGACTTCTGGACTGGATGTTGTCCTCGGCAGGGTCATAGTCAAAGACAGAGCCAGGGTTTGTGCGCCACACACGCAGGTCTTTGAGAAAAAGGAAACCTAGTTTTAGTGAATGTCTCATTTGGTTCCTGTGTATATAATTCTTTACATATTGTCAGAGGCATGTTTTTCTATATTTATGGGAAGAGAATTCTGTTTCTAAACTCAAGTGTGTTTAGTGTGCACAGAACACAGCATGTGTCAGCTGACCAGTGATGGTCTCCTGATCGTGCTCCTCTGCACGTCTCCTCTCCATCTCCACCACACGTCTCTGGATGCCGCGGTAGCTGATGTCACTGAAGTCCTGGGTGTTCCTCTTCACACGCTCAGTGACGGGGTCAGAGATGGTGGGGGTGAAGCTGCCCTTACTCTTCTCAAAGTCCTGGTGGTATCTGACCTGAGAAGACCCACAGACAGCAATACATGAGGCAGGAGACAAAGAAACTGTTACAGCAAACATCGACATTGAGATTGTCTGACATTTTTTAATGCAACAGGTTGCCCTTCATATACTATACAAAAATCAGTTCATTGCAACATATTGATAAAGGTATGGATTTAAAAGTCATCTTACTCCAGAGATGATACGCTGGGTTTCTTTAACACGTCTCATCTCAGGGGTGTCCAGCACAAAGGCGGCCTTGCCCTGCACCTGCTTACGGAAGCTGTCGGAGTACAGAACCTGGACACGAGACAACACAGCACATACATAGATTAGAAACCAAATAATTCTGGAATATGATTATGTATCAAGACCCTGTGGAAGACACACCAGGAAATCAGGACATTAGACAGACAAATGACATGAATACCCTGGGTGTTATTGTGATTTCAGACAGATGAATTAGAAGGGTCTTCAGGGGGCTGGATTAAAAGTAGACGAGTCCCGAGATGAAGGTTTGTAGTGATGATGATCGGTTACAGCATTAAATTCAGAATATGGAAGAGTACAGTTAATATTATTAGCCTCCTACATGAAATGAAGGTATTAGAGTGGTTACATTTACACATGACACACAAACACACACTTCTTGTCCGTGGCTGTGAGTACCGAGCTAATCTGCAATTGGTTCCGTTTGACCCGCTTCATCTCTGGAGTGAACACCACAGGCGTTCCCTTCGCAGACGGGTCCTTATACAAAACCTAGAGTAGAAAAAACAGCCCCCCCCCAGAGGCCAGTCAGACACTAAACACCATGACAGACGCAAGAGTTTTGGAGAGAAGTCACATGAAACATCACACACAACGAGTTTATATCCCAGATTTAAAAAGAGGAACCTGGTTGGGAAGGGAATACGACAAATGTGGGATACAAGAGTTTATCTGGTGTTGGATTAGCAACAATGTCTGGAGTTGAATAATCCCATACATTTGAGCTCACAGCAGAAAGGGGACCTAACTAGGGTGGAATGTGATGTGGTCAATTACATTAGATGAAAATGGGGTTTAAGCATTACATTTCATACGCTTCAGTTGTTTTGCATCAATGATGGGATTGTATAAATTGGAAATGAAGTATACTGGAAGCGTTAATGGGATCAGAGCCACTCTCAAGTAAACCCTTGTGGAGCTTCCACTACCGAGCTTATGTGCTTCTGATTCTCTTTGACCCGCTTCATCTCGGGGAGGTCTGGTATGGCTGTGCCTTGACTCAGCGAATCCTTGTATTTTATCTACCCAAGGATTAATTTCGACATATCAAATAAACAACACAAACATGAACCAAAACAGCTAGAGAACGAACACCCACAAAGATGACATACACAACAATATTAGCTCTGTTGCAAACCCTTAATTGCCTCCATAGGCAGTTGCCTTCTAAAATTGTATCATAAGTGCCCCAAAGTGGAGTATTTGTACATCTTTACATAGGCAGCTCAACACAAATAGCATAAAATTACATAAAGGTGCCAAAGCTTTCAGGTCAGGAGCGTGCTTTTGATGCTTTAAAATGCTTCCAGCATAGGCAGCTTGTTAGGTTTCGGAGCAAAGCAATTGTGTTTAAGGAATCAATAATTTTGTTGATAAACTGCAGGTTTTGTAAAATAAATAAATAAAAAACAATAATTGAAATTTATGGTTTGGTACCCAATTATTACATGAAAGAATCAGTTGCTAGTTATTAGCCTACATCTAAATAAATACCAAGTATTACTGAGGTTTTTAACAGGACAATGTATGACAGGATTTTGTCACATGAGCTAGACGAGTTATACATAGTTATAAATGATGGATTTGATGCAGTGATTTATTCCTAGGGTCACTAGAGGGACTAGTATAAACAGATGAAAAAAACATGAGTTTCTGAAAAAGCTGTTCCTACTCCCAAATCTTCCTTGTATTGGATCTTTAAGCATGTAGAGGCAATGGGGAGGTAAAAATGTCAATAATCTTCAAATATTAATGTGTAAAAAAAATACAAAACTTTGTTGAAATAAAACACAAAACATGAAAACAAAAGTGAAGAAAATGTAAAAATAAAATAAAAAAAAACATTGATCTCTAGCAAGAAAAACAGTTAATTTCAATTGTAATAATATTTCATAATATTACTAGTTTTACTGTATTTTTCACAAATGCAAACAAATGCAGTCTTGGTGAATATAATAGACTTCTCTTAGAAGCCAGAAACTTTTAAACAGTAGTGTATGAACATAAAATAAAACAGTGGAGGGGGACGTTTGGGTTATTTAGGAATGTTTATCCTTAAAAAACTGAAGAAGGGTGAAATGAGACTTTAAAGAATATTAAAGAATGAGAGAATAAATTTGTCTAAACAAGGAGTCTTCTTCAAAGAGGAAAAATACTACCGAGCTGATATTCTTCTGAGTTTCCCGTACACGCTTCACCTCAGGATGGTCGGGCTCAGATATGCCTTGACTTAGTGAATTCCTGTATTTAATCTAATACACATTTCAGTCCATTAGGAACATGGAACAGCTGACAAGATAAAATAAGTGATAAAGACACATATGCAGAAGAAAAGATAAGTTGAGAGTTTTAAACAATGCAACACTAGTCAAGTCTTGAGACCAGTGTCAAATGAAGATGGATAAATGTATAGGCCATGTTATTTTATGTTATTTAAAATGATGAGAGGAAGTGCCTATTTATTTAAACTCAGTGAAACATTCAAATTATAGCTTGATATTAGATGGCATATATTAAAATGAATGTTTGTGTTTGATATTACATTTCTTAGGATGCTGACAGAATTTTGATTAAAATCAGGAGGCATTTTGGAGACACTCCAACAGGAAGCAGGGTGAATGATGGGGTCACACCGCAGTGTACCGTGCTAATAGCCTCCTGATTGCTTTAACCCTCTCCATCTCAGGGGTTTCAGATATGGCTGTTCCTTGCCCAAGCTCCTCCTTGTACTGGATCTTTGGGATTGTACAAGCATAAGGAGGCATTAACATTTGTTTTTGTTATCCCTTGGGATAAGTAGTTTTCATTTGTTTTGTCTGGAGACACTTCAGAATGTGCCCTTGCAACATAAAAACAGACTAAACATTTGAGAAAAGGACAAAGAAACAAAAACATTTCAAACACACATCATTGAAGACAAATACAAACCAAGATGTAAAATATGTAAATAGTAAGGTATTTTGTTATATATTTTTGCAAGATATTGTTTAGGATGAAGAAAGGTCAACAGCATCAAATTTGATGATTACCGTTAGTGGCTTTGCTAGTTTATGACTACAAGTTAATGACTATATTAGACTAAGGTCTTAATGACTATATTAGACTTAGGTCTGTTTAGGATATCTATATTTACATGATATAAAAAGAGTTAACAAGAAATGTTAACTTGTGGTTGCAGTACAGAAAAAAAAGAAAAAGGTGGTGTAAAGCAAGAAATGGAAACAGAAAAAGTCCACACAAAAAAAAAAATAGACCAAATGGTTAGAATGTAGGAAAAAAATATACTCATTAGGCAGTAGGTACCAAGCTGAAATTCTTTGTATTTTCTTTAACACAAAGCATTTCAGGGGTGTCCTTTAGTGCTGAAACTTTGCCCTTACTGTTTTTAAGGTCAAGCTGGTACTGAAGCTAAAAAGAAAAGAGCACAAAGGCAGTCAAAAATGACACAAAAATGCAGCAAGAGAAAACAAAAATGTTCAAAATCATCTAGAGAGAATTGCGATCTAGACAACTACTGTAACTAAGCCAGCATAAGAAATGTATGGCTACTCTTTTCATATCTGCCTCTCATTTATATTTCTCATAGACAAACCGGAAACACAGGGACCAAAGACAACAAAGGATACAAATATCACATTTAAGCTAAGATTAATAAAACAGGAACATAATATGGACCGGCGCAAACCCTTGAAGAAACACTTACAGTGCTGAAGTTCTTCTGGTTCTCACGCACTCTTTGCATCTCAGGAGTGTCCAACACAGGCACATAGTGTGACATGGTCTTTTCAGCCTCCTCTTTGTACTTTTTCTATAGGATAAAATACAAAATTGACAATACTGCGTTGACAGAATTGGCAAAATTGAGTTGTTCATGAGATTACACTTAAATAATCAATATCTGTTATAAAACAGAGGCACTGGATAATAGCTTTAAGACTTATCACTTTCCATTCATAAGGTAAAAAACAGCCTAAAACTTTTTAAAAAGTCTCTTTTTTATCATTTTCAGCAAATAGTCAGTGAAAATAGTGGTGATAACCTACAGAAACTGTTCATTGTCAGCCTCAAGACGTCAAGCTGAAAATATATGAACTGTTACCAAAAGGTGTCTACTGTGTGAATCCCTGATTTGTCTGAATTTGTAATTTTCTACCAACACACATGCAATAAACATTAAAAAAAGAAGCTTCTTAAAGAAGCAAACCTCATACCTGGCTCACAATGTTCCTGATCTGCTGAGCGTGGAGGATGTCAGGGGTGTCAATGACTGTGGTGTATGTGGCTCTGTCATGCTCAGCATTCTGCTTGTACTTGGCCTGGAAAACAAATTCAAAACAAATCCATGTATCAATTAATGTTGAAATGTTGATGCTGATAGTTAAAGGAATCACCTCACAACTCAGGGAAACATTTAAATGATGGGTTGAAGATCATTTGTGTACCTGACTGAGGATTTCTGTGGCATTCCTTGCCCTCAAGAAGTCTGGAGTGTCAGTAGCCAAAGCCAGCATGCCTTTTCCTTTGATCTCTTGCTCCAATGATTTCTTGTACTCTCTCTGCAGGAATTGGGCAGACATTATCATACTCATGTGACCATGTGCATATGTTTGTGTTTATCAGTGATATTGACATTCACACCAAGAATCATTCCTGTGGGCTACAAACACAATAAAAAGCAGCATAAAAACGGCAAAGAATAAGAGGATATTAACATCGGAGGTGTAAACAAAAAATAAAAAAATAAGGGAGGTCATTTAGAACTGAAAGACAAATTGACATTTAGTGGGAGTTCTTTGTGCTTTACCAAACCTGGTTAGATGGCGAACCAAAGGGAGACTCCATTAGCTTGATTAGTTTTTTCATTAGCAAGAGGCAAATGGACTACTTTCTGCCTGATTAGTGTGTTGAGGAGGAAGTGGCGTTGTGGCAGAGGACTGCAGGTAAGATAATATAGCTGAGCTTTAGCCATCCTACCTCACACAGGATCTGAGTAGCATTCTTTGCTCTCAGTAACTCAGGAGTTTCCTCCAGCACTGTAAGCCCTTTACCCTTCACCCCTTCCTCTAGATCCCTCCTGTACTCTTTCTACAAGGCGGAGAAGAACAGAAAGACTGCAGACACATAGCACACACAGACATAGACACAGTACTTGTGCAATACTGCGCTCACTGACATTTCTTCAACGTCACCAAGCATTTGCTCTGGGTTTGAGATAAAGCTTCACATCCAGAATATAATCAAGGTGCATGTTGTCCAGACACCATTAAAATAACTGAGTATAATCTACATAGAGCAAAGGCATTGCCGAGTTTGAAAAGCAACCTGATATAGACATAAACAATGTTCATCAGAAATCTCACAGGCAATAATATTGGCAAAAAACATTGTCTGAGACTCTTTAACATGTACATTCTTTTCATAGCAGCATTCATATGATTTTAAAGACAACCCCAGATCTAAAGCGGTTGAAATAAAATAAAAAATAATAATAAAATAAAATGTTATTTCATGTACATGCTCAGGGTAATCAAGATCTAAAGAGGTAAAATAGATTTAATGTAGGTTTAAAAAAAATTCAAGATATATGATCATAAAAAATTTGACAAACCGTAATAACAGGGTTCCCACACCTTTTGATCAATGACTTGTAATGACATTTCTAGTCAGTCATGAGAAATCATTAAAAATTATTTTAAAGAGATTGCACAATTATGCATTATGAGCCGAGTATAATTTGACTTTTCATGTCTATGACTTGACATGTGCGTGACTTTTTAGAACTTTGTTCATTTCCTTGCCTGGAATCACAATTTCTGAAAACCTGGAAATCCTGGCCTGGAATTAAATTTCCTAATATCTCCAGGTTTTCCATTACTGTGGGAACCTTGTGAAAACAAAGATTAAAAGAAAACACACGCACACACACACACACACACACATAGATGTTGGAAGGGGAAGGGAATTACTGAGAGTGTATTACAGCGGAAGGATGGTTCATGCATACTGACCATAACCTACTCGGGTGTAATGGAAATTCATGTAAGGATTATAACGTGTATGTGGTCTTAGTATTATTACCAGGATGGAAGGAAGAATATATAAAGGCATCATGTTACCTCGCTAACAATTTTCGTGGCGTGTCTGACATGCATCATGGCAGGGGTGAACTCCAACCCAGAGAGGTTCTTTCCTTTCATTGTCATCTCAAAGTCCTTCTTATACTCTTTCTATCCACCGCAAAGATAGAAGAGTGAGAGATACATGAAGCTTCTGGAATACGAGTCCATGGTCACACTGGTTCCTCAGTCAGTGACATTTTTACAGTTCATAATGTTTCGAGTACCTTGACATTCACTTAAACTGCTTTCTCCCATCAGTGTGTTGTATCTACAGTGAAACCTTCAAAACCGCTATAAAACTATGAACACATGACACACCTAAATGCCTACCATAAATCCATGGGTCCTGGTTGGAAATTGTGGTGTCCCAATTACTTACCAGCATTACAATATTTGTATCCACATAAAAGCACAGTATTTGAATTCCACTTAGCATTTCTCATTCATTCACACTGGGTTACAAAGAATACTAGAGCAATATACGCTGTTATTTGTTTTGCACTGAATACAATAAGCTTGGGCAGCAGTATTTACCTGACTCTGCAGATGTTGAGCCTCCTTTGCAGTTACGTAAGTAGGAGTCTCGAAATCCAGCATGGCTTTGCCTCTTTCTCTCTCATATTTCTCCTTATATTTCACCTGTATTCAACAAAAGCCCAAAGGTGAGGAACATACAAATAGAAAAAAAGTTATTGGTTAAGCAAATAATGCTTGTTAAGCAAACACCAAAGCTTTGTTTGCATACTGAATCTTTTTGTACAGTCTGTGCTGTATTTTTTTTTATATTGGATGTCAATTAATCTGCCATATTATGTTTCTAAGCACTGAGACTGAGAATAGAGTTTACTATAGGATTAACAGTGTGGAAAATTCATTAAAATACAATGGATGTTTATGGTGTTTTTACAATATAAAATGTCTGGGGTTTTAATTATGAAGTGGTGTGTTTTTACAGCTTTATTCTTACATCATGTACAAATAAGTCCTTGTAAAGCAGTTTACAGGACAAACTAACCCAAACAAATGAAATGTAAGTGATAAATAAATCTATTATAGCTGCTGGAGACTGACAAGCCTGATGAAATGAAATAAACATGTCCAGTATGTGTAGAATCATTCTTCGTTTCACACACAGAGAAGCAGGTGACGTCAGCTGCGGAAAGCTCTAGAACTGTATGTGACTTACTTGACTCTGCAGCTCTGAGGCCTCTTTGTGGTGAAGCTGCTCAGGTGTGTCGGGTATCATATGGTAGTGACCCCTACTCTCCTCAAACTTCTTCTTGTACTGGTACTAAACAGGAACGGCCAATAAAGCAGCTCAATAAAACAAAATGGAAATCCAGTGCTTCATCTCTCCCATGTTAAAAAGGCCAAAAATGACCAAAAAATTAAAAAGTGGGGACAAAAAAAAAAGAAAAGAAAAGAAGAACGGCTGTCATGTTCATAAAACATGAAGGAGGCCGTATATAGACAATGACACTGATAATGTAATGAGCAAGATGTTGTAAACTTCAAATAATCTAAAGTTAAATAATATCATATATTTCTATATTATATTAAATATTCTAATATCAAAATGGCTAACCTAACCTGCTTCTCCTATAGCATTCAAACTACATACACCAGCACAGACAGTTCTTATTTAGTGCGTTACATCTTTTCTAATTCATCAGATGTAAAGTATGTTTTACCAATAGCAAGGCAAACAATTCCCAAAAAATCTCTTAGACTTTCTTAGATAATGCATGAAGTAATTCCTTCTAGAGTTTTTAAGCTGTTTCCACCAAACTTGACACAGTCCTTCACCCTGTTTTGACTCATTAGGCTTTGTAACCACCTGACAATGCTCTAACAACCAACCAGAATGGCCTAACAACTGTCTAGTAACTGCCTACCAAGCCCCCATAATGCTCAAGCAGAACACATTAGCTATAGAAGTATATAAAGCATATGTAACATCCAAACTTCAAATCTCTCTTTGAACTGTCCAAATATTCAATCTACATATCCTTAAAACTTATTTTCAATCAAACCCTTTACATATTTTTTTTCAAACTGTAAGTAAACTGGAGTAAGACTTGTAACTTACAACTTCAAACAGCCCAAGGTTTTAAACTACATATGGCCTAAATAACCTTATTTGAAGGTTATCCATAAAAATAACCTTTTCAAATCGTTTTTAAATGTTCAGATAAAACTGTGTCAAGCAAACATTCACGGTCTGCTTTGGTAAGCTTTCCGTTTCTAGTCTATATGCACACATTATAATGGAAATAAAAAATGTAGATAGAAAAAAAAGGCATCCAGGGAAAAGTTAATTAAGATTTAGCAGGGAATGTTGTTAAAGGAAAAATGGGGAAAATGAGATGTTAGAGCACTTATAGGCACTAGGCGTGTTAATTAAAAAAAGAAAAAGAAAAAGAAAAAAAAAGAATAGCACTAGGGTCACGTGCGAGCAAAAATGGAGATAGTTAAACTCTAATGCTAGTACTAGTATGTTTAAAATCGGATGACAAGGGTCACTACCAAATGATAGCCTGGAATGAGTAAATAGTTTCAAATGGGAGCTTTCTATAAGGATGAAAGATGGATCTTGTGATATTACATGAAGATGTGTTATTTCACTGTTACAGTGTGTGAGATAAAGCAGTTTTGATGGGAGGGAAATGAAGCCGGCTGTAGAGCTCTTACATCACTGGCCAGCTTGCTAGTGCTCAGGCTGTGCTGCATGGACAGAGACTCCGCCATGTCCGTAACAGGTTTGTGAATCTTCTTCAGATCCCCGTTGTACTTCACCTGCATGATAGATATATGCAAAAATGCACCATGATATGAAACACTCTCAACGTGATATGTGACTGGTAAAAATAGTGTTCATTCAATTTTTTTTAAAAGATTGAAGCACCTCGCTTGCAAGATCATTGGCGTCCTTCAGAGTCTGATAAATCTTGCTGTTCTTCAAATCATACTGTGGTCTCTTTCCTTTCATCTCCTTGTCAAACTTCTCCTTGTACTTCAGCTTTTGAGAGAGGACAGTGACATTGTTAGTTGCTGGTAGTGTTGTATTATCTCCATCCAAATTATTATCTCTGAGCCAAAATGCTTGCGAAAGCACAGAGACATGAATATCAAATGAATCGTTCCATGCAGTCATCAGTGGAAAGAAAGGGACACTGAAAAGAGTCTCGTTACAATAGGGTTTCAGTTGGGTCTAATACAGTATGATTCAGATCATGTTCACACTGTACTAGCCCCAAATGGGAACACCAACATAAAGTTCAGAGCATTCAAAAGCATCACATCAACATATACAATTTGTGGTATTAAAGCTGAAGTGTGTGATTTCTGTCACTAGCATCACTGAACCAATAGAGTGCAATCGTGCCCGTCCATTTTCATCAACAGCCTTGGTTCTGGGAAGTATTTTTCACATTTTATTTTCCCATAGGGATTTAAAAAAAGAGTTATTGCACAACATGAATTTGAAGCAAAAAAAGTATTTGAAAAAATGGACAAAGTTACAAGACTGTGTACTTTGTTGTTGTGATCCTTCATGGGAGTGGGTGGGTGCAGAAAGGTTTCTGAATACTTTGTTTCTGACAACAGAAAATCCTGCCCCAAACTAACACAAATATTTATTTATTTTTTTTTCGTTTTCGAAGATAAACAAAAGTCTTATGGATGGAAGTTTTATGAAAATGAGAGGTGGGTAAAGGATGAAGGAATTAAAATTTTGGGGTAAACCATCCCTTAAAAATGGCCTACTTAAAGAAAAACGACACAATTCAGCTTTAACTGAAGGAAAGGTGGTAAAAAGGTTGAATCTTGTCCCATAGATTCTGAAAAACTCCAGATCTGTGGAGGAATCAAATTTGTGACATCAAGCAAAGAGTGTAACATGTGGAGTGTGTAGACCAAATGATCACTTTCAATACTATACAAAATAAAATCAATCTTCAATTGTGGTAAGTGCGTTTCTGGTCTCTTAAACCTAGCAATGACAGGAATGATTTAGCATTTATTTAATTCTGTACATAATATAACAAATGAATAATAGAGTTGCTTATAATGAATCTGCACACTCCTCAATACAACAGCATGTCAAAGGAATGCAACAGAAAATTGGACACCAGTTCTGACAATTTGAGAGACAAGAGATAAAACAATTTGCATGCTAGACAAATAAAGTGGCAAAGAAATGTGGGCAAAATGCTACTGATTAAAAAAAAAAATCTATGACAAAACTGTGAGTGCTGGCCTATAAGCCTATGCTTGGCAACAAGGCTTGCATGAGAAACACAAAAAGAGACAAAATGAGCAACAAAAAGATGCAAAAAAAAAATGAAATGGGTGGAAATGTAAAACTGAGTGGGCAAAAACACTGAAAACCAACAAAAAACTTGTCTACAGGACCCCAAAATCTTTATCAAATCTTATCAAATTGAGTGCCACTGGAGTTCAACAACTGGGTGAGTCAGAGGGAAAGAGAACATAGACATCAGACAGACAGAGAAGTGCAAATGTCGCCCCCAGGGGCCAGGGACCCTTCTTACATCACTAGTCACGGCACTCATTTTCTTAATGTGACGCATCTGAGGGGTGTCAAATGAGGCAGCACCATGGAGGGATGGCTTTTCCTCCACCTAAAAAGTGCAGTGAAATGGCAGGGTAACATCAATGAGATGGGACAGAACAGTGAAAATGAATTTATGAATGAACAGATGGAAGGATTACAGAGAAAGGAAAGAATCAGGTGGATAGACATGAATAAATACAGCGCAGAGAGAGAACAGTGAGCAGATGAGGATGTACAGATTACAAGAGACACTCAGGGCTCATGAGAGTTAGACAATGACAGTATTAATGCTGATGGGCATGAGAAGCACTGCTGAGGCATTTGAATCTACTACAGTTATTTTTGAGTACTACCGCATAATGATGACATGCAGCTCCCATGATGGTGAAGGTGTAAGGAAATCATTGTCAAAATACATATCCAGCAGCTTCAAACGAAAGCCCTGTGTTCCTTGTGGATAAATACAATTAAAGTCTATGGATTGCTTCGTGTCTAGTGTGGAGGTGCGAATGGTATTACCTGACTGGTCAGTTGGGACACCTCAGTGGCCAGGGTGATATCAGGACGGCCGAGCAGCGTTCCACCACGGCTGGCCTCCTGGCGAGCCTTATCACGGTATCCGATCTACAAGAACAGTTTTTGCAACCATTACTACCTACTATTACAACAATGCATGCGTTTTGTCAAGACTTTACTACAGAGGATTGCATACTAAAAGGAACAGTTCACCCAAAAATAAATTTTTTTATCATTATTTACTTCCATGTGGTTCAAAACCCATAAGACTTTTGTTCTTCATTGAAACACAAATATTTTAGGGAAACCTGAGAGATTTCTGACCCTCCATTGAAAGTCCATTCCCCTTTAAAAACTTTTAAAACATTTTAAAAAGTACATATAATAAAGAGATCGTAAAAATAATCCATATGCTTCTTAATTCAAGTCTTTAGAAAAGATACAATCGTTTTATATAATAATAACATATTTAATGTATGTTTTTAATCACATATAAACATGACAAACATAAATCTTGTCGCTTTGTGTGCAAGAACCAATAAGGTTTGTTCTTGGGTGTCAAGCAAGCACAGCTGAGCTGCCGTTGACCATATATGGGTGTTTTATATATGTGAATGAAAGTTTTATGTGTTTGGAATGACATAAGGCAGGCTGAGTAATTGAACAGAATTTGAACTGTCCCTTTAAAGTGTCCCTCACCTCACTGACGAGCTTAGCAGCTTGAGTGGCTTTCCTGATGTCTGGGCGGTCAGCAACCGGAGTGTACGTCAGCTTGGCTTTAGCCTCCTGCTTATAGGCGATCTATACAAAAAGAGATGTGGGATTTACAACAATCTCTGTCTGAGACTATTATTTGAGGCAGATACTTGTTAGTTCCTTACATTGCTTTGGTTCTTGGCCACTTCCATGGCATGTTGCACATCAGGAGGAGCAATCATTTGGTTGTAATTAGACTTGCCTTTCTCCTTCTCAAACTTCTGCTTGTACAATTTCTGTGAAAAGATCATGTGAGATTATGATTGGCAATCTCAATCGCTACAAATGAGATTTAATGTAATTAAATGTAATTTAATGTAATAAAGGGGTGAAAACGGAGTATTTAGACTTACAGCACTTGTGATTTTGGCAACCTCTTTGCTGTGGGCAGTCTCCCGGGTTTCAGCAAGAGTGGTGAAGCCGCCTGACTGGAGATCCTTTTTGCTGGCCTCCTTGTATCTGGTCTGCAGAAAAAGTTGTAAAACAAAAATGCTGTTCAAAAACGGTGCTTTAATTAATCTACACACATTACAACATTACATTGTGCCTTACCTCAGACACACGTTTAGCCACTGATTTAGCATGAAGGATTTGAGGAGTGTCATGGACAGCAATGTACTGGCCTTTGGTCTTTTCATACTTCTCCTTGTATTTCACCTGAAGAACCGTGACATTTTTATTAGTTTAACTAGTCACATTTTGTATGTTGATTCTCAAAATTGGAAAACGTATATGGAAAATGGCACTCACATCGCTGGCAAGCTCAGAGTTCTGCTTAGCCAGAATGGTGTATTTATCATCAGTAACAGACATTACACAGCCCTTCAACATTTCCTTATCGTACTTGTACTCAACCTGTGAATTACAAACAAATCAATTCATTAATCTGAAAAATGGCTTATGGATAGATGCACACAAACTTACATGCAACAGAGAACATGCAATATGCAGATGGACAAAAGATGAAATTTTCTTTTATTGATGCTTCTGTTTATATAAAAAAAATCACATTAAACATTGGCATTTTGACTAAATGTATTTTAAGGCAAAACTATTTATTTTATTAAATATTTTAATGACTTAATTTAACCGATGCATCGTTTTTTTCATTGTAAAATAATAACCTGATTCAAAGAAACTAGAGGAAAACACCACCATGACATCTTAAAGTAGGGCAGACCAGGCTAATTATCACACGTCTTACTCCACTGAATACAGTTTAGGGTAAAACGTGTGACATCTTGCCCCCACAAACTGTGACGATTTGCCCTGACCTGACATTTATGAAAACATCCTTAGACTAACATAGCTTAACTTTCAGTTAAAATCTACCTCTCTTATATAGCTGACTTGCATGAATGCCAGCTTGGTAATACTGTGTCATAGTGCCAGTCTCTCCTACATACAGCCTGTATACTGAAACATTGCTTTACCTGTTTTTCCTAGCAAAATCAATGGAGTTATGGAAAGTGATCAGTGGATCTGTTTTAAAAGCAGGGTATGGTAGAAAATCCAAACTATTGATAGTTAAAGGCTGCATATGACCATTAAAGGTGAAGTTAGGAGTGCATTGATGAAAAGATGAGATTTGTATGGGGAATGGAGGACTACCAATGGGCAGATGGTTACCTTACTCCACATGCCAGAGTTGTACATTGCAACAAGAATGTCAGGACGGAGCAGCTCATTGCAGCCACTCTTGAGTAACTCCTTGGCCTTGAATTTATATTTTCCCTGTCCATTGAGAAAACACACAGATGCACAAATCATGCCACAAGTGAAGACAGAGCCAGAAAGTGGCTACTGAAGTCCAGATAGAGTTGCTCAGTTCCAAACTGTGTACTCCAGATAAGGGATTTCAAAAGAGTAACCTTAACTCATGACCCAACAACCAAACTGTTCAGATGAAGCAATATCTGGAGCACACAGATTTGGTCCAAGCTATGTACACTCAAAAAAGTCCTGTTTGGGTTTTGGAACACAAGCAGACACCTAAATCATGGGAGAGAAAGAGACACGATCGAGAGACATTGAAGCCATGCGACAGAGCCATCCAGTGGATCGGAGACGACCTCATGCTCGGGCCCCTGTGGCAGGCGATGGACCTGTAGGGAGCGGCTGGAGCTGGTGGCTTTACCTGACTCATCTTGCTGGCCTCCTTAGCCAAGATGTTTCTAGGATCATCTACAACTACGGTGTACTTATCCTTAGACTTCTCATAGCTGGCACGGTAGGACCTCTGCTCAGGATTTCAAAACAGGAGTTAAAGAGAACTGCCTCGAAAGCAGTAAAGATAAGCACTCATTCAGAGGAGAAAATATGTCATAACAGGTAAACTCTGAACTCTGAAATCTTAGTAAAGATATGACTTAAAGGGGAAAAAATTACATATAAACGTAACAGACATCAATTTGAGATGGTAATATACATTGGAACGGGCATGATCCAAGACGGGAGTGTGTGATTCTGGGGTGAAGAAGGCCCTCTCCTTGGATGCCAGATCAATGTACTGGAACTGTGAAGAGTCACAATATTTTTATGGTGAATATCTACTTTTCTCCAATGGATTGAGAAAATCTACCAGGTAAGAAATTTAAATACTTCTTACAAGTAATGGAATGCTGTTTTGCATTATTTTTGTTGAAAAAATAGATATAAAACAAATATTTTTGTGCCCATGACAATAGGATCATTTACAGTAGCTCTTTTTTCCTTTTATATTAAGTGACTAACAGCAGAGGTTACTGTGTTACTCGCAGCATCATATTAGCCAGTCTCATTCTCTAACAGAAAATGTTACAAAAATTAGGAAACGTTGTTTTGTTTTCATCATATGAATGCCTAATGCAAAGAATATTCCACATACAGTGTGTGTCAGCATATGAACTAGAACTAGTCAAATTCTAATGGTAATTTTTCTAAAGGTGAAAGTTGATAAAAGACACATTAAGGCTGAAATACACATTAGGCATCATACACTTTTCAACTTTGTAAATGGTTAAAGAGAAAAAATGGGCATCATTCACTAAATGAATGAGGATCACACTACCAGATTTTCAAGTCATTTTGAACACAACAAACTTACACAGAAATATGTGCTTGCTGCTAGGAGATGCTTGACAAATAAAAATAATACAATGGTATGCATTCTAAAATCAGCTCAAAATATCAAATATGTTTGATATCCTAAGTCTGTGGTTTGTATATCTTTGATTGGAAATCGCTTTTGTAAGTTATGTCAGCGAGGGTCAGACTGTCATTTGTAAAATTTACCACCCATTTAATTCTGAACCCTGAGTATGATTTCTTAATTCGACACATTATAACAAGTCATTATTTACATTTAATTGTGTTTAGGGCTGAAAGTGACTTACATGGTTGGTCAGACTCTGTGCCCACTTGGCTCTCTTAATTTCCAGGCCATCCACAGTGGTGGTGCATTTTGTCATTTCCTTATTGCCCTCAGCTCGGTACACAATCTGTGGACGGAAACAGATAAAGAGACATTTAAGAATGTGAATAGGCTTTAAAACAGGAGTGAGATGTCAGGCCTGAGGTCGATATAAAACCACTCACATTACTCATGTGGGTCTTGAGTTCAGTCACACGCTTGTACTCTGGTGTGTCCAGGACTACACTGAAGTTGGAAAAGTTCTTCTTGGCATCAACCTCATATGATTTCTAGAAAATAAATAAAAAAATCCTGATTAGTACCAAAAATAATCAGAATGAACCATTATGAGTGAAATATGACCTGCATGATAAGTGAATGAATAATTACTCTGAACTTGGTGATCTCACGGATTCGGACCATCTCAGGAGAGTCTGCCATAAAGCAGCCAATGCCTCTCAGCCAATGCAAATCCTCTTTATATTTCAGCTGCAGAAGATATAAACACAGTTAACATACCTGCAAATGTCAAGGTGGGAAATGCTATGCATGCATCTCTTGCAGTATGCCACAGTAAATTTGGGTGCATGTAGTATGGGTGACACCTACATCGCTGTTCATCTCTTTGACATGGAAGCAATGCATCAGCTCTGGGGTGATGGGCATGGGCAGAAGAGTTCCTCTAGTGTTGTAGTACTTCTCCTTATAGCACAGCTGTAGAGGGAAATGAACCGTTATTAGGGCATCAAATAATTCTGTGGGTGTAGCATGTGAGACAGAACTCATGTTTCATAATAAAGACATACTTACATCACTGATTGCTTGTTGAGTGGCCTTAACCTGCCGGATCTCAGGTGTGTCATACTCAGAGTGGATCTTGTCCTTTTCCTTCTCATATTTCTCACGATACAGTCGCTATGACAAAAAGAAACCTAGTTAATATCCCTGTTTGTGATAAAGTTTACATTTCCAAAGTGAAACGCGTTATATTTATCTTGGACTTACTTGGTTGGTGACCTTGTTAGCCTTCCTTATGGAGACAAAGTTGACACCTTCAGGACCTAGTTTGTAGCTCCTGGCTTTCATCAGCTCATAGGCTTCCTTGTACTTCATCTACAGACATTGGAACATCAGATGAGATGCATTCATAACATTTAATCTCTTTTTTTATTTTGAAAACTGAGGTGTTCTCATACATTGCTGGTGATGATGCTGTTGGCCTTGGCCTGTTTGTTTAGGGGAGTGTCGTAGGGCAGAGAGTAACCAGTGGGCATAAACATCTTATTGGCCTCTTTGTAGAAGTTCTGAAAGAAAGAATGGAAGTGATGTGAAGCATACATCAACGGAGAGATCAGTACACGTTATTATGTATTGGTAAGAGGCATCATACGTCGCTCTGGATGTAGTTGGCTTGACGGGCCCTTTCAGTATCGACAGTCACAGCAGGAGCGGTGTTTTTACCCATGACGTTTGTGACGTAGTCATGATGGTAGTTAAGCTGTTGACAGAAAGTACATTAGTTAGAAGGTTCTGCTTCAATCAAATTGCAGTAAAAGCCCTTTAATTTATGTTCGATTCATGTTTTTGAGGAGATACCTCGCTCAAGTTCTTAGCACTCTGCTTGCACGTTTCATAGACGGGGGTATCCGTGACCACAGTGTAGTCCTTGAAGTGCTCGATTCCCTTAGCTCTGTAAAGATTCTGAAAGAGAACAGCACACAGGAGAAGAAGTCAACATGAGAGGATTGGGAAGGAGTAAACGGAAAGAAAATTAAATGAGACTTACTTCGCTCTGCAGCTTCATAGATTGCTTACAACGAAGAATCTCAGGAGTGTCCCAAGCATAGCAGCCAATACCCTTCAACCAGTTGAGGTCATCTTTGTAGAAGATCTGAAATGAGATGCAATGTGAAGGCTACAGCTACCAAGAGACCTCAAACCAGTAAGACATGACAGTACACAAAAATTTGAAGCGTGTTTGGAGGTACAGGTATAACTCACGTCGCTCAGTTGCTCGTTGACCTTGCGGGCGTGCACGTACACCTGCATGTCAGGCAGGCAGATCCACTGGTGCAGATATTTACGGTAGTCAACCCCACTGACAGTCTTCTGAGTACTGCGTGCGGATACAATGTCAAGCATGTCGGGAGGTACATGGACCTTTGCCTTGGTCTTCTCATATTTGTCTTTGTACAAGCGCTAATGGAAAAAGTGTTACAAAGAAGTTTGAATTATGTTGACATTTAGTAAGTTACAAAACTGGACCTCAGCTGACGCTTTACTCACATCCAGAACCAGTTTTCCAGCTTTGATACATCTTGCAGTAGCGGGGTCATCCTCAAGACACTTAGGCAGGCTGTACAGGGTCTTGAACTTCTCATAATCTTCCTTGTATTTAACCTACAGAAACCAAAGAAGGTGTAATGTCACAGTAATTAGATTGTTCTCTTTCTATGGAGGCAAGAATTGGAGAAGAGACTGGTGAAGAGACTCACATTGCTCAGGACAACCTTCTGTTGTTTGGCATGGACTAAGGCATGGGAATCGTGAGGGATGCTGTAGCTCTTGGCCTTGATCTTGTCCCAAGCTGCAGAATAGGCTTTCTAAATGTACACAAAGATATTTCAGAAACTGGGACAACAAATAAAACCAGTAACACAGCATTTTAGAGGTTTTCACGCAGGCTTACGGTGCTGTAGATCTCCTTCAGGTTAAAGCATCTTGCGTAGTCACAGGTGTCCAGAACAGTGGTGTAAATGTGTTTCTCCTTATGATATGCCTCTCTGTAGTTCAACTGTGGATAAAACACAAAATATGCAGCATATTACCAAGTGAACTCAAAAGTACTGTGCTCTTAATAATACTCAAGTATTTCAGTGAGCAATTCATGGCAGATTATGGGAGTTCTAACCTCGCTGGCCCAAGTGTGGCCCAGAACAGCAGTCACATATACAGGTGTGTCTGTCACAATGGAGTAGTTGTTCCATTCCTTCTTGCCTTCTGCCTTATATTTAATCTGTGTGGAAACAAACATTAAACCTTCAAACAGGTGGAAACATAATGTCTCTTCATTGTCAATGGCTAGATGAGTCGCAAAAATGTTACTCACATCACTCTGAAGCTCATATGACTTCTTGGCACGCACAATCTCGGGAGTATCCCAGACGTAACAGCCAACACCCTTCATCCAGTTCAGGTCATCTTTGTAGAACACCTGCCAGAGAGAAATTAGTCAAATGTAGCCATTCAACAAACCTGACCCAGTGTAAATATCACTGTAACCATAACCTACATCACTCAAGATCTCATTGGCCTTGCGTGCACGGATGGCATCGTTTTGATCAGGGTGGCATGTCCACTGGTGCAGGTATGTACGGTATAGCACATCAGTCAGGATTTCCTGGCATTTCTTGGCAACCACGTGGCTGATCATATCAGCAGGAATGTGGAGCTTAGTTTTGGTTTCATTGTAGGCTTTGTGGTAGTCTCTCTGTAGGACAGATAAAAAAAGTCTGGTTAATGAGGAATTAAAATATAAACTATACAAGTGAATAAAGAACAGCAACCTTAGAACTCAGGCATAGTAATAATAAAAACAACTCACCAGATTCTTCATTTTCTCCATTTGGCCAGAGCGAACCACCTCAGGGAAGTCAACCAGTGTTGAAGCCAAGTAGTGGCCTTTGGCCTTCTCATGAGCATCAAGGTACTTATACTGCAGTATTTTAATACAAGAAACAATTGTTTACACCACTTAAAAAACAGTGGTGTTTTTAACAGTGTTTGAAGCAACAACAAAAAAATCAACAGGGGTATCATTAATACTTATTCATTTTTGATACTTACATTACTGATCATGTCTCTGGTCTTCTTGGCTTGTTGTACTGGTATATATTTATGATTCAGCTGGTAGCCAGTGGCTTTGCTCTCATCCCAGTCGACTTTGTACAATTTCTAGAATAACAACAGCAAAAACCTTCTAAATATAATGTATCACATAAATAAAATGCAAATACATACAAATAAGTCTGGAATGGGCATTGTTACCTCACTGATCATCTTTGCGACCTCTCTAGAGTGAGCCAGCTGTGGTGTATCCTCAGATCCGATGTAGTGGCCCTTCTCCAGGTTAAATGATTCTTTGTACTTCAGCTGATTAACAACAGAAAGATCGACATAATAGATAAGTTAACATCTTCACACCAGTTTGTCCCTATGAAGCCGAAAATGCCCAAATCTGAGACACACTTACATCACTGAGGTTAAAGGCGTTAACCTTTGCAAGAACAACCTCAGGGCGATCCACAATGTGGGTAAATCTGCCAAAGTTTTCCATAGCATCCTTCTTGTAAAGTCTCTGCATGGGGAAAAGAAACAGGCATTGTTGTAAGACAATGGAGGTTTGTATTATAAGTGAGAATTTGCGGGGGGAAAAAACTGTCTGGTCAAACTTACATCATTCATAATTTCCTGGGCTTTTCGGACTTTGACATGATCCACACAATCAGCAGCCACCCAGCCACAACCACGTAACCATTCCAGATCTGCTTTGTAGACATTCTGGAGGAAGAGTATTATATTAAATTCAGAGCAGTCAAATCAGCGATCTTCTAAAACAAACAAAACTTTACCTTCATTCTCATATTTGAATAAACAAGAATAATTTTGATTTGAAAACCTCTTTAACCAATACTTACGTCACTGGCTAAGTCATACGCTTTACGGGCCTGAATGACATCATTCTGATCAGGCAAGCATGTCCACTGGTGCAGGAGAGTTCTGTACTTGTCATCATTGACTTGGATCTGGCACTTCTTTGCATGTTCAAATGCCAGCATGTCCACTGGAAGGTTGAATTTAGTTTTGGACCTGTTGAAGTCCTTCTTGTAAAGAGCATCACTAGCAATCCTAGCTGAGTTCAAGGCCAGCATGAGCAGTGGATCATCCTGGACGCTCAGGGCTCCAATGTGATGACCAACTTGCTTACGATAACCAGCCTTGTACTTGTACTGCAAAAAAGATGATAATTTATTTGTGAGCATGAATAAAATTAAAGTGAAATGGGTTTAGGTATAGTTTTATATATTTACTTACATTACTCTGTACTTTAGTGGTCTGGATGCATTGTTTAATTGGAACTGCATCTCCGGGCATGAAGTATGATGTGGCCTTGGTCTTGTCCCAGTTTTTGGTGTAGAAGTGCTACAAGTGGTGTTTAAAATGGCCTTTCTGTTAGTACTCACCTTTAAGCAATCATTACAGAAAACATTTATTTCTCAAAAAGAAAATCGCATTACCGGGTGGTACATTTTGGACACTTCCCTGGCTGTAGCCAAAACTGGAGAGTCTGTCAGCGTGTATTTAATCTTGTCCTGGTGCCAGGCCTCACGGTACTTAGTCTGAGAAGAAAAAATAAAAAGGATACTTAGAGAACAGTCATATCTGAAAACCACACATGAAACTAATGTCGTAGGGGTGACAACATTTCAATGGAGAGAACATGATTTTGTCAACGAAATATTCTGTAATAGGTATGTTGTTTAATAGTAATAGTAAGAGCAATAGCAATGGTAATAGTAACTATGAGAAACACAAGGCTTATTATACTCACATTTATACATCTACTGTTAAAATAAACTTTTATTTCATTTTTTCAGTTTTATTTCTCATTTATTTTTATAGTTTTAAAAATGACTTTTAAAATGATTTTATTTTGCATATGTAATGCACTTTGAATTACTGTAATGACGTGTACTTTTAATTAAAACTAAAATATTTATATATTATGTTGAAATGATTAGACAAAGTAGACTATGCTTTTATCCAAAGCAACTTACAATTTCAGGTTTGTTAGAAAGCTAGATTAGGTAACAAATGCCTTGGTTTAAGGTTGCATTTAATCACATGTTTGAAGTGTGCCCTGAAAATCTCCTACTATCCATTCACTATTACGAAGGAAATTAAATAATATGGCTTATAAACCAAAGTTTTAGTTTATACATTTGTGTATGGAAACTGCTTAAAAATAACCTTATAATACTGTCTGATTATCTCTTTTCATATAATTACAGTTTTGAATGACTGGATGATAGTATAATATATGTCTTCTTGCTTACCTCATTGAGCACATCAGCAGCATTTTTGGAGAGCACAAAGTCAATTCTTTCAATTGGTGTTGTATATTTCTGCTCATCCAGTTTCACACGGTAGCCTCTCTGTGAATCAGAAAAAAATCAGCAATTCATTACATTTCTACATACAGTAGAAATAATTATAGTACTTCTACTGGTAGAAGTACTGGTAGAAGCAATTACAATATACAGTGCCAAATGACTTACTTCAGACAGAATCTTTTGGGCATTCCTCACTTTGATGACTTCAACAGACTCATGGGGAATCCATCCACATCCCCTGAGCCACTCCAAGTCAGCCTTGTACACAGCCTAAACATCAAAAACAATCAAATGAAACAATGTCTTGCACTCTATTTTGTAGATTTAAAAAAAACAAACAATCAAAGCTCAACTTACATCACTACGCAGATCATAGACCTTCCTGGCCTGGACAACATCGTTGGAGTCGGGCAGGCAGGTCCAGTTGTGCAGGTACGTTCTGTAGTTGGCATCATTAACTTGGATTTGGCACTTCTTGGCCAGCTCAAGAGACAGCAGGTCCACTGGGAGGTGGAACTTGGTCTTGGACTTGTTGAAGTCCTTCTTGTAAAGAGCATCACTAGCAATCCTAGCTGAGTTCAAGGCCAGCATGAGCAGAGGATCATCTTGGACACTGCGGGCTCCAATGTGATGACCAACTTGCTTACGATAACCAGCCTTGTACTTGTACTATTTAAAAGAAAGAGCGGTTTAAGGCATAAATAAGTTAGTTCCATGGAATGTTTTGTTCACTTTCAGATGCTATAATTCAAAATACTCACATCACTGGCATAACTTGGATCTGGCACTTCTTGGCCAGCTCAAGAGACAGCAGGTCCACTGGGAGGTGGAACTTGGTCTTGGACTTGTTGAAGTCCTTCTTGTAAAGAGCATCACTAGCAATCCTAGCTGAGTTCAAGGCCAGCATGAGCAGAGGATCATCTTGGACACTGCGGGCTCCAATGTGATGACCAACTTGCTTACGATAACCAGCCTTGTACTTGTACTGCATTTAAAAGACGATCAAATCGGTTGTAAGTATTACTCTTAAATAGCAGAAAGGAGATTTAAAAGCCAAAATGTAAGATCTTTCACAATATAAGAGAGATTCAGAAAACCGACAGAAAAAACATGACTTTGTGATGTCTTACGTCACTAGCTATATCTCTGGATGCTTTAGCCTTGATCACAGACACGGCATCCTCTTTGATGTGGTATGCCTTCGCCTTTGTAGCATCCCAGCTTTTGGAATACATTTTCTGCAACAGGACAAAAAAGGTGGAAATTCAAAACACAATAATTTAATAGCATAACAAGCTCACAAAACAGAATTCATTTGAGTAATACTCAGCAATCTTGCATGTGACTTTGCTTACATTGCTGACAGCAATGGCATTGGCTCTGGACAACTCGATGGCAGGTGTATCTGGCATGATGTGGATAGATGTCTTATCTTTGTCCCATGCTTCTCTGTATTTTCTCTGTGAACAAAATCATAATTCAAATAATAAAGAAAAATTAAAGGCACACATTGATGCAAAAATAAAAAAGACAGCTATTACATTCATTTAGCACAATTTTACATAATAATAATAATAATTTCTTTCAAAAATGAGAAATTTTGATTAGTAATTCACTGCAATTAAAATAAAAAATATATTTTCACCCGATGTTTGTGCTATTCATTTCCATGCTTATTAGAGCAACTGTCTTCAACCTTAGTTTAGCTGTAATTTGAACATTAACATTTGAGTACCAATGAAAAGGAAAGGCAATAATCTTACATCGCTGAGGATGTCAGCATTTTGCTTGGCTAGGACAATAACAGGCAGGTCCACAGCACTGGTGAACTTGACTGTGCTGGGAAGCTGGCGGTACAGTTTCTCATTAAGGATAGCCTGAGCATTCTTGGCTTTGACGACGTCAATGGATCCTTGCGTCATCCAGCCACATCCACGGATCCACTCAAGATCAGCTTTGTACACAGCCTAGTTTGAAAGTTTACCAAAAAAAAAGGTATTCATGTAGTAACATAACAAACCAATGTAAACAGCACAGTGTGTCAAACAGGGCATATACGTACATCACTGCGGAGGTCATAGACCTTCCTGGCCTGGACGACGTCATTGGAGTCGGGCAGGCAGGTCCAGTTGTGCAGGTAGGTTCTGTAGTTGGCATCATTGACCTGGATCTGGCACTTCTTGGCCAACTCAAGAGACAGCAGGTCCACTGGGAGGTTGAACTTGGTCTTGGATTTGTTGAAATCTTTCTTGTAGAGAAGATCACTAGCAATCTTGCCTGAGTTCAAGGCCAGCATGGTCAAGGGATCATCATGGATGCTGAGGGCTCCAATGTGGTGCCCTTGCTGCTTCCTGTATCCAGCTTTGTACTTGTACTGCAAGGTTTTAATACATAAAAGAAATTTGAGCACTATCGCTTAACAGTGTGTGCCTAATTTATTAGGTAAGATCCACACTGAGACTTACATCACTAATGATGTCTCTGGATGCCTTGGCAGATTTCACTGCGACAGCATCCTTAGGCAGGAAGTAGCCCTTCTTAAGGCTGTTCTCATAGTCTTGACGGTAATATTTCTGCAAAGAACACGATGAAGCAACACATACCGATTTAACAGGATTAAAAACTAAACTAGTGTGCATTTATTTCTGATTTAGTGGTCACTATAAAACAGTGCTGCATTACTTACGATGCTTGTGTTTAGTTTGTTTTGTTTTCCAAGAACAATCTCAGGTGTGTCTGGCATGACATGGATATGAATCTTCTCCTTATTCCAGGCATCAAAATATGCATTCTGCAATGCAATAATAATGAAGACAAAAAGTTAAGACACATTCACCTCTGGTCTACAAAATCTCAGCCCGCAACAGTGATTTCAAACAGCAATTTATTTTTACCTTTTAAACAGATTAGTAAAATTTTCTAGGAAAATAATACCTTGTCCATGATCTTGGCATTAGCTTGGGCAAGAGCAAAAGGTACGGCATCTGTCTTGCTTGTATACTTGAAGTTGCTTGGATGCTGTCGGTACTTCCTTTCACTCAAAATCTCAGCAGCCTTTTTAGCCTTCTCTACATCAACTGAGCCTATGGGTACCCATCCTGTACCTCTGATCCATTCCATATCAGCCTTATACACAGCCTGATGGCAGAAAATACATGAGAAACAGTAAAACAATGCTGGTAGTATACGGTAGGTCTATTTATTATGGTTACAAATTAAAATTCCACAGAAACTCACATCACTCTGAAGATCGTAGACCTTCCTGGCCTGGACAACATCATTGGAGTCGGGCAGGCAGGTCCAGTTGTGCAGGTAGGTTCTGTAGTTGGCGTCATTAACTTGGATCTGGCACTTCTTGGCCAGCTCAAGAGACAGCAGGTCCACTGGGAGGTGGAACTTGGTCTTGGACTTGTTGAAGTCTTTCTTGTAAAGAGCATCACTAGCAATCCTAGCTGAGTTCAATGCCAGCACGATCAGAGGATCATCTTGGACACTGAGGGCCCCGATGTGATGACCAACTTGCTTACGATAACCAGCCTTGTACTTGTACTGTGAAAAATCCATTAAAACATTCATTACAGTCTGATAAGTAAACCGTAATCACATGCTGGGGCCAATAAGGAAAAAAAACTTACATTACTAGCAATGACACATGATGCTTTAGTTTTAAAGATGGCTTCTATTTATATTTATGCAATCAAATAGAAAATGCATCAGTGAGCTTGTAATATAAGCAAATGTTAAGAAGGTATATACACACATCACTAATAATGTCTCTGGATGCTTTAGCAGCTTTGATGGCGACAGCATCAGGTTTGAGGTCGTAGCCTTTCCTGAAGATGTCCTCAACTGCTTGTCTGTACAGTTTCTGAAAGCACAATTTTTATTTCTTTTTTTAAGTGAAATAATGAATAGGAATAATCTTGGAAATCAAACAGAATGCATGAATTTGAGATGTTTAGTTTACCAACTAAAACAAATATATAATGAAGAAAGAACAATCATTCGAGAAGTGATACTTACCCTACTATTGTTCATTGCATTAGCACTTGAAAGCACAATCTCTGGGGTATCAGCAGGGATATGGATCTTGACCTTGTCACTCTCCCATGCTGCATGGTATTGATGCTAAAATGGAAAAAAAGGTTTTAGTGACAATTTCAATACTGTGAGAGTTGTTATTGTGGAACATTAAAACATCCTGCAATGAATCAAAATGAACATAAAAAGAATCATTTATACAAAGTAATATATATCACAATTTTTGTAGTAATTGATATTGTCACTAAATTGTTCTCCAGAGATTTTGTTGACAGTTTAGTTGGATTCCAGTCATGTGACTTTTTTTATTCAACTAACCTGATCCATAATTTGGGCATTTGCCTTGGCAAGCACCAAAGGCATGGACTGCATGTCTTGTGTATATTTAAATGTGTCTGGTTTCTGTCTGTAGAGCCGATCACTAAGGATCTCAGCTGCTTTCTTTGCTTTCAGGACATCAAGCGAGCCAATCGGTACCCATCCTACACCGGTCATAAACTCCATGTCTGCTTTGTACACAGCCTGAGATGGAGAAGAAATGTGACTTTTCAGAACTATACAGTTCATATATAATTAAAAAATCTAAATCTGTACAAATATTTAAATGACATTTTAGTTTTACAAACGTACATCGCTACGCAGGTCATACACTTTTCTGGCCTGGACAACATCGTTGGAGTCGGGCAGGCAGGTCCAATTGTGCAGGTAGGTTCTGTAGTTGGCATCATTAACTTGGATCTGGCACTTCTTGGCCAGCTCAAGAGACAGCAGGTCCACTGGGAGGTGGAACTTGGTCTTGGACTTGTTGAAGTCCTTCTTGTAAAGAGCATCACTAGCAATCCTAGCTGAGTTCAATGCCAGCATGAGCAGAGGATCATCCTGGACACTGTGGGCTCCAATGTGATGGCCAACTTGCTTACGATAACCAGCCTTGTACTTGTACTAAAATGTTTTAAAAGGGTTTCAGAAGGTAATTGTGCACAGTAAAGTGTGTATGACACAAACCATGTTCTAATAAGCACTCACATCACTGATGATATCCCTGGAAGCCTTAGCTGCTTTGATAGCAATTGCATCACCACGCAAATCATAGCCCTTCTTCTTAGATTCTTCGTTGGCAAGTTTATACCTTTTCTAAAAATAGAAAATATTTTACAAAGTGCGTCGTTACTACAGATTTAAAGAGTTTTAGGGAAAAAAAAATAAACATTTTCAGACATATACATACCTCACTGTAGTTTATATTGTTCTGCTTTGCCAACAGAACTTCCATACAGTCAGGCATATGGAAGCCTTAGCTGCTTTGATAGCAATTGCATCACCACGCAAATCATAGCCCTTCTTCTTAGATTCTTCGTTGGCAAGTTTATATCTTTTCTAAAAATAGAAAATATTTTACAAAGTGCGTCGTTACTACAGATTTAAAGAAAAAAAATAAACATTTTCAGACATATACATACCTCACTGTAGTTTATATTGTTCTGCTTTGCCAACAGAACTTCCATACAGTCAGGCATAACATGGATTTTGGTTTTATCCTTGTCCCAGGCTTCAGTATAAAGTTTCTATAATAGTTGATTAAAATTAGATGTCAAATGTTTAAACCTTTAAGCTATTTGTGACGGTTCTTGTGTTGAGAAACCTAATGAACAGATTTACCTTGTTGATATTAGAAGCATTATTTTTAGCTAAAACTATTGGCATGTCTTCAGTTGTAAGGGTGAACTTGAAGTTGCTTGGGTGTTGGCGGTACTTCCTTTCACTCAGGACTTCTCCCGCCTTTTTCACTTTCTCGACATCTACTGAACCAATGGGAACCCATCCGATTCCTTGAAGCCATTTCAGATCAGCCTTGTACACCGCCTAAATGGTCATGCAAAAAATAATGAAAAATTTAAAATAACTATAAAAAGAAACAATACAAGTCAAGAGGACTTTCAGCAGACTTACGTCACTCTGGAGGTCATAAACTTGTCTGGCCTGAACAACATCACTGGAGTCGGGCAGGCAGGTCCAGTTGTGCAGGTAGGTTCTGTAGTTGGCATCATTGACCTGGATCTGGTTCTTCTTGGCCAACTCAAAAGATAACATGTCTACTGGGAGGTGGAACTTGGTCTTAGACTTGTTGAAGTCCTTCTTGTAAAGAGCATCACTAGCAATCCTAGCTGAGTTCAAGGCCAGCATGATCAGAGGATCATCCTGGATGCTCAGGGCTCCAATGTGATGGCCAACTTGCTTACGATAACCAGTCTTGTACTTGTACTACAGTTGAAGGATTAAAGAACAATAAGAATGGATAAAACTCAAAATAAGCATTTTGACACATTCTGGACCATGAACTATAAGACTATGAATGAAGAACAAAAGAAGAGAGCACTCACATCACTGATAATATCCCGAGAGGCTTTAGCTGCTTTAATAGAAATGGCATCACCACGCATGTCATAGCCTTTCTTTTTGGACTCCTCATTGGCAAGCTTGTATTGTTTCTGGAGTAGGATTAAGTAGACAAGGAAATATGAGGAAAAACAAATATAACTTCCCATCTTCAAATTGAGACTTGAAATGAATGACCCACCACACTGTAGTTAACTTTGTTCTGTTTAGCAAGCACAATCTCCATTGTATCTGGCATGACGTGGATCTTGGTCTTATCCTTTTCCCAAGCATCGACATAGCTTTTCTATAATGTAAGAAAAAATTAAAATAAATATATATATATGCAAATTATCTTTACAAATTACATTGGAAAAGAGAAGAAAATTATGCTATTGATCAAAGCAGGCTACCTTGTTCATGATGTTTGCATTGGCTTTGGCCAAGACCAGTGGCATGTCTTCGGTTGTGCAAGTGAACTTGAAGTTGCTTGGGTGCTGACGATACTTCCTTTCATTTAGGATTTCTCCAGCCTTTTTCACTTTCTCAACATCAACCGAACCAATGGGAACCCATCCGAGACCTTGAAGCCATTTTAAATCAGCTTTGTACACAGCCTGAGAACATAGCTTTTCTATAATGTAAGAAAAAATAAAAATAAATATATATATATATGCAAATTATCTTTACAAATTACATTGGAAAAGAGAAGAAAATTATGCTATTGATCAAAGCAGGCTACCTTGTTCATGATGTTTGCATTGGCTTTGGCCAAGACCAGTGGCATGTCTTCGGTTGTGCAAGTGAACTTGAAGTTGCTTGGGTGCTGACGATACTTCCTTTCATTTAGGATTTCTCCAGCCTTTTTCACTTTCTCAACATCAACCGAACCAATGGGAACCCATCCGAGACCTTGAAGCCATTTTAAATCAGCTTTGTACACAGCCTGAGAACAAAAATATCATAATAATTAGCATTAAGTAGTGAACCAATATGTCTCTATAAACTAGGTATTTGAAACATGGAGATCTTACTTCCCAAATCCTGAATGTAGCATGTCTACATGTAGCATACTTACGTCACTCTGGAGGTCATAGACTTGTCTGGCCTGGACAACATCGTTGGAGTCGGGCAGGCAGGTCCAGTTGTGCAGGTAAGTTCTGTAGTTGGCGTCATTAACTTGGATCTGGCACTTCTTGGCCAACTCAAGAGACAGCAGGTCTACTGGGAGGTGGAACTTGGTCTTGGACTTGTTGAAGTCTTTCTTGTAAAGAGCATCACTAGCAATCTTAGCTGAGTTCAAGGCCAGCATGAGCAGAGGATCATCCTGGATGCTCAGGGCTCCAATGTGATGACCAACTTGCTTACGATAACCAGTCTTGTACTTGTACTACAGTTGAAGGATTAAAGAACAATAAAAATAGTTAAAAATCGAAATGAACATTTTTAAATATTCTGGACCATAAACTATGAGACTATGAATGAAGAACAAAGGAAGAGAGTGCTCACATCACTGATGATATCCCTAGAGGCTTTAGCTGCTTTTATAGGAATGGCATCACCACGCATGTCATAGCCTTTCTTTTTGGACTCCTCATTGGCAAGCTTGTATTGTTTCTGGAGTAGGATTAAGTAGACAAGGAAATATGAGGAAAAACAAATATAACTTCCCATCTTCAAATTGAGACTTGAAATGAATGACCCACCACACTGTAGTTAACTTTGTTCTGTTTAGCAAGCACAATCTCCATTGTATCTGGCATGACGTGGATCTTGGTCTTATCCTTTTCCCAAGCATCGACATAGCTTTTCTATAATGTAAGAAAAAATTAAAATAAATATATATATATGCAAATTATCTTTACAAATTACATTGGAAAAGAGAAGAAAATTATGCTATTGATCAAAGCAGGCTACCTTGTTCATGATGTTTGCATTGGCTTTGGCCAAGACCAGTGGCATGTCTTCGGTTGTGCAAGTGAACTTGAAGTTGCTTGGGTGCTGACGATACTTCCTTTCATTTAGGATTTCTCCAGCCTTTTTCACTTTCTCAACATCAACCGAACCAATGGGAACCCATCCGAGACCTTGAAGCCATTTTAAATCAGCTTTGTACACAGCCTGAGAACAAAAATATCATAATAATTAGCATTAAGTAGTGAACCAATATGTCTCTATAAACTAGGTATTTGAAACATGGAGATCTTACTTCCCAAATCCTGAATGTAGCATGTCTACATGTAGCATACTTACGTCACTCTGGAGGTCATAGACTTGTCTGGCCTGGACAACATCGTTGGAGTCGGGCAGGCAGGTCCAGTTGTGCAGGTAAGTTCTGTAGTTGGCGTCATTAACTTGGATCTGGCACTTCTTGGCCAACTCAAGAGACAGCAGGTCTACTGGGAGGTGGAACTTGGTCTTGGACTTGTTGAAGTCTTTCTTGTAAAGAGCATCACTAGCAATCTTAGCTGAGTTCAAGGCCAGCATGAGCAGAGGATCATCCTGGATGCTCAGGGCTCCAATGTGATGACCAACTTGCTTACGATAACCAGTCTTGTACTTGTACTGTTTAAAAGAAAGAGCAGTTTAAGGCATAAGATAGTTCAATGGAATGTTTTGTTCAATTTTAGATGCAATAACTCAAAATACTCACATCACTGGCAATGTCCCTGGAGGCCTTGGCTGCTTTGATGGGGATGGCATCATTTCGCATGTCATAGCCCTTCTTTTTAGCTTCCTCATTTGCAAGCTTGTATAATTTCTTAGAAAAAAATAAAATGAGCAGTTATTTTATTTTTAAAAAAAAAGAAAATAATATGTATTAATTATCAACCAAGAACATCCATTATGCACCACTAAGAGGCCAATGTTGTGTCATACTTACCAGACTGTAGTTGGCCTTGTTTTGACTTGCGAGTACAATGTCCATAGCATCTGGCATAATATGGATCTTTGTCTTGTCTTTGTTCCATGCATCAACATATAGTTGCTGTTAAATAAGAGTATGAAATTTAAAAAAGAAATCACAACCACACAATAACTGTCTAAAATAGATGTAATAAAATGTAATTAGAAAATTATGCATATGCACGTATGCATATGTTTTATCAGTTCAGAAGTTACCTTGTTCATGACATCGTTATTGGCTTTAGCCAAGGCTATCGGCATGTCTTGAGTTGTCATGGTGTATTTAAAGTTGCTTGGGTGTTGACGGTACTTCCTTTCACTCAGGACTTCTCCCGCCTTTTTCACTTTCTCAACATCCACTGAACCAATGGGGACCCATCCGAGACCTTGAAGCCATTTCAGATCAGCCTTGTAAACAGCCTAAAAACAGACACATATATGGAAAGAATACCTGTTAGTGACTCCATACAGTTTATTCATCAGTATCTCTCTTTCTCAACATCAAGAAGACAACAGAGACCCAAGCAATTCCTCTTTCTATTACATACTAGCTACCAACTAAAATATAAAACAGAAAGTCAATTCAATGAAGATACAGAAATTGATCAATTAATAGTGCTTAACAGAAGCTGGATAACACGTACATCACTCTGGAGGTCATAGACTTGTCTGGCCTGGACAACATCGTTGGAGTCGGGCAGGCAGGTCCAGTTGTGCAGGTAGGTTCTGTAGTTGGCATCATTGACCTGGATCTGGTTCTTCTTGGCCAACTCAAAAGCTAACATGTCTACTGGGAGGTGGAACTTGGTCTTGGACTTGTTGAAGTCCTTCTTGTAAAGAGCATCACTAGCAATCCTAGCTGAGTTCAAGGCCAGCATGAGCAGAGGATCATCTTGGATGCTCAGGGCTCCAATGTGATGACCAACTTGCTTACGATAACCAGTCTTGTACTTATACTGCAAAAAAAGAAAATATTCTCAGTGTAGCAAATGAGAGTATATACTCAATGCGACATACACTGCTTAATCAGTTTGTTGTACTTACGTCACTAGCAATGTCCCTGGAGGCTTTGGCTGCGATGACAGATATGGCATCATTGCGCAAATCATAACCCTTCTTCTTGGCCAGTTCATTGGCAAGTTTATATTGTTTCTGCAGAGCAAATCAGACAAAATATTTGAACAAACTTGGCAACAGCAGAATATCAATTCAAACCAATGCTCATCGCTCTTGATCTATAAACAGTGTGACTCAGAGTTAATATTTAGAATATTTGCTTAAATGTAAAAAAGAATACTCTTAAATACAACTGAATACTCGACTCTAAATTTGAAATACTGACCTCACTATAGTTGACTTTGTTTTGCTTTGCAAGAACCACATCCATTGCATCTGGCATGATGTGAATCTTTGTTTTATCATTGTTCCAGGCTTCAACATATTTTGACTGTCAGAATGAAGAGAGAATTAAGCATCAAAACTGATGTCACAAACAATATTTTAGACAGTTTTCATATGGGTCTAGATGTCAAATGTAAAGATACCTTGTTCATAATTTCATTATTGGCTTTGGCCAAGACCAGTGGCATGTCTTCAGTTGTACAAGTAAACTTAAAGTTGCTTGGGTGCTGACGATACTTCTTTTCACTTAGTATTTCTTCAGCCTTTTTCACTTTCTCAACATCAACCGAACCAATGGGGACCCATCCGAGACCTTGAAGCCACTTCAGATCTGCCTTATACACCGCCTAAGAACAGACATGTATGGAAAGAGTGCTTACAAGCTTCATAAGGATGGGCCATCAGCCTTATTTATATATGTACAAAACTGCAGTAAAATCATACTTACGTCACTTTGGAGGTCATAGACTTGTCTGGCCTGGACAACATCATTGGAGTCAGGCAGGCAGGTCCAGTTGTGCAGGTAGGTTCTGTAGTTGGTATCATTGACCTGGATCTGGTTCTTCTTGGCCAACTCAAAAGATAACATGTCTACTGGGAGGTGGAACTTGGTCTTGGACTTGTTGAAGTCTTTCTTGTAAAGAGCATCACTTGCAATCCTAGCTGAGTTCAAGGCCAGCATGAGCAGAGGATCATCCTGGATGCTGAGGGCTCCAATGTGATGACCAACTTGCTTACGATAACCAGCCTTGTACTTGTACTGTTTAAAGTTCATTAAAATATCCATTACATTTTGATAAGTACACAGTAATTAAATACTGGGTCCAATAAGAAAAAAAAAACGTACATTACTAGCAATGGCACATGA
This sequence comes from Sinocyclocheilus rhinocerous, assembly GCF_001515625.1. NCBI lineage: Eukaryota > Metazoa > Chordata > Actinopteri > Cypriniformes > Cyprinidae > Sinocyclocheilus > Sinocyclocheilus rhinocerous. The sequence goes on from NW_015659385.1 coordinate 395,769, forward strand.
CGCTTTTGCAGCTTGAATTGGGATGGCGTCAGCACGTAGATCGTAACCCTTTTTCTTTGCTAGTTCATTGGCAAGTTTGTATAGTTTCTAAAGAAGAATATGAAAAGATTATTTAAATGCTGTGACTTGGTGACAATTACTGTTTGCAATCAATCAGCAATGAACCTGGTGACATCACTAACCTCACTGTAGTTAACTTTATTTTGACGAGCAAGAGCCACTTCCATTGAATCTGGCATAATGTGAATCTTGGTTTTGTCCTGTTCCCAGGCTGCAGTATACTTTTGCTGAAGGAAGAATAAATGGGTCCATTTTAAATTATTCTGAAACATTCTGACTAATGAAACTATTAATTATGTGTCTCTAAAAAGAACGTCAATTGACCAAACCTAATAATCAAGATAATCAAAAGCAAAGCTCAGTGTCAAGTCAAATGGTTTCAACTTTCACCTTGTTTTTGATTTCATTATTGGCCGAGGCTAGGACCAGATCCATGGAATCCATGTCTTTAGTGAACTTGAAGTTACTGGGATGTGTGCGGTACAGTTTCTCGCAGCCTATCCGGCCAGCAGTCTTCGCTTTCTCCACATCCAGAGATCCAATGGGAATCCATCCAATTCCTTTGATGTAATTGTTATACTCAGATTTGTAGATGTTCTGCAGAATTAGAGAGGATCAATATAAAATCAAATTGAAAAAGAATAGCATTTTATAAAAATCAAAACATTAAAGGGGTCATATGATGCGATTTCAAGTTTTCCTTTCTCTTTGGAGTGTTACAAATACAACGTCACAATCTCGACTCACATCACTTGCGATCGCCTGCATGTTACGGGCTAGCTCTAGGTTCATGGCATCAGGTAGAACATTATAATGTGTAATGATCTGCCTATATCCAGCATAGGTTTGAGCAGCCGTAGCCTGCTTAGCATGAACAACACTCAGCATGTCCACAGGAGAATGGTATTTCAGCTTGGACTTGTGATAATCCTTCTTGTATAGTTTATCACTCTGTATCCTAGCCACCTCCATGTAGTGCACCAGCAAGGGGTCGTCCTGGAGGCTACGGAAGCCAACATAATGTCCTCTTGCTTTGTTGTACTCCTTTTTGTATTTGTACTGTAATGAGAATATTTGTAGAAGTCAGAAATGGTAATACTTGGATAGCACTAGTGACAGAAACATTTGATTATCTATTTGAGTAACTCACATCACTGGCAATGTTTGTGGAGGCCCTAGCTGCAACCACTGATACAGCATCTGCCTTGAGGTCATAACCTTTCTTCTTCAGGGCTTCCAGTCCTGCTTTGTAGGCTTTCTGTATTCAAAACAGCACAAGTTATACATGTTATTAATGCTTTTAAGGGGATATTTAGTGACTCTTTCCAGAAGCTACATTGTTACATCAGTAGGTGGTGAAATATTTGAGTTTTTTTTTTATAAATAACTGATAAATTCACTCAAATGGTTCATTCAAATAGACTGAATGATTCAGAAAGGAAACACCTCTAACAATAATATTGTTAATATTCTGCAAATACATAGAATACACCTACCTCACTGATGTTGACTGCATTAGCCTTTGCAAGAATGATTTCAGGACTGTCAGGCATGATATGGATATTTATCTTGTCCTTGTTCCAAGCGTCTGTGTATGCTTGCTAAAGTAAAACACATTCAAAATATTATTTATTGATCAGACCAGCCAAATAATCCATTAAAAATTTCATCAATTAGATTAGATGCACATACATCTCAGAAATGATGGATCATTACTATACTGGTTTTTTAAAAAGTGTAATCTACCTTGTCCATGATCTTATTATTGGCACTAGCCAATGCAAGGTCCATAGAATCCATAAGTTTGTGGAACTTGTAGTTGGAGGGGTGAGTGCGGTAGTTGTGTTCACTCTGGATCTTTCCTCCAACCTTTGCGGTCTCTACAGCCAGTGAACCAATGGGCACCCAACCCATACCCTTCATGGTGGCGTTGTACTCACTCTTGTACTCAACCTGGGAGACAACAGTTATACTGTTAAATCCTACTTCAATACTTCAGTCCCACAGGTTATGAGCTACCCCCTCCATATAGGATGTGTGGACCTAAAAGAGGATGGACTTACATCACTGGAGCTGATGTTCATGGAGCGAGCTAACGCCAGGTTCATGGCATCGGGCAGCAGGGTGTAATTATGGAAATGCTGCTTGTATCCTGCATATGTCTGAACCTTTGAGGCATTTTTGGCCTGCACAACACTCAACATGTCCACAGGGGTGTGATACTTCAGCTTGATCTTGTGGTAATCCTTCTTGTAGTTCCTCTCGCTCTGCATCTTAGCCACCTCCATGTAGTGCACCAGCAAGGGATCGTCCTGGAGGCTACGGAAGCCAACATGGTGGCCTTTCGCTTTCTCATATGCCAGCTTATACTTGTACTGTCATGACAGAAACATGGATTTATCAGAAAGGATGAATGATTTTGCAAACATTTATTAGAAAGTACTGAGACGAAAATAGATAGGATAATAGGATACTTACATTGCTAGCAATATTCCTGCTGGCTTTGGCAGCCACAATCGAAATAGCATCTGGTTTGAGGTCATAGCCTTTCTTATTCATTTCCTCAAGGCCAGCTTTGTAGAGTTTCTGAAAATACACAGAAAAGGCAATGGAATATACTACACTGGACTTTTTTTTTTTTGCTTTGATTATTAATTAGGATGTTTTGAATGAATGCAATAGTTAGTCTTACCTGGCTCATGTTCAATGCATTGGCCTTGGCCAGGACAATATCAGGACTGTCAGGCATCACATGAATCTTGAGCTTGTCCTTTTCCCAGGCAGCATGATAGGATTTCTGCAACCAAAAGCATTTAAATTTTCATAGATTGACCTTTAATTTTAAACCAGTCAAACCAATGAAAATACCCTGAATCCAGACTTGCCTTGTCCATGATCTTATTATTAGCACTAGCCAATGTGAGGTCCATAGAATCCATAAGTTTGTGGAACTTGTAGTTGGAGGGGTGAGTGCGGTAGTTGTGTTCACTCTGGATCTTTCCTCCAACCTTTGCGGTCTCTACAGCCAGTGAACCAATGGGCACCCAACCCATACCCTTCATGGTGGCGTTGTACTCACTCTTGTACTCAACCTGGGAGACAACAAAGGTAATGTTTAATACCTTTGTTAAACCCATGGTACCCCCTCCAAATAGGATGTGTGGATCTAAAAGAGGATGGACTTACATCACTGGAGCTGAGGTTCATGGAGCGAGCTAACGCCAGGTTCATGGCATCAGGCAGCAGGGTGTAATGATGGAAATGCTGCTTGTATCCTGCATATGTCTGAACCTTTGAGGCGCTTTTGGCCTGCAAAACACTCAACATGTCTACAGGGGAGTGGTACTTCAGCTTGATCTTGTGGTAATCCTTCTTGTAGTTCCTCTCGCTCTGCATCTTAGCCACCTCCATGTAGTGCACCAGCAAGGGGTCATCCTGGAGGCTACGGAAGCCAACGTGGTGGCCCTTTGCTTTCTCATATGCTTTTTTGTATTGGTACTGTGATCAAAGAACAGTGGATTCTAATCAGTCCAGTACATTCATTATGTAATTGCAAATGTTTTTTTTTTTTTGGTACTGCTGAACAGCAACTTTTTAATTCGAGATACATTTTACACTTACGTTGCTGGCAATGTGTCTTCCTTGTTTAGCAGCAACAATGGAAATAGCATCAGCTTTCATGTCATAGCCTTTAGCAATGTCCACAAGCCACTGTGCCTTGTAGTGTGACTGTAAAATAAGAGTTTTTTAACATCTACATTATTTTAGAGTTTCATTGGTAATAATAATATTACCGATAATAAATACAATTTTATAAATAAAATGCAATTAACTGATAAGGTCATAGCATAAAAACAATGAAAAATATAAAGAAAATAAATGACATGAGGGAAAAAAACAAAACAAAACCTGCAAGAGACTTTAGTGGTAACACAATTAGGCTGAATGCACTGAGGACTGTTAATGCAATAGCTAACCTGAACTAATAATGAAACAATGTTAACACAGAATCCTATTAAAAAGTGTTTCTCGTTTATTTAATTTAGATTTGATATGCTTTTGTACTCACCTCACTCATAGTCTGAGCATTATATTTGGCCTGCAGGAACTCTGGGGCATCAGCTGGTAGATTGTAGGTGTGCATACATTTCTCTCCAGAGGCTTTATAGGCAGCCTAAAATGAAATGAAACGCAAACAAGAACCCATAAATCAGTTTTAGATCATCATTCTGGTTATCATTCACAATAAATTATTGAAGTATACTTACTTTATTTTGTAGTTTTGTGTTGTTCATGGCCAAAACCATGTTCATCTGATCTGTTAGACTGGTAAATTTTAGCGTACTGGGGTGAATTCTGTATGACCTCTCATCAAGGGCTTTATTGGCAGCCTTGGCCTTCTCAACATCTATAGAACCTATGGGAACCCAGCCTGCTCCTTTGAAGATGTTGTTGAAATCTGATTTGTACAAATTCTATGGATAAAATGTGATCTGTTAATCATTTTGTCAAAACAGCAATCATCCTAGGTTTAAGTATCGTCATAGCCTTATTTAGTTGTGCTTACATCACTCTGGATCTCCATCATGTTGCGAGTCAGTTCAACGTGCATGGCATCAGGCAGCAGGGTGTAATTATGGAAATGCTGCTTGTATCCTGCATATGTCTGAACCTTTGAGGCGTTTTTGGCCTGCACAAAACTCAACATGTCCACAGGGGAGTGGTACTTCAGCTTGATTTTGTGGTAATCCTTCTTGTAGTTCCTCTCGCTCTGCATCTTAGCCACCTCCATGTAGTGCACCAGCAAGGGATCGTCCTGGAGGCTACGGAAGCCAACATGGTGACCTCTAGCCTTCTGATAAGCAAGCTTATACTTGTACTATAAAAAAACAACACAACACAGTTGCATAAAAGTCAACAAGGCACTCCAACAATTTAAATATAAATAAATTAAATGTATGCTTGCTTACATCACTGGCAATATCCCTAGAGGATTTCGCAGCAACAATAGGAATGGCATCATGCTTCATTTGATGTCCTTTCAGAAGATCCTGCTTGTGTGCGTAGGTATAGTATGTCTGCAAAGGCAAAAGAAAACACAAGCTTCCTTGATACTGTTATCCATCTCATTGTCATATACAGTATTAAAATATGCAGCATTCTTACCTTGCTGATATTGACAGCGTTGTATTTGGCTTGCAGAAGCTCTGGTGCATCAGCAGGGAGATGGTAAGTGTGCATGAACTTCTCACCACTGGCTTTGTACAGCCTCTGGAAAACAAAATTGACATGATTCAGAAAGTAAACATAAATGAAACATATTTAACCTTCATTATGGACATTCATCAAGGACACCAAACAACAGCATGCATTTGTCCCTCACATCGCTTAGCTGCTGTGCATTCAGTTTGGCTTGTTCCATGACTGGGGTGTCCAGAACGCTGGTGAACTTGATAGTGTCTGGGTGCTGCCTGTACTTCTTCTCATTGAGAGCTGCACCAGCAGTCTTTGCCTTTTCAACATCCAGAGAACCGATGGGGATCCAGCCAGTGCCCTTTACGTAGTTCTCATAATCCTGTTTATACTGGACCTAATGGGATTAAACAGGGCATATCAGTTAACACATTTACAGAAATACAAACTTTAAAACATCTTTTATACTATATTATTTATATTTTAACATATTGTAAGATATAATTTATTCCTGTGATGGCAAAGCTGAATTTTCAGCAGAACATTACTCTTCAGTGTCACATGATCTAACAGAAATCATACTAATAAGCTTGTGGAAAGTGTGATACGTTGTTTTCTGGATACTTTGATGAATAGAAATAGAATAGAAAAATAGATATAATGTATCCTTGCTGAATAAAAGTATTCATTTCTTTTTTTCTTAATTTTCTTACTAAGTCCAAATTTTTTAATTGTATTGTATATGGTCTGTATAATCAGTGTTAAGAAAAAAAGTATGATGCTACAGTTTGTGTAAATCTAGATTTGAGAGTCACATAAAGAGTTTAAGATGATTAAATGTTTCTTACATCACTGGAGCTGAGGTTCATGGAGCGAGCTAACTCCAGGTTCATGGCATCGGGCAGCAGGGTGTAATGATGGAAATGCTGCTTGTATCCTGCAAATGTCTGAACCTTTGAGGCATGTTTGGCATGCGCGACACTCAACATGTCCACAGGTGTATGGTACTTCAGTTTAGCCTTGTGATAATCCTTCTTGTATAGTTTATCACTCTGTATTCTAGCCACCTCCATGTAGTGCACCAGCAAGGGGTCGTCCTGGAGGCTACGGAAGCCAACATGGTGGCCTCTGTCCTTCATATACTTCTTCTTATACTGAACCTGAAAGGTATGGTAAATCAACAGTTTATTTAATATTATTCTGTTCCACACTGCAGTTTTCTGTCCATCTGTCTCCTTTATGGACTTATGAAAGGATCTCTTACATCACTAGCAGCATGTCTTGCTGCCTTTGCAGCTTGTACAGAGATGGCGTCAGGCTTCAAATCATACCCCTTTGCAATAGTCTTCAGCCATTCAAGCTTATAGTATTTCTGAAAAGCAGAGATGCAATAGATATACAGAGTCACCAACTTTGCAAAAAATAATATGCCAAATACCATGAAACATTAGGGCATTTTCACTTACATCGCTTATGTTGTAGGCATTACACCTGGCCTGAAGTAACTCTGGGACATCAGGAGGCAGGGAGTTTTTCTGAAGGATTTTATCCAGACCTTTCTTATAGTGCAGCTATAGTGGAGAAAATATTCACAGATCACATTAACGTGCTGGTTTAGCATTTATTCAGAGCAACATTTAACCATGTTAATTGTTTTTGCTTACATCACTTCTTATCATCTGGTTGACTTTAGCCTGCAGCTGGAGAGGGTGGTTATCTATAGCTGTAAAAGGTACGGTGTCTGGAAGCTGCCTGTATTTTTTCTAAGTAAGAGAAAGAAATTTTAAAGTTACATTATTGATGACCATAAAAATCAATTCTTTAAATGGGTAAAAACAGGAAGTGGCATACCTCACTTAAGATCTCCCCTGCTTTCTTGGATTTCTCAACTTCCATAGAGCCGTAAGGCACCCAAGGCGTTCCTTTGACGTAGTTATTGTATTCGTACTTGTATCCATTCTGTGGTTACAAATGACAGAAAAATCAGTAACACAAAAAATTTAAGGTATGATTGATCACCTTTTGCTATATGGACTTTGCCATGTTCATAAACATGAAAAAAAAACTTATTTAGTTTAGAAAATCCATTTAAAATGTAAATAGGCTGCACATTAAAGTCGTGTTCATAAAGACCTCATCAAATTAAATTGGTATTTGTGGCTTTATTCCATGTCTTTTTGAATAGAGAAATCATCTATATTCTGGAGTACTCTATGAAGTATGATCTTTTAGCAGATATATTCATTTAAAATTCTGTGTCTTTTTCTTTCAGGACCAAAATGGCCCAAAAATATTGATGACTAATCCTGCACTCTAAAATGTTGAATACTCAAATTCTTAAATATTAATGATACAAACCACTTCTGACTAGAATTTATTTATTTATTCCGATATAAAAGAACATCAGGCAGTCAGCTAAGAGGAAAGACAGTTAAATGCATAAATCTAAATGTAATGTAAGACTTCTGTCTATAATAGCATGGTTTGCATGGTTCGCAGCTGTGATGTTAGGCTATTGGCTATTTAAAAAAGACAATCTTTTCAATGAGGCTTTCTCACCCAACTTCATGTTTAAATAGGAAATACTTCAGTACAGGAATGACAACTGCACTTGTCAACACTGAACTTGTGAATCTGTGCTCATTCCAGTGTGTCTAGAGCAGCAGGGATCCTTACATCACTCTGAAGAGCATTGGCCTTCTTTGCCTGGTCCAGTGGTATGCTGTCATAAGGAAGGAGGTAACGATTTGGGATATTCTTATAGCCAGTCATGCTGGCAATGGCCTGAGATTTCTTAGCAAGTGTCACAAGCATCATGTCCAGTGGAGTATGGTACTTGGTCTTCATCTTCTCATAGTCTTTCTTGTACTCGCGCTGTTCAGAAATATTTCGGAGGATCAAAAAACTGACTGTTAGTACATAAAAAAACTTCACGGTTGGGTATACAAGTTATCAGTAATGCACTAGCCGTACCTCACTTTGGATCTTAGCAACATGCACTGAATGCATGATCTTAGGGTCATCTTTGATGCTGAGGGCCCCAATCATCTGTCCTCTGTTCTTCTCATATTCCTTCTTGTATTTCACCTAAAATTAAAGACCATATCAGTGTCACAATTACCTGAAATATTTTTCATTGTTTTGTTACACACTGTCATTCAAATGACCCAAATATCCCATTTACTTACATCGCTGGCGATGTTAGTGTGAGCACGGGCTGCAAGGATCGAAATTGCATCCCCTTTCACCTCAAATTTCTTTGCTTTTGCTTTTTCCCATTCAAACTTGTAACACGTCTGTGAACATGAAATAGAGAAAGTAATGCATTATGATCAGGTTTCAGTCAAATTCACTGCTATGAATGAAGATGGAATGAACTTACATCACTAAGGTTATACGCATTAACTCTAGACTGAATGAAGAAAGGGTAATCAGGAGGAAGGTAACACTTAAACTTCTCCTTCTCATACTTTTCCTTGTAGTTGAGCTGTAAAAAGGAGAAAAAGTGTCAATGATAATATATTCTACATCAAACTTATAACTATAATGGCTAGTAAAAATGTAATCTTACATATCATGTTCATACACAATTATGTATACAGTATATAGAGTCACACTGCCCTAGTAAATTTCCCAGTATTTTCCGAGTGCTCCATGATTGTGGTGTTCAATGAAGCAGGATGAGCTTGATGAACACCACTAGATGGCTTCTCACTCCTCAGTCTCAAAACGATTGGCTTTAGTTGTTTGTGTTTTTGCGTTTAGTTTGTTGTTGTCTGTGACTTACCACTTGAAATAGCACAGACAACAGCTCTAATAATATGTCTAGGGATTTACTCTATTGTCAGCGGGACTGAGATGACAACTGCGCTCTAATGAATGCTGGGATTTTTCTAGGGCAACATTTGACAAGGTCCATGAACCACCTGGTAAACTTGGTTTCTTTGGTTTTATTTAGTCATAATAATTAAAGCTTTTTACGTACATCACTCAGCTGTTTGGCGTTGATGGCAGCTTGCACTAGAACAGGTGAGTCTGTCACCTGTGTGAACTTCACCTTGTCTGGATGCTGACGATAAACTTTCTGCAAAAAGAAACACACACACACACACACACACACACACAAAAAATCACCTAATGTCAGGTTCTGTACCCACCCCATTAAAGTAGGTATATATATATATATATGTGTGTGTGTGTGTGTGTGTGTTCTTACATCTTGACATTGCTGAAGCTTCTTACTGGCTTCATATTCAGGTGTAATAGTTTGAGGGAAGAAACACTTGGCCTTCATGTCCTCATAATCAGCTTTGTAGGTTTGCTTTTAAAAGACAGTGAAAGCAAGTGTAAATACACAAATCATGTTTTTTTAATCAAGAAGATGGAAATATACACATATATACATTAGGGTAACTTACATCATTCTTCAATTCTTCCACCTTCTGGCAGTGAACTGTAAATACATCTTCATAGCTACCAACATAATGACCCTTCACCTCATTTTCATACTTTTCTTTATAACGGATCTGAGGAAAGAGAACAATATAAACTTCAGATATGCGGAAATATCAAATGTTTGTAGCAAATTATGAAATCATCACTCACATCACCGAACTTCTTCAATACACTGTCCATCTTGAATTTGGGAGTGTCGCAGTAATTGATGCTGAATCCCCGTGATTTCTCATAATTAGCTTTATACACTTTCTAGAAAAGGCAAAACAAAGGCATGTCAGCAATGAGTCAACAATTTGAGATAAACTTGATGTATTACAAGACAGAGTTGTTTAAATTCTCAAAATAACATCATGAGAAAATGATGAGAGGAAATGCTTTATAATACTCATTTTGAACACTTTAGGATCATTTTGGTTTAATGTATGTGCCAAACAGTGGCCACACAGATAGAATTACATCCAATTATCAGGTCTGATCAATTTAAATGAGCTACATATTTACACTAACTGAGTAATAAAGCTATAATCCAAACCATCATTTACTCATTAACACTATGACACCGAGCTCTGCTAAAAATCTCTTTTAGATTTTAGACAAGAACTCACTGTAACATCTTTGGTTTTGTCAATGTTGTCAGTATTTGTATTTCCTTAAATAATTTATTTCAGCTGCCTATGGCTATATTTATTATGCACAACCTTAGTAAAAACCTCTTAGACCATAAACATTTCATTTCCTTAAGATCTGGATTAACATACATCACTCAAGATGGTTCCTGCGTATCTCAGCTGTCTGAGAAGGGGGTTCTCTGTAGCAGGGAGAACATTGTAATCGGACGTTGCTTTTTTCTTCTCATAGTCCTGCTTATATTTGACCTGTTGAGGTGGAAAAATGCATACAATAAATGACAAATGAATGGTTGTGAAACCAATATGAGTCATGGGTTCTTGTAACGTTTTTTTTTTCTTTTCTTTTTTAAGTCAACACAAAATGTACACAACAAGTCCAGTAAATAAAATTGGTCTCTGTTTTGATTCTCATCCCTGGTTTCTTTTATAGCTACTGTGCATAAAAAATACTCTGGATCTAATCCTGTTTTTTCATGTCCTCACTTGTGATGCAGGCAATGAGAAATTAGTAAGCAGGGATCAACAGAGATAACCAGATCAGACATGTGAATCTCTGGACTGACTCATGATCTGTTTTAAGAGTCATCACTGGAAGGTTGTTTCCATACAATGAGAAAAGATGTTTAAAAAGTATGTCTATTGGTAAGTACTACCTCACTTTAATTTTTTAAGCTAGTTTGTTTTTTTACATTTCTTACATTTTCGAAAAAATAAAAACATTCCAAGTTTAAATGAAAAAAAAAAAAACAGATTTTCGTGTAATATCTGATTTACAGACTCCATGATATGTGTGAAGACAAAAAAGAAAAAGAAAGGAATGTAAATAAATTCCCAAAACTTACCGTACTTGCAGCTTCACGAGCCTTTTTATTGGAAGCGTATGTTGGTGTGTCTGTTTGCATAAAATAAATTTGGTCTTTCATATCTTCAAAATCAGCCGTATATTTTTTCTGGAAAGAAATCAAAATGTGACACTTAGTTTTATACAATTTTAATATTAAGAATTTTGCATAATAATAATATGCATGTTTTAATTTGATGAATGCATTTATTTGAAATATTCTATCAGAATATGTTTTGGAAAGCATGATGGATTTCTTGCACTTACGTCGCTGATGTTGTCCATAACCATTCTAGCAACAGCGACATCAAAGTAAGGGGTTTCACACCATTTGCCCTTGACGTTCTTGTTGTAATCCTCATGATATTTAAGCTGTGAAGAATTAAAGAAATGTTTTTCATTATTTCTATGGCTTACATTTCATTCCCAAAGACTTTTGCGAGCACAATCAATTTTGCAGGGACAGAAGATATTTAAATGTAATACTGTAGAATAAACCACTGAACTGCAATAGGTCTGATAGATGGAAACTAAAAAGGACCCTTTATTAACACTTCAGGAAAATGGAAATTGATTCAGAAGGCACAAAATTCAGGCAAGTCTTACATTACTACGAATGGCAAAGTTTTTCTTGGCCAGTTCAACCTCTGGGGGATCAGCCAGACATGTGTACTTTGCCTTGCGCTCATCATGGCCCTTCTTGTAAACAATCTGTGAAGGCGGTGCACAACAGATTTTTGACAACGCAACACAATTTAATGATAATTGTTTTACCTTTTCTTTAAGTTACGCAGTAAAATATAAGTAAGTTTACTCACATCACTGAGGACTTCTTGGGCCTTGGCCACCCTGCGCAGCTCTGGGCTGTCACTGTATGGATAGTACATGGTTTTATCCTCATCCCATGCCTCTGTGTACAGTTTCTGATGGGGATATTCAATCATCGTAGAGGGTGAAACAGTCAGTAATGACAGTATAAATATCACTTTAGTGCTTAAGACAGGAATCAGAGATCTACCTTGCTGTAATTTGCTGCATTCTTCACAGCAAGAACCAACTCAGGGGCATCAGGAGGAAGCAAGTACTTATCCTTAGTCTCATCCCATTTTTGCCTGTACAGAACCTAGAAAAGACATATGTAAAGAACTTATGTTATGACAATAAAAACACAAGGAAAGGAATCAGCATTACACTAGGTTGGGTGGTCACTGATGTGACACAAGCACTTACTTTGCTGATGAGGTCAGAGACGTGCTTCACGTGAGCAATCTCACGAGCCTCACCATCATAAAGGCTGGTGGTTTTGGCCTTCAGTCCTTCCATACGGTATTTCACCTGGGTTACCAAAAATATTAATGATTAGTAAAAATTTACAATATCTGCTAGAATTAAGAAGCATCTGGTTGTAGTTTATTAGGAGATCTAAATTAAGCAAAAAAAAAAAAA
>NW_015659385.1:408595-412283 GCF_001515625.1 Sinocyclocheilus rhinocerous
TGGACTTTTCAATACCGACCAGATACAATACTGATTTTGGCGGAAACTAAATTTAAAAAAAAATGGTATAGCTATGTATAGCTATATGAGCACGTGTGTGTGTGTGTGTGTTTCTGTTTACGCACAGCTTTCCCTGTCAAACTAATAAAAAATCAAAATATCAGGTTGGGTCGGGTCGGGATTTAATATTAAGATACTTATGTTTTAGACACAATATTGACTGTTTTTGCTCTATTTCGCCAACAAATATAATTCCAGTTTGCATCTCTGAGCAACATGAAGGTGTTTCGTTCCTGAATTAATCAACCGTTTAAATGATTTGGTTCAGTCACAATGGCTCACTTATTAACAGTGACTTGCTGCCGCCTACTGGCGGTTCACATTTAAAATATCTTTTCATTTTTTTTTTTTTTTTTTATAATTTCAATATCAGTATTCAACGTTTTATGTTTATTACCCAAAAGACAAAAGGCAATTATAGTTAATTTGTCTTGCTAACATCCATGACTCATGAGAGCTACATGATTCAGTTCACTGCATGATTCAGTTTATTAAAATGCATTTAGAATGATCACAAAATTCAAGATATGGGGGCATAAATGCATAATTTATATCATTTCATATAGTTAATCAGTATCGCGCGAAGACTGACGTTTTTTCCACCAAAAAGCAGCACGATTACAAATGTGATGTTGATTTTACAGCAGTTCAATAAACAAGTATTTAATATTAAGATACTTATGTTTTAGACACAATATTGACTGTTTTTGCTCTCACACCCCTAATATATTTAACGGTTTGACAAAAAAATTTTTTTAATAAATATGAGAAGTGCCCTTTTTTCCACTTGAGCCCCTGCCCCTCAAAATGTCTGTGCACGTCCCTGTGCAAACTATATTCTAACCGATTGAAAATGATTCATCAAGGGTACATACCTCACTGAGCTGCTCCTGGGCCTTCTTGATGCGAATCATCTCAGGTGTGTCAGCCGAAATGGCATAGGGCTGCCCCTTTGATTTTTCATATTCCTCCCTGTATTTATTCTGCAAACAACATACAAATTCAGTTTGCATTATAGAGTAGGCAAGATAAGACAGGTAAGATAGTTAAGTTCTGTCACTTTAGATACATTTAATGCATTCTAGCTGAATAAGAATATACATTTCTTTAAAAACTTACTGGATCCAAACTTCTGAATGATTGTGTGAATCTAGCAAATCCCAACAGACTCTAATTCTACCTAATATCTGTTTTTATTCCAATGGTTCTCAAACTGTGGCCTGTAGACATGGTGTGGTAACATGCATTTTTATGAGAAATTGTTTCTGGTCTCACTTTAATAATTCAATTCACAGTTATGAGCATCATTTGGGATCATTAACAGTGGTGGTCTAATTAATTTCAATGAAATTAGAAGAAAACAGCAGTCTTACGGATTAATAGCACAAAATATTTTCTCTGTTATTTGCTTACATGGCTGTACTGATCAAGCATCTTCTGGCTGTGAGCCAGGTAAGGAGTCATGAACTTGGAGGTGTCCACCTTCACCTTCTTCCTAACCGTGCGTTTGGGAAGGCCACCAGGTCCAAGCTTAAAAAACAGCAATCAACATTTAAGACAGATGCACATGGTTCAGGAAACATCTCTAACATCTTTCAGATGTACAGAATTTCATCAATGAAAGCCAAACCGCTTTAAGGAACGTTACATCACTTTATGGGGAACAGTTATGGAGGACCAAAACACCTAATTTTCGAATATTATAAGCAATCAAGCAGCATGAGAATTTAATTTAGCCTATACTGATTTACACCAAAACAGAAAATGGATGAGATAAAGATTCCATTTTCAGTATCCAATTATCCAACACTTACCTTCAATGTACTCTGCAAACTCTAATTCATTTGTTTACCATGCAAATTAGTATTTTACTTTTTATTTGTCAAATGAGTGAAAAGGTTATACAGGATTCTGAAAACTTGATATTTCACTGACAGGTTAGTAAATTTGTATTGGGTAGACAGTCTATTAACATTTATTTAAAAAAAACATGCTGAAAAACTACAGAAAATGCACTTTTGGGACAGTCAAACCAAACGCATTAAGCATTATTTTCCCCACAAAATACTACAGCATAAAGTAGACAGACATAAACTAAAGTAAACATCACATTAACACACATACACAGAAAGCTCTATTAACACACCCTCACTGTCATCACTAGTGCTGTGGCTTTTGCATGGCTCTGAATCATGGGGGCTATTTTTTGGAAATGTGCTGCTCTCACAACTTAAAGAACTTACTCTGGATATATTATTCTATTTTCACTGACTCATGAATTGTTAAACAAGGGAGTTTGTTTAATAATCCACTCTTTAAGTCGGTACCATTTAAACAGATCTTACTATTAAAAGCTAAGCTAGTATGTGAAAGGAATATGGAATAGCCCCCATGGCATGTGGAAGGGACGCAGATCTTTTTACCAGGGTAGATCATTTACCTCAACACCATGAGACATTGAGGTGGTCGTGGTGGTGACTGTTGGACCCTCCTCATAGTAGTACTATAAATATAGGAAAAACTCTGGGCTTTCAAAATGATTATCACACACTTTAGGGAAACACTACAGTGTGACTTTTTCCTGCTCTGGTTGTCATAGACTGTTTAAAACACCCATTGTGAACAGAAATACTCGTATACCCAAACAACTAACATTTTAAACTTAACATACCAAAAATAAATTTGCACCTGTGTACTAAAGACTTGTGAAGCTAAAGCAAAACAACTTTGCATACACATTATTCTATTAATAAATAAATGTTTAATATTAATCTTAATTCGTGCCCATGGTATCTTGTTTTTTTCCTCACATGTCAGTAGTTTCCCTGCTTAGTAGTTTTGGGTCAATACAATCTAAAAATAATCTGTAATGATGCTTGTTACTAATACTGGTCTTCCTAAACAAAATTAGCCTATATTGATCTACAAACATGTTGTTGCTCATAAAAATCTCATTAAGTATATTGTGTTTAAATATTAATTGAATATCTCAGTAGCTGTTTAGGGAATAAAAATCTAGTAATGTGGTTGTTTTCCCAGCAGACCTCTGACTATGACTGACAGAGCCGAATGACTGGCTGGTGCTAAGAACATTTTAGCACCCTAATGACCTCAGCACTATTATTATTTGCAGCTAATGTTATTGTCATTAATGTCACTAATGCAGTAAATAGAAACAGCAGGACAGGGAACAAATTCCAACACAAACACTTGTCTGAAAGCAGTGTATCAGATTCAGCCATACACGTGATTCCTGAACTGTCCTGAGAATAAACTATTCCTACTGGTATTTAGTCAGATATCATGTCAGAATCTCTCAAACTGTAATTGGATGCCACATCACAAAGGCTTAAAATAGTGTGAAACCAGAGCAGGAAAAAACACTCCAAATCTATGAATTTACAGGAGCTAAATGCTTCTTTATTTGGACCAGTGGACAGCAGAAATACATATACACCTAGCTTTTAAGATCCTGTGATTTGTATATGCTTTTTCATATAAGAGATTCAGGAGATGGAAAATGTTGAATATTCAAATAAAATATGCTGTAAATCAAAATCTCTCTCTCCAGAATTACAGATGTTTTTTTTCCACAGGTCCTCCCCCCCCCCCAAAAGCATTTTAAAAG
>NW_015659385.1:414400-419929 GCF_001515625.1 Sinocyclocheilus rhinocerous
AATTCGTGCCCATGGTATCTTGTTTTTTTCCTCACATGTCAGTAGTTTCCCTGCTTAGTAGTTTTGGGTCAATACAATCTAAAAATAA
Source organism: Sinocyclocheilus rhinocerous (assembly GCF_001515625.1). NCBI lineage: Eukaryota > Metazoa > Chordata > Actinopteri > Cypriniformes > Cyprinidae > Sinocyclocheilus > Sinocyclocheilus rhinocerous. The sequence continues at coordinate 414,489 of NW_015659385.1, forward strand.
TCTGTAATGATGCTTGTTACTAATACTGGTCTTCCTAAACAAAATTAGCCTATATTGATCTACAAACATGTTGTTGCTCATAAAAATCTCATTAAGTATATTGTGTTTAAATATTAATTGAATATCTCAGTAGCTGTTTAGGGAATAAAAATCTAGTAATGTGGTTGTTTTCCCAGCAGACCTCTGACTATGACTGACAGAGCCGAATGACTGGCTGGTGCTAAGAACATTTTAGCACCCTAATGACCTCAGCACTATTATTATTTGCAGCTAATGTTATTGTCATTAATGTCACTAATGCAGTAAATAGAAACAGCAGGACAGGGAACAAATTCCAACACAAACACTTGTCTGAAAGCAGTGTATCAGATTCAGCCATACACGTGATTCCTGAACTGTCCTGAGAATAAACTATTCCTACTGGTATTTAGTCAGATATCATGTCAGAATCTCTCAAACTGTAATTGGATGCCACATCACAAAGGCTTAAAATAGTGTGAAACCAGAGCAGGAAAAAACACTCCAAATCTATGAATTTACAGGAGCTAAATGCTTCTTTATTTGGACCAGTGGACAGCAGAAATACATATACACCTAGCTTTTAAGATCCTGTGATTTGTATATGCTTTTTCATATAAGAGATTCAGGAGATGGAAAATGTTGAATATTCAAATAAAATATGCTGTAAATCAAAATCTCTCTCTCCAGAATTACAGATGTTTTTTTTCCACAGGTCCTCCCCCCCCCCCAAAAGCATTTTAACAGCATGACGTTAACAGCAAGTGGAATGTAATTTACAACACGGCTCGTCTCATTTGTCTCTCTGCGAGTCCATTTCTATATTTGTATCTCTGGAAAGAACAACTCAGCCAAAGCTGAAGGCTGCTTTTCCATTAATGGGGAGAAAAGCATATAAAAAATTTCAAAAAACTTTGCCTAAATTTGAGATCTACTTTTTATTAGTGCTACATTATTTCTATAAAACACTATAACCTGTAAATAATAAAAAAAAAAAAACACTTCTAAAAAAATAAATAGATACTATTTCCCAACAACTCTATTTGAAAAATCAGCAAAATACTAAAGTACAAAATATGAATCTCTGCTTTCCCCAGATCCATTGAAAGAAGCCATCTTAATTAACGCTGATGCCTTTCAGGTCCTATTCTAAGTTTAAATGAAAGTAGTAGTGAAATCAGATCGTATATATATTCCAAAATATTCTGTTGAGATTCCCATCTTCTCAAAATGCAAGATGGCGAATTTCCATTTCATGGATATGTTAAAGGGGAATCCAAAAGCATTCTTTAATAAATAACACCTAATTAATGAGAAGTCAGGTTAATGCAATATTTGGTAAACCCCTATAAGATATCTACAACAGAAATGGACATGAAAGTATACAAGGTCTACTTTAACTCTATTTCTCTTGGAAATACTGAATTAAAGTATCAACCTTCTGCTGTCACTCTTCCATTGAACACTCAAGACAGACACATTTACAATTCATACAGACAGTATTTCAATGAATAACATGACAAAAACAAAACTGCTGGAAGCTTCAAGAGGAACTGTGGTTAAATCTTGTCGTATTTCTTCAAAATACCACAAAACGATATGCAAAATTTTGTTCATTAAGTAATTGCGATTAAATTGTCTACATTTGCTTTGAAATAACACTACATTTTTCAGCTCGTAATGAAGCTTGCAGTCGATTTAGTTGCTCTGAACAGAACATAATCCCACTGTTAGTATAAAAGTTGAGAGTATTATATCTAACAATGGTTATTTCCATTCAGGCTTGCTTGGTGTGATCAGGAAAACATTACATTAGCATATTCAGAATAAGATCTTATTATCAGATTATGACAAACTGCTGCAGGGGTCATTACATAACTGTCACGTGAATGATGGTGTGCCATGTAATTGATATCTTGTTAATGTAAGAAATTAATTACATCTATCGAAGAGACTGCATTGATACATTGATTACTGGGAATAAAACATGCATTGAATGGAATTTATTGCACTAGAGCCTCCAAGGAAGAGGTCATTTGAAATGGGATCCAATGCTAATCATATACGACATGGAAGCTCCTACTGAACTGCTGACGGTGGAGGTATCATAGATCGCTATTCATAGGGTTTGCCACTATACCTATAGGACTGAGAACGATGGGGCGTAAAGTTAAAAAGCCTATATAATCTACTCAAGGGGCTAAGCAAAATTATTCAGAGCAGCATTATTGTTATTCTTTCATTGAATAAGGGGACGACCTCTAAACAGATGATAAAATATGGACTGCAAGGCATCAAACCTGTGTCTTACCTCCTCCGCAATCTCTTCTTCGTACTCTTCTTCTGATGCCATCTTCAAACAGATTTAGTGAGTCTGCACAAGCAAATAAAAAATTTGTTGCAGACAGTGAGAAATAAACAGCTGTTTTAGAATACTTTTTAATGCAAATAAAGCATAGGAAGTTAAATTGGCCCTTACTATAGGATTTCAATTTCACCAGGACTTGAAGGACACTCATAACGTTCACAATGCACCAGGAATGATCTGTTCATTTTAATGATAATCTTAACGAACCAAACTAAAGCATTATTGTTATTCTTTCACTGAATAAGGGGACGACCTCTAAACAGATGATAAAATATGGACTGCAAGGCATCAAACCTGTGTCTTACCTCCTCCGCAATCTCTTCTTCATACTCTTCTTCTGATGCCATCTTCAAACAGATTTAGTGAGTCTACACAAGCAAATAAAAATTTTGTTGCAGACAGTGAGAAATAAACAGCTGTTTTAGAATACTTTTTAATGCAAATAAAGCATAGGAAGTTAAATTGGCCCTTACTATACGATTTCAATTTCACCAGGACTTGAAGGACACTCATAACGTTCACAATGCACCAGGAATGATCTGTTCATTTTAATGATAATCTTAACGAACCAAACTAAAAAGTGTAAAAGCTGACGTACCTTTACTATAGAAGGTTACAGTAATTTCAGCAACCCTACAGTAAAGAAAGGTGTTCGCTTTCCATCCACTCGTGTCCCAATCTGCTATTCCACTTTATGTATTCCTGCAAACCTAAACAAAGACAAAAATGTGTCAGTTTTCCTCTGACTGAGCTGATGCTTTAGTGTGGGTAGATCAACAAAAGCAAAAATTCAAATTTTGTGCTGAAATCTTTCTGCAGGCCTTGGTAAGTGAGAGAGTTTGACACCTAAGACCCCCCAAAACGCTGCGCCTCCTGGCTGAAGCCTTGCGACAGCTGCTCTGAATCGCTCCAGCTATTTGTCATGTAAGCCAATGCTGTGGGCTGATTGGCTGGCTTTGTTTAGCTAGTGGAGCTCCAATGCCTTCTGAGGCTGGAGGTTAAATTTAGGACTGCCCACTAACTACCCTTTTTTAGGACCCGACTCCTAGAAAATGACATCAAATGATGGTTTTCTATGCATTTTCATCAGAAAGATTGAGAGGAATGTGGATGGGATTTTAACAAACTCCTGTCCATGAGGTGAGGTGCTTCAGATAGTCTTCCAGGAAAAACCAAGTCCAGGAATAAGTTCCAGCTTTGAGTAATTGGTAAATTGCTTGTTCCTGCAATGATGGCCAATAAAGTCAGAAGATTCTTATCAGGCTGTGGTTTAAGGACCAGCATCGCCCTGAGCATCACTTCCACCTACCAACAGGCTGTAGAAGATGGTCAGTCCAACTGAGCAGGCCATGCAAAGAGTGCTGGAGAGTGAAATCTGGTGTGAGGTTTGATTTCGTGGTTTTTCCTTTGCTTACCGGTGACTTTAAAGTTAAAACGTTTCCCAAGCTGCCAGAGCCTCCCCAACTCTTCCCTCCTGAGAAATGCTGGGCAACAGCTCACAGCTGCAACGGCACTCCGGTTATCATGTGCTCCTATCCACCAATCAGTGGGCAGTATTCTCAGGTTTCAAAATCTAAATATACATTAGCAACCCTTCAGAAAAGTGCACCTGTTCAGCAAATCATCAGTAATACAACTATGAGGAAGAGAAAGGAAAACACTGTAAAATACCTGGTTTCTTTGAACGAGGGAATGCAGGGTTGTTGCATTCACCAAGATGGAGTTCTGTGGAGGTATGTATCAGGAGTAATAGAGATCCTGGGGCAAAATTAGGTTTTCTCTGTGAAGATGGCCAAAGCAACTTCTTGAGGTCACTGGTTTGCATCCAAGTGTACATGGAGCCCAGAGGCCCCAGATAGAATGCGGATGTGGGCCACTTAAGGCAATGATACGGCGCTGGTGGCCTTCTTATAGCACGTACAAAATGGATGTAAGCCTGAAGTGGCCCACTTGTAAAATAGCAAAAATGGCCCAAATTTATCAAATCACATGTGGGCCTCTGTAGGCAAAGATGTGGTGTTCACTGCAATGTGTAATCTGAATGTGACCCTATGGTGGCCCATGTGATAAATAGTGAATATGGCCCAAATAGTGCCAACCAAATGTGGTCCACCTTTGGCAAAAATGTGGCACAATCGACAAAGGCTAATCAGGGTGTAAACCAAATGTAGTCCACATATGTTTCAGCAAATGTGGACCAGGTATATTAAAACATATCTGGGCCAGTTTTGGCAAAGTGAACACTGGCTAATGTGGCTGTAAGCCTAAAGTGGCCCACATATGATGCCACAACCCAGATAGCAAGAATGTTTGGGCCAAATGTGGCTGATAGCTGTCACATTTGGCCTAGGTATGGCATGGCTGAGCACATATGGGCCAAACTTTAACCGTATATGTTTTGCCATGGATTTAGAATTGGAGGGAATTTTCTTTTGGATGACAATTTTTTTGAGGTATATGGCCCAGATGATAGCACACAACTGAGAGCCCCTTATATGATGCCACAAATGTGGCCCGCATATAAAATGACAAATATTGCCCAAATACCGGTAATTAATAACAATTTGCCCCATATATTATAAAACAGATGAGGACCACTTCTGGTTGTAACACTTGACAAGTGTGGATTAAAGACTTATGATATATAACCTTTCATCTTCGTCTTGCGCTCTTTAACACAGCTTAGCTATGACACTCACAGACTTACTCTGTAGGGAGTCTGAGTGAGAAGCATTTAAGTTCAAACTTGTGAAGAACAGTTTTTAAAGTATTGGCCTGTGTATGTGCGGACGGCCTTACTGTCACGGTTTCTGTTAATTTGGACTTAGTTTTCCTTTTGCACCGTTTCCCTTGTTGTGTTGATTGTATTGTTCTGTTCAGGTGTGCCTAGTTAATTATCCTTGTTTGGTCTGAGTACTTAAGTTCCTGTATGTTCACTTTGAGTTTGTATGGTCTAACGTCTACATGTCTTAAATGTTGTTGTGCTACATTGTGTTTGGATTTATCCTTGTTGGATTTACCCTGGTTGGATTAAAGACTTATGATATATAACCTT
>NW_015659385.1:420658-443221 GCF_001515625.1 Sinocyclocheilus rhinocerous
GTTCATTATTAGCTAAAATGTGGCTGTGTAGTGGCCTGCTTGTGGACCACTGCTAAAATGCCACCATTCCATGCAGCATGTGTGCCACATGAGGAATGTGGGGAAGACCAGGGTTAGAATAAAAATCAACTGTTGCCCACATTAGGGCCAGTTTTGGTTTATTTGGTTGGCTTACATGCTGCAATGCTAAGGCTTACTTGAGGCCCAAATCTGGCAAACAGAACTGAACTGCCCAAATGCCATTATTCCACGCAGTATGTGGGCCGGATCTGGGCCAGAATTAAAATAAATGTGGCCCAGATTTGGGCCAGTTCTGGTTTATTTGATGTATTTTTTTTCATGGCTGACATGCGGCCTACCTATGGCTTGCTTGTGGCCCAAATTTAACAAACAGGAGCTGACCGCCCAAGTTCTTCACAGTATGTGGGCCGGAGTAAGGTGTTGGATCTGGGCCAGAATTAAATGGCCCAGATTTGGGCCAGTTCTGCTTTATTTGGTTTATTCACGGCTGACATTGGGCCTTCTTTTGGCTTGCTCGTGGCCCAAATCTGGCAAACAGGAGCGGACCGCCCAAGTGCCATCATTCCACGCGGTATGTGGGCCAGATGAAAGTGTCAGGTGTGGGCCTGATCTGGGCCTCAGGAATTTTACTCTCTGGGGGTGAAATCAGGTCAGGGCTGGGGGCAAGAGGGAAATAAACTGTTGACTTGTTAACCCAATTACAAACATCTAGAGTGACTGACAATAAGAATGATCTGATTCTCAGTCAATATTCTATCTATAGGCACTATACTAAATGCATGTGCACATTCCATCATACATGCATTACATAGCTCAGTACAATATAAATCTTCACATATTCCCTTTATATTTTCTTCTGGATTTGCCTAAATGTCCTTTGACTGTATTTTTGACCAGACATGTCTTTAATACATTCTATTTGGTAAAGCATTCTCATACAATTTCTCGCAGTTGACTTGTTTTGTTTTTGTTAATACCAGAGAGGGAATTATAGGGGGTCTGACCACCCTACTTAAGGGTTTAAGTCTGGTAAAAGTATTTCATTTTTATTCTTTAAGTAAATATACGTTTCAATATGGGTTTTAAACATGTCAGTAAGGTTTAAAGTTTGATTACAAATTAGTTAGAGCACAAGCCCCAAATATTACTCCAAAATCCTTGTCTGATGACAGACCATATAATCGTTTTCCTTGACAATATTTCAATAATTATGTAATGTGTATTTTTATTAACTGTTCGGAATGCCAGATTCGCGAATGAATCACTCTTTTGACTGAGGTCTGAATTAGTTCACGAATCAGTTTGACTCACACGTACTGAATAGTTTGCAGCGGATTTTTACATTGTTAGGGAAAATTTATTAGATAGAAAACAAAAAGAGCTGGGTAAGGTGAATATTTCCAAACAAGCCATTGCAGGTAACAAAAATTGCAAAAGTCACTTATCGTTTGTCAGCGATGAAACAGCTCTTCATTGCGCATGCAGTTTCTGACTCTCTGCTGCAGGGAAAGACAATTTATGATGGTATATATCCATAATAGTATTAAAATATGGGGAGACATTTTGAAAGACTGATGAAAGGCTACAAACGCCCCTAGTAAGAAAACGAATGTAAATTACAGAAAATAAGCGCCAACAGTGAACCCAAATTGGTAACCATAGCAACAGTAATCTGCTCTCTCGCAATTTCCATTAGGATCAGTTTGAGAGAATATGATAAAGCAACATAAATACTCTGTTATATACATAAGTACTTTTTGCTGCTCCCGAAAATTAAAGGCCTTTACCCCCTTGAAAATCATTGTAGCCTATAATTCGTAACACTTAATTAGATTATCTAAGGGGAAAATAGCTTTTCAGCAAGTGCCTCTACAGATGTCTGCAATACATCTCTAAATGCTTCGGCAGACAGACAGCAGCTGTCTCACCCTTCTGTGCTCTTTGGTGTCTAATCTAATTCTGATGAGCATGTTACAGTATTAAAACTATTCAGGGACGCTCAAAAATACAGCTGACACTATTTTTAAAGCATCCTGTGGCAGTAAGGGGGTATAATGATGTTCAGCCACAGAGGCCATAAGTCTATTTACTTAGCCCATTATATCATTGCGTCTCAGCAACAGTACACCTCCAGACACGTGATATATATAAATTTTATAGTGACGTCCTCCAGCCATTCCCGCTCAAAAGTCCTGCAGTTCTCCAGATCTCCATTGTGGGGCGGCGTGACTGATCTGAATGAAAGGCAGCTGGGACTGTGTGTCAGCTCAGTGTGCCCACTGTCCTCATCATATCTCAACGCTCATTTCTGCAATACCTAGCACTGACACTTATCACATCAATGTTCAAATGTACTTGTTTATATGCAGAGCACATTAAAAAATATTTACACATTGCATTTTACAAAAAAGCTCACCTTTGGACTATATATATATATTTTTTTTAAATAAATTTTTGTAATTTATTCTAATTATTTAAAAAACATTTTTAACAAATTTGCAGAATTTTCACAATGTATTTTATGTATGTGGCATAACAGTGTTAAGAGATGCCAAGGGTTTCACAGGCCAGGGTTATTATAGTTAAGTAAAAAAGAAATAAAAAGTCACTTGAAATAAAATAAATGTTAACTGAAATCAAATAAAATATAAAAACATTATTTTATTTCAGGTAGTTGACAACATTTCTCATTTTCATTTATTTTAAGTAAAAAAAAAACAATAACGAAAACAAAATTAATAAAATATATTAATGTATTTAAAAAAAACTATGACAAAAACACAACAAAATTGCAAAAAAATTAACTAAAAGTAAAATGAAAACAGAAAATATAAAGAAATAAAAACTTGGTAAAATAACTAACAGAAGCTATAATAGTATCTCAATGATAAAAAGAACACCTAAAATAACACTGTCACAGACTAACAGGGTGAAAATTGCCAGGGTCTGGCGTCTGGTGTTTCTCCCTCTCACCACCAGAGGTCGCCATTTCCCATCCTCCCGGACTCCTTTACCTTAACTCCACACACCTGTGCACTTACTCACACACACACAGCTGATCCTGATGGCTATTTATACTCCTTCCCCACGCCTCTCTGGGCGGATTATTAAGTGTTGTTACGGGACTGATGCAAGCTCTACGTGGCCGTATTGTGTCAGAGTCCGTTTTCTGTTTCAAGCCTGTGTGTCAGAGTCTTAGCTCTGTTTGTTTTCTGTTTTGGTTTTTACTTTGTTTTCCCCTGCAGTTAATAAAAGCCTGCATTTGGGCCCAGACCCGTTTACACGGTGTGTTTCCTTTACCGCGCCGTGACAGAAAATAACACCAATAGCAGCTATTGTGTTAATTCTATAGATTCTTTGCTTGCAAATGAATAATAGATCAAAATGGGCAAACAAGGTGGAAATTTGAAGTCTAAAGTAGCTCTATAGGTCAATGGTTGATATTTTCAACTTGTGTCACATATTTTAAGACATGGAAATTTAAATGATGAATGATGCAGTTTGCCTAATTGAGATACATATGGGTGAGACAAGCCAGCATTAATAATAAAACCAAAAAAAGAAAATATATGGAGAGAAGTATCGAAAAGTCTTCATATTAGTTGAGATCATATCTTGATAATATCAAAGATTGGACTATTCAGTACACTGCAAAAATGATAACATCTAAATTAACTGGTTTTATAAAAAAATAAATAGCACCACTGAATAAACGAAATACATCTGTTTATACCAACAAAACTTAAAGCAGATAAAAATAGCTCGGTAACACTTTAGTTTAGGGACCATTTCTCATATCAACTATTTGCTTGCATATTATAGCATATTGGCTGTTTATTAGTACTTATAAAGCCTTATAAGGGATTATAATGTCTTTTAAATCCCTTAATCGTATACCACATGCCTAATCGTAACAACTACCTTATTACCCTATTAATAAGCAGCAAATTAGGACTTTATTGAGGCAAAAGTTGTAGTTAATAGTTAGTCAATAGTGAGAATTGGTCCCCAAACTAAAGTCTGACTAATAGTTCTTTAAGGTAACAATTACAGGTTACCACTTTTTACAGTGTACATACTAACAGGATGGAAAGCGATACTAGGAACAGGTAAAAACATGTCCTACTGTGCTTATGCACAAATCTTCAGTACAGTGGCATGAGGCTTTGAAGCTTAGTCATTGGAAAAAAACAGTAGGTAATAAAGGGGGTCTGAACAGCTGAGGATGAGTATTAAAACAACTTATGACTCGTTTAAATAAAACCACATCTCTCACTCTGAAAAACAAAACACTGTGATACACAGCTGCAGATACTGTGCTAGAGAAAACCCCTTTACCATGACTCGTGAAATTAAACTTAAAATATAATTAAAAGTCTGCATGAACATCATCTGCAAAATCAAATGTCAGAAAGTAGACGAGTTTGTATAGGAATAGCATTCTGTGACAGTAATGGAAATGTCATTGCGCAGTGTTTTTGAAATTTTATATAACAAGTACACTAAGAGTTTATGAGTTTTAACAGACTCTTTAATGTGTTGTCCTGCTTCAGATAGATACAAAAAATAACTATAATGGTTAATGGTGTCTCACATGTCATTATTAGGCACTGATGTTCTACATGAGATCATCTCTGGGAGAGAGTCAGTCGAGGGTCAAGGACTCTTCAATGTGGAGAGGACCAGCATAACAGCTCAACAACAACAATTAATGGCTGTTAAAAAGAAAACTTAGCACTAAAGTTAAACTTAACAAGGTTAGAGAAACATTTTTCCCCTAAAATGGTCTTAAAAAATAAATAAAAATAATAATAATAATTTGGCATTGATGCCATTTTACATATTCCTTAATTCGATTTTAAGATGCAGATTTAAAGTGCATTGTGTTTGTTACCAGTGACAGCAAATTAAATTAGCCTACAAAAATAATCTATCCACATTAAAAATATTTTAAAATAATAATTGCAAAACAACACTTTCTCTTTACATTTAAAGGGGTCATATGATGCTTTTTTAAAATATCATTATTTTGTGTATTTGGTGTAACAGAATATGTTGACATGCTTTAATGTTCAAAAAACATTATTGTAGGTCCTATATGACTCTTAAAAATAAAGGTATTTTATTGGCATTGAAGGTTCAATGAAGAACATTTAACATCCATAGATCCTTTCCTTTGACCAAAAGCTTCTTTATAGTGGAAAAAGGTTCTTTAGCTTTTATAAATATTCTTCACATCAAAAAAAGGTTCTTTAAGAATTGTTTACTTCGGGAACCAAAAATGGTTCTTCTGCATTTCAGTATTGCTGTGAAAACATGTTTCTTTGTAACCTTGTTTTTAAGAGTGTATGTAAATGTATTAAAATGTTCTGTTCTTATTAAAATGAAATAATTACAAAATTAACCAGCTCTGAAGTCCAAATTCTGTGATAATATTATATGTTTGGTCTGTGGTATGTATTGAAGAAATACTATAATTTTAGTATAAAAGTTCTGCCAAGATTAAGCTAATATCGTTCTTAAACGTATAACTTTTTTCTTCCAAGTTAAACAATTCAATTAAATTCCTTTTTAACAATTAACATGAGAAGTTCCCTTTCAAACCATGTGTCGCCCCCTAGAGGTAGCAAAAGAACTGAGACAAATAACCAAGCTCAACATTGTCAATTTTGCTTAAAGCTCCATCGGGAAAAATCTGTAGAGAATTAAAGTGTGAAACATCTGTCATGACAGCTAAAAACACTTTATTTAGTTGTATTTTACATGAGTGCAGTCTCCTCTTGCATGGTAATGTGTCTCCTCATTCCAGAGGAGACAGAGAGTCAGGTGCAGGCACAAGGTTAATGAAAATACTGGACTGTACACACTGGGCAACACCATGTCAGGTAGCTGGGCAAAGCAGCGAGGCCACTCCAGGTAGGGTTCTGCTCAGCTAGAGACGAGTCCTCTCAGTCCATGGTCTGTGCAAACCCCGTTACTCATTTAAAGGCCATTCACGCAGAAAAACACTGAGTTTATGCTGTCTCGCAAGTCCTGAATTTTTTTGTTAGTTAGTTGCAGATTGTTTGTTCACAGGTCTCAATAATCTGTAATAAATTAATCAAACAAGTTCGTTTGACGTCGCTGGGTCACCTTCACAGTGAGTGACACCCGGCCTCCACGTCCGGTGGGAAAGATAGAGCACACTGCTATCTGAGGTCAGAGGTCATCTTACTCGCAGCCGTGACATCATCCATTCTAGACCCTGGCAGAGCCTGCGGACAGGAAAGAGACATTCAGCTCGGCCAGTTAACAATGCTCCTTTTTCTTTCTGTAAATCGGACAAAGAAAGACATTTGTGCTTTCTGCCTGTCAGTCAGAGAAAAGCCTCTGAACTAATGACCCTGGCCATAAAATGAGGTGCAGCAAACATTAATGACCAACCACACTTTCCGTTACGAAATCCACTGACTTTCTGGATCACATTATGGCTTAAAACGTATTTAAACATTATTTTCTGTGCATTATGGTATCTGTATGCATCCACAAAGCAGTCAGAATGGAGTTAGAAAAAGGTCATTTGAATTTGCTTTGATACGTTTTGTGAAATTTGGCCAGGGTTGTTCATGGAAGCTCATTTCCACCATAAAAAGTCATGCTTTGGTAAATCAGTCATAACACAGAAGTCAAAATTATGAGATAAAAAGTCAAATTTATGACATGCTAAGTTGCACTTTTTAACAATTTCCACTTTTTGTCATAATTTTGTACTTTTATTTAAAAAAATTTTTTTTTACACCAATTTCAACCTTTTTTTGTCAATCACGCTTTATCTCATTTGAACTTTTTGTAATAATTTTGACTGCCATAATTACGACATCTCTCAATTTCAACTTTTTGCCATAATAATGACAAAGTCAATTCCTCAGATATTTTTTGCTTTCATAATTTTGACTTTTGTCATAATATTACCAAAAAGTCAATATGAAAAAAAGTATAAATTACAAGATAAAAAGCAATTTCTGCGCCAATAGCCTCGTGGACATATAGCGCAGTTGCGCTTCAGGGGTCCCGAGTTCGAGTCCCGGCTTGCGACCTTCCTGTCCCCTTATCTCTCTCCCACTTCACTTCCTGTCAATACTTAACTGTTCTATCAAAACAAAGGCCAAAATGCCAAAAATAAATATTTTTAAAAAAAGCAATAATTATGACCAAAAAGTATTTTTTGAGATAAAAAGTCAAAATTATGACAGTCAAAAATATGAGAAAAAAAGTCAATGACAATATTTTTTTAATCTTTATTTAAAGGGTTAGTTCACCCAAAAATGAAAATTAGCCCATGTTTTACTCACCCTCAAGGCATTCTAGGTGTATATGACTTTCTTCTTTCAGATGAATCCAATCAGAGTTATATTAAAAATTATCCTTGCTCCTTCAAGCTTTAGAATGGGAGTAGGCAGGTGTTTTTGTTCAACAGTCCAAAAATAGTCAAATAAAGAGCATCCATCCATAATAAAATGTGCCTCACACTGCTCCGGGGGGTGAATAAAGGCCTCCTGTAGCGAATCAATGCGTTTTTATAAGAAAAATATCAATATTTAAAACATTATAAACACTTTTCTCTCACTTCCGCTAACTGTCATACGAGCAAGCCGTTCCGAGCGGATGACGTAGGACGTATGCGTTGTGCGCGCCTCTGAGATATGCTAGTCTCGTGAGTTTGTTTACAGGAGCAAAGGAAGCAAAGTTTCCTTACTTTAGCAAAGGAAAACCAGTCTCCTCTTGGCTTATATCGAAATCCTCCGACATTTTTCTTTACAAATCCTCGTTTTGTGCTTCTAATTCATGACCGGCGTTTTGTTTCGTCTCTCCTCCATGCTTCCGCCTTCGTCACTAATCACCGGCGCATGCACTGCGCATACATTCTACGTCATCCGCCGGAACGGCTTGCTCGTACGACAGCGCAAGTGAGAGAAAAGTGTTTATAACGTTTTAAATATGGATATTTTTCTTACAAAAACACATTGATTTGCTACAGGAGGCCTTTATTCACCCCCTGGAGCCGTGTGAGACACATTTTAATATGGATGGATGCGCTTCATTTGACTACTTTTGGACTGTTGAACAAAAACACCCACCTACTGCCATTCTAACGCTTGGAAGAGCAAGGATACATTTTAATATAACTTTGATTGGATTCATCTGAAAGAAGAAAGTCATATACACCTAGGATGCTTTGAGGGCGAGTAAAACATGGGCTAATTTAATTTTTGGGTGAACTAACCCTTTAAATCGTTTTGTGTCAATCTCAACTTTTTACGTCATAATTATGATTTACAAAGTGTGATTTTTTTTCCTTATGTGGTGAAAATAGGCATATTTCCATAGTTGTCTGTTTAAAGGCATCAAAGATGGAAAATTCTGGTTTATTAATAAAAACAAGCATAGAAACACAAGGACATATCTGCATTTGTCTGATGGCAATTGCCGTCTAAGCAACTTTTAGACATCTAATACGGATTCATCACTTCCATCGATGCTAGTTCTATATTCAGCCAAAATGACTAGAACAGTAGACTGTTACACAATCTGTGACTCATTACATCTCTACTGATGGAAAAAAATTATTCAACTGGATCTTTGTATTACATGTTTTTTGTGTGGCTCTGTAGGTTTTTGTGGCTTTACCCTTCTCCAGTGAGAGCACAGCAGGCCTGGATGTGCCACTGATGGTCTTTGACAGAGGTAAGCTGAAGACTCTGGGAAATCTCAGCAACAGTCATACAACCCTTCACATCTTGCTTGTTGGCGAAAATCAACAAACCAGCTTTTTTCAGATCCTAATAAAGAGAAAAGAGGAATTGAAATCAAGCAGTGTGATGATGGAACAGAAGAGAAAACCAGACAGTCTCAGAATAATCCCTTCAGCAAATATATGTGCATGAACACCAGTTCTCATAGTGACATACATATACTCGCCTCATGGGCTAACATCCTGTAGAGCTCCTCTCTGGTCACTGAGATTCTCTCTCTGTCTGTGCTGTCCACGACCACGATCACAAACTGCACAGGAGAAACACATTAATGAGACGTACTCTTTATAATTCAAGATCATTTTACAACTCATTCATAGAGCTGGAGATTACAAAAATGACATGAGCACAAAAAGAACAACAAATAGGACAATACCACAAATACAAAAACACTACAAAATGAGGCTGTAATTTGCATGATGTAATCACACCATTGCATAAACTTGTGTATATGGTTGGTGTCATTAATTTTAAAAACTAAAAAAATATCATAGTTTACACAGAAATATTAAGCAACACAACTGTTTTCAACATCAGCATATTAGAATGATTTCTGAAAGATCATGTGACACTGAAGACTGGAGTACTGGCAGCTGAAAATTCAGCTGTATCATCACAGGTATAAATTATGTTTTAAAATATATAAATAAAAAAACTGTTATTTATCAGTTATTATTCATTATTTTTACTGACCCCAAACTTTTAAATTATAACTGTTTAAATCAAGAATGGACTACTAGATTTCTAACTAGATTATAACTAGTGCAATAGTACTTACAACTGATAAAGTATGGTGGTCTTTCCTGCATTGTCCAGCCCAACAATAATGACTTTGTGCTCTGGGGGAAAAACAGGAAGACAGTTAGGCTAAATGTTTTAGTAAACACTTTAGATCATACCCAGCATTGCAGCCATTCATCTTTAGCTAGAATATTTAATACACAATCATGTGTAAAACCAGTATTTGACTGTGTTATTGAGCAATGTGTCATCCTATACAGTAACTCAAAGTATAATGGGTGGTGTCCAAGTCTTCTCACAACAGAAAGGAACTGAGCAAATCTAAAGAACTGAATAATGGCCAAACCCAAAGAGTAAAATATGCTGCATGTCTCAAACATGTTTTAGGCTGGAGACCAAAAGAGCCAGCCCAGCTCCTGCCCTTAAAGGCACTGTTTAATACCTATATTAACCACAAACAGTTGTGTATGAGATAATACAGTGCACTTTATACATTCAACTTAGTATCTGATTTTAAAAAGTTGTGAATTTGCCATAAAATGTATAAAACACCACAGAAATTTAAAATGGACCCCTGCCCAGCATTTTAGTAAAGATTCTAAATTTTAATATTACTATGATTATTATGCTGTGCAGCACCATTAACCACACTAGAAAACAATTAACCAACCTCAAATTCTAAATGACTCCGGATAGGGTTGTTTGCACCTGCAAAAGCGTCAAAGGCATGACAGACTAGGTGACGTGGTAACACCTTTGAGTGTGTGTAAAGGTGGCTGAATAGTTTCCACAAGAGAAAACAATGCTTAGTTGCACTTGCAACAGAACTTTGCATACTGCAGTTTATCAAGCATGACAATGGCAAAAAGCATATGTAGAGCTAATGCAAAATATCTTAATCTAATTTAACTGACTGCCTCATGCAAAATAGCCAGCACTTTTTTCTGCCCCACTGTCCACAAAACAGGCCCAACAGAGGAAACTTTTATATATTTTATATAATAATACACATATCAGTCACCTTTTTGAGGGGGTTTCTTCTTCATATAGCAAAAGTGATTGTGAAAACTCATTTGGCTGGAAATTAAACATGTCTCTCACGCAATTATAATTTTGATAAAACCATTAAATAGAAAAGGGAAATGAAATCAGCATCCACAGACAGGATGTGAGGAAACATTTGAAGACTTGCTGCGATTCATATCTGCTGAAACTGATAAACTTGTTAGACATGATACCCGAATATGATTATTTCAGTATGATCAAACCGCAATTGTCTGAGAACAACAGAATGAACCCGTTTTCAAATAATCAGAATTCTCATTAGAGGTCATAAATTACAAGACACCCTGAACCTGAAGATGATTGACAGACAATATGAATTGGAGAATAAAGAGAAAGAAACTAAAGAGGAAAGACTAACTCTTATCTGAGTTAACCCCATGAATAGACATACAACAGAAGAAACCACTGCACTCCACGTCACTACTACAGACCTGCATTAGGTATTCAAGGATATTCAGACACACCCATTCAGATGTGTTACAAAATGAGTCATGCACGAGTATGCACATTAGATAGACTGCTGTCCTTTTTGGGGACACAGAAACTTGTTTAGTCTGAAAAAAAGAGAGAGAGAGAGCGCTCTCAAAAGATCATTCTGTAGATAAGACCTCAGTCTTGCTCTTGTTAGACTGGGCCATTTAATTTGAAATTAACAAACAAAAGAGGAAAAGCTCAAATAAAAGCATTCCAAAGAGATGCTTTTACCAAGACACTGTGAAACTGATGACACTCAGAATTTAAGGCTGATATAATAATCATGTCAGCTAAGCATTCATATGCCAAAGAAGGTCCAAAGGTTAGGGTGTATTGTAATTTATGAGCTTTAGTACTTCAATGAAATGTTTTGCTTTCTCATTTCTTGTATTCACAAGAACATACAAAATAGCTTAAAACCTAGTCCTTTTGTTTATAGCAGAAAAGATCATGGCTAAATGGCACACACGAGGTGTAACACATTGAAATATAAAACTGTGTTGACATTTAGATTTAAAAAGGTGGCTGGAGTTACACGGTTCCGGGTTTCTCTTTCTAGCTGAGCATGACAAGGTCTCAAAAAAAAGAAAAGGTAATGATATCTGTAAATTATACAACTTGAATATAAGCTTTAACTCTCCTTTTTTTTGAAAACTGTGAAATACGACTATTCTAGTTCCCAAGACTATGACAAGTCATTTGTGCAATTTCAACAAATCATAATCTATGTAACCAGCCAGGCAACTTTAGTCTGTGACATCAGTTCGATTATTTGTTCACAGAAAAATTTTTCATTTGCAAGGCATTAACACTACATAAATATACAACAGTAATGCACAAAGCTGACAACTAAAACAAAAAGACTAGCCGGTTCATCACAGTGCGGGATTTCATTTGCAGTGTCAACTATAACAACTACCCTAAAGAGTCAAGACCGAGAAACATTTCAAGAAACCTTACACTCACATTCTCAAAGTTAGTTCCTGGAAAGTTTCATACTAACCTGAACAAGAACAGACATGAAACTGAGGAATAAACAAAGAAAAATCAAAGGGGTACAAAGTGTGCATGAAGGGCTTAGAATCTACCCATTCACAGGCTCTGATTATATCACTTCTGTCTATTGCATGAAATGTTTTGAAAGAATTTAAGCAGTTGTGTGAGGCAATTCTGAAGTGTGATGCAAAACATGGACAACAAAACACGGATGTGTGTTTTAGGCATGAAAAGATTTACTTTAGATGTTTGGGGCCAGTACAACTTTATTTTTTGAAAAAAAAAAAAAAAAAAAAAAAAAATCAATACCTTACCTTTATTTAGCAAGGATACTTCAAATTGATCAAAAGTGACCGTAAAGAGATTTATAATGTTACAATAAATATCTATTTCAAATAAATGCTGTTCTTTTGAACTTTCTATTCAAGAATCTTGAAAAAAAAGTAGCACCATTTTCCACAAAAAATATTAAGCAGCAAAACTGTTTTCAATGTAATAATGACAAATGATTCTTGAGCAGTAAATCAGCATACACATATTAGAATGATCTCTGAAGGATCATGTGTGAGTAATGATGCTTTGCCATCAATAAAATAAATTACATTTTAAAATATTAAAATAGAGAACCATTCTTTTATATTGTAATAATATTTCACAATATTTACTGTATTTTTGATCAAATAAATGCAGCCTTGTTGAGCATAAGAGACTTCTTTCGAAAACATTAAAAATCTTACTAACCCCAAACTTTTGAACAATAATAAGTCACCTTTAATGACTCCCCAGGTGAAAAAAAGAGCACTTCCATAATGTACTTAAAGTGCTCTATTTTCGCGCACTAATTTTGTACTTAATATACTAAAAATGATTCTTTAGTACTTCTTAAGACAAACTTAAGATCATCTAAGTTTACTCAACTGTGCTATTTTGGGACACCATGAATATGAACTAAAATGCACTTTTAACACACTAGCTCTGTATTTTAAAAAATATATTTAGTTACCACTTGTGGTACACTTGAACCATCTTTCATACACTAGTACACTCAAGTGTACTACAAGTGGTGAGTAAAAAAATTTTTTAAACACAGAGATAGTATGTTAAAAGTGCATTTTAGTTCATATTCATGGTGTCCCAAAATAGCACAGTTGAGTACACTTAGATGATCTTAACTTTGTCTTAAGAAGTACTAAAGAATCATTTTTAGTATATTAAGTACAAAATTAGTGCGCAAAAACAGAGCACTTTAAGAACATTAAGGAAGTGCACTTTTTTTCACCTGGGTTACTATAGGCTACTTCATCTAAACAAAAAAGAAATAAAACAGACTAATGATGGTGCTGCATCTGTGTAGGCAACAGTCTCCAACTCTCACGTTACAAGGCTCACCCATATCACAATGATCTGTTCAGCTAATGAGTAAGGTGAGAACTGAAGAGAAACGTTCCACTGGGTTATGTTACAATTTGCACATGCTCAATATCCCATACACTGATGTGCAAATCTTTCAAACAAGATTATGCTTTATGGATATCCCACACCATGTATAATAAATGAGAGACCACTGACTATCCCATGGACGTGTGTAACAAGTAACAAGGTGAGGATTACACCACCGTCACAGAAACAGGCTGACCATCGCTGCTAAATCACAGAGGAAAGAGGCACAAATGATCAGGCTTAAAAAAGCAAAGAGTGTTGCAATGGGTGTTTCACTTTTTGATTCATAGGTTGGTGAATAAGCAGGTTAATCTATTCTCAGTGCTGACAACTGACTTTCACATTCACTTTATATTGATATTACCTCAGTTGGTAAGTTTTATGTATTTCCAGACGAAATACATAAAACCAAACATGTCACTGCATAGGGGAACATAACAATACTCCAATATAACGGTAAAATGCCAATAAATATGTTCAACCACATTTATTCTTATATGAAAATTACATAAGCGCGTCACTGAGTTTGACATGTTACACAACAATTATCTTTTAGCAAGTAAAAAATTAAGATATCAGGGCTCCAACCTCCATAAACAGAGCCTGAACCTGACAGCACAGTAACGTTACCTGTCAACAGCCAGTCCTGAACCACCTTAGGCAGGTTTATTGAAGCCTTATCGACTGTTTTAATGTAATGACATACGTTCTCAGAATATTTTTGTATTTACAACATGCTTATAAATATTTTAGTCGTATATAAGCACCAGCATCGCTGTTTTAAAACGAAACTATAGCAGCAGGTTAGCAACAGACACTTGCTAGTTAGTAAAAAAACATAGCCAGTCTATATTTAAACAGAATGTGATCGAATTATGATTATAAATACACTATTTTACGTACCTTGGTGGTTAAAAAGCCTCCATAATTTTGTGAAAATGATTCCCATCGCTGGGGTCCGGCCTCGGGCAACACCACCCAGCAGAGACTGAAAATCTATCTGCTAGCCAGCTAATCTAACGATCCAGTTCAGTGTAAAATAGTGCTGTCGGTAACAATTATTCACTCCTTTAATATTCTCCTCTTAATGGCGTCCATGTTTTGTGAGGATGGGATGTCTAAATACTGCATCATTTCAGTGCTGTCATGTCTGGAGGTAAGGGAAATGAGGGCGTTCGTTCATTTGGTTCTGCGGCAGTGAGACGAGCGTCTGTTCGGTGCCGCAAAAGCTGAACTCAATCAGAGCTTCTTTACAGCCACGCAACACTCACCGGAAGTCACTCGCGCGGCCTGCCGCTAAATCTATTGCGCAGCCTCTACCTAGGCAGCATAGCAAGACACTTAAAAAGCGCTTGGAATGTTCGGCATGTTTGGGACGTAGGAAATGCGGTCTAGATAGGCGGCTCACTAGGTTTCAGCAGGGACTGGCGCTCTCTCTGGCAGCGGCAGGTCGCAGCGCCACTTCCGGTGGCATCCCCAGATGCCGCGGCAGCTGCCACGGTCTTTCTCGCCGTTTCTGCTGTTTGCTCGGTAAAACTATGTTCTCAGTGGCGTGCCGTGATGTTTTTTTTTAAATGATGATGCAAAGTTCTCACATTTGTATTATTATTATTATACATTTTGTATCAGTTGCCATAGTTCTTGCCAGGAGTCAAAGGCAGCTGCCACTAGTCGTTCCTGGCAGCTGCCAGAGTTCGTGGAAGCTGCCACGGTCTTTCTCGCCGTTTCTGCTGTTTGCTCGGTAAAACTACACTGTACTCAGTGGCGTGCGGGGATGTTTTTTTTTAAATGATGATGCAAAGTTCTCACAATTGTATTATTATTATTATTATTATACATTTTGTATCAGTTGCCATAGTTCTTGCCAGGAGTCAAAGGCAGCTGCCAGAGTTCGTGGCAGCTGCCACCGTCTTTCTCGCCGTTTCTGCTGTCTGGTCGGTAAAACTACACTTTTCTCAGTGGCCTGCAGTGTTTTTTGTTGCTTTTTTTTTTACACACTAAAACAACCCGAACTTCATTTAAATGATTGACAGTAACAGATCTGACCTAATGTAACACTTAACAATGACAGTCAGCGATATGACAGTATGATATGAAAATGACATTTAACAATTGACCCCCCCCCCTTCAAAAAAATAAAAAAAAATAATTAAATAAATAAATAAAAAAACAAATAAAACATATACATATTTAGGGTTTAGACACACCGAGACATCTTAGACTTTACATACACTCTTAAGGAGACGCCACTGAGTACAGTGTAGTTTTACCGAGCAAACAGCAGAAACGGCGAGAAAGATCGTGGCAGCTGCCAGAAACGACTAGTGGCAGCTGGGGATGCCACCGGAAGTGGCGCTGCGACCTGCCGCTGCCAGGATTTGCGCTTGCTCTCTCTCCTAGGTTTTGAGATACAGCCACACTCTCACTGACAACATAGTGGAGTGATACTAGAGATAGTATTTCTACGAACATGTATAATAAATATGCGACCAGACGTGTCTAGTCTAGAAGACAGTTGATCTGTTTAAAAAGACAAATGCAATGCATAAAAACGAGGAATAAAATAGCAAAAAAATTGTCCTAAGTCTGTACATGTTCTTTATAAATTAGTTTGTTATTATAAAAGCAGTTGTGCAACTCATTAGGCCTGCATTTGTAAAATGAATGAATAAATAAGATCCTTCCAAAGTCTTTTTTCAATTATGACCATTGTCTATTCTTGTGATTTTGGTTGCATTGCTGCTGACAGTTCTGAGTAACTACTATCATTTATTAGTGATTTATCTTGAAGTAAAAATTAGCATTTCTTTTATCTCTAGTCTATGCAGGGGTGTAGCACCAAATTGTGGGCCCCAGTCACACAACCAAGGGGGTGGGCCCCTCACAACACAACACCTCATCAATCATATTAATGATAATAATCATTATATCATTAGCATATATCATCATTAACACCTCGAAAGTTGTGTGAGAAAATAATGAAATATAAGACATTTATAAACATCACAGATAGAACAGATAGGCTTTATATAAAATAACATTGTAAAAAAAAAAAAACTCTAGATTTTTATTTAGATATTCTTGTCAAAACCTGGTTCCAATACCAAAATATATTTAACAGAGCTCTTCTTCTTCTTCTTTTTCTTAACGAGTTAAAAGCTTAATGATTTTGAGAAATTCCACTGAATAAAAAAAACTGAGTTGAATTTGAGCAAAAACAGTAGAGGGCGTCTGGATTACCAGCAACATGCGTGAAGAGAGACGATCATTACATCATTATAATGCGACGAACTGAGGAAGGGCAGATGTTAACGTGCATGCTGATGACTCCAATTATAACTACAGGCTGTTTGGTTCGCGAGCACGACGATTAATAAACAGTCTCTGTTTACATCCATACACTATCAAAATAGTGTATATTTTTGGAGCAGCTGGTCACAGTAAAGAGCGACGCACCAGCCAGCACATTTGAAGATGTCTGTAACGGAGATGTTTAGCTACATCCAAGGATTTTTGAGTGCTGATCAAGATATTCGAGAGGTACACAACTGCACTGACACGTAAAAAAAGATTTCCTTGGAGAAAAAGAAAGAAAGAAGAAGAAGCAACGTAAAGTCCTTTTGGATTGTTATGCACTTGTCGCAGAACCTCTTCATAAAATATTGCTTTATCAGTAATATTCACAGTAATACTATTTGTGACTTGTGAATTAGATAAAATAATGTGCAACGGATGTCAAAGTCTAGACAGAAAGATCTGCTAATCTCTTTTTGAATTTTGCTGTTTTTTTATCCATATAACGTTATGTGCTCTCGGATGACTCTCATCTTTCTATGCTCTTCCTGTAGGACATAAGAAAAGTTGTCCAAGTTCTGGAGCAGACAGCAAGAGAGATCCTCACTGTTCTTCAAAGTGTCCATCAACCAAGTGGTTTCAAAGACAGTAAGTTAAAATACTTGATCTTTTTGTCTACATAATGTCTTTTCTAATACATGTTCACTCCCTCCTCCAGTTCCCAGCAAGTGTTTGAAGGCTAGAGAGCTGTTCTGCACTGTAAGAAACCACACTGGAGAGCTGAAAACTAAGTTCCCTGTGGAACAGTACTATCGGTTAGTGTAGATGCCTCTTAAACTATTTTTTTCCCTCAATGATTGAATAGATCATGCTTCTGTTCTAGTCTTGATAATTATAATAAAAAATGGCACATCCTCATCTTTCCATAGGTATCATGAACACTGGAGATTTGTTCTTCAACGACTTGCCTTCCTTGCGGCTTTTGTGGTATACCTGGAAAGCGAGTCCTTGGTTACACGCGAGGAAGTGGCAAAAATACTTGCCAGTATGTAATGTTCATGTTTATTTCTATTGTATATCTTGAATACTTGTGAGACTTCTGTAGATTAATTCTAATTTACACTTACACAGTTGAAGTCGACAGAGAAAAAGGGTTTCATTTGGATGTGGAAGACTATCTTGCAGGAGTTCTTATTTTGGCCAGTGAGCTGGTAAGTGTTTTTCCTCTCTAATTCATTCAAACTATCAATCTTATCATCTTTAGTAGTATTAATGTTCCTGCTACTATATTTAAACATATATGCTTACATTAACTTAACATTAAAGGGATCAAGACATGGATTTTTTAATAAAATAAAAAAACTATTTTTAAGGGGCGCGTCCTTTAAGGCTTCTCAGTAAACAGCCACTGTTTTGATTGGCTAACGTCATTGCATAGGAAACAATATCACCGTCCCCTCACTATTGCATGTAAGTCGGTGTCATTAAAATGAAACCATCCACTTGTTTCTGACGCTGGGATCCTTCTGAAGGCTGTACAGAGACACAAATACATCACAATGAATATTCTTTACTCTTCCATTTGTCCTGTTGTCAGCAGACTCAAATGTGTTGAGTACATCAGAAATGGAAGTTTCTTTATACTGTGTCCAGTGTAGAAAGGGTCAATGATTATAATGGGATCCGTTTGCTTTTGACACAACTAAACACTCTCATTCGGTGTAGACAAATGTCAACCATTAAGCGAATGACTGCTAATGGGCGGGGCCTGTGGTGCGACAATGTATTTCCAAAGATTTTTGATATACAAAGACGGTGCACTCCTATTATTTACGAATGGGAGAAAGTGCAACACACAGTATGGCGGAATAGTCCCGCCTTCTCAGTAAAAGAGCCATTCGCCAGTTGATAAAATCATTGCGTCACTGCAGCTGCCGTTAGAATCTCAGGTTGCTGTAGAAACAGTAATTGTTCTAAGATGCACACTTAGAACTGCACGTATGTGTTGGCTGGTCTAATCTGAAAAACAAGCTTTTTTTATTCTATTTGAGCATAAGAAACGATGTCTTTGAACCCCATTCAAAGAGATAGGTGCTGTACTTGTATGACTAAAATAGCTGCAGAGAGGTGTTTCAAATATGGCTGCCGAGTGAATTGACTTGTCTTAAAGGGACTTTGGTATAAGTAACTATTTGTCGATGTATTGCTCCAGAGGCAGTCATATGCAAATGTATGTACCCATGGGACAACTCATTGGGTTGATGGTTTTTGTTGTAATGAGCTACAGCATCCATGGGTGAGGGTGTGGGCGTCACACAATATGATGCGTTGATAGTTCACCATTCGTTCATGATATACAGTACATTGTTATATACAAAGTACCGGTCACAATATTAGACATTCACTATGCAGTTATAGTGTCCAAAGGAATTCACGTTAACAATATTACTGCAACATCTACAAACGGAAATTTTTTGGGGGAAAAATAACGCTTTCAGTTGTATTCATCTTTAACTATATTTTTTCTTTTCGCTTTTTTGGGCAATAAATCACACTCATACAAGTGTAAGGAGTCATAGTGAGCGAGTTTGTAATTATAATTGTACAAAGTTATCCAAAAGAACCTACCGTTGATCTGCATTTAATGCAGACTGGGTGTCTAATTTTTTTCAGAATCTAAAAGACACTGGTGAACGAACTTTTTTCAGGTACAGGCAGAAATTTATGCCAAGTGGCAACCAGAATTAAGGGCCATTCACACGCGGTGTTGTGTTAAAAACAACTTGAGATGTGAGCAGCAGAATGGAAAAAAGTAAGGTTTTGAGGTCAAACTTATTTTAACTTGAGCGCCATGTTTTTAGAATGTCACAAAAGACGTAATCAGAATTGTCAAACAAGCATTGTCAAACGTTTTTTTTACATTAAAAAAAAAAAAATTGTAAAATGCAAAAATGTGTTCTTTGTGAACAGTCCCTACCCGTTGTGTTGGCATATCATTGAGATTGTTACAACGAGCCGCTAGATTATTTAAGATGTGCATTTATGATATTTTGAGGCATTATTGTGGATTTTGCCTTCTTGATGTGAAATAAACTTTGGCAAGAGCGGAAAGAATGCGAATGAAATTAAAAGCACAATGTACCTGTTGCATTTTTTTCCATTTAGTCGAGGCTGGCAGTGAACAGCGTGACCGCAGGAGACTATGGACGTCCGCTTAGGATCTCAAACTTTATCAACGAACTTGACTCTGGCTTTCGGTTGCTCAACTTAAAAAACGACCCTCTTCGCAAGCGCTACGACGGCCTCAAGTACGATGTGAAGAAGATCGAGGAGGTGGTGTACGATCTCTCAATCCGAGGCCTTGCTAAGGAGCAGGAGGCTGGAGGAGATAAGTAGAAGCGGTGTGGGAACGCAAGAGGCTGCGGGGCACTACCCTGGCTGAGATTCTCCACGACTGGAAGAGTGGTTAAACCTGTCTGTGAGCAGGTGGTCGGAGGAAGAGGGGAGGGAATGGAGGTTTTAAAGCCCCAGCAGCCTTGGGCGGTATCTTTTAAGCCACCTGCCCACCATGACCGAGATCAGTTCAGGTTTTAGTGGGGAGATCTCTTTCTCACGTTTGTTGAGAGATGCTTATGTACAGATGCATTTGTTTGCCTGTTTTTTTTCCCTTCTTTTTTTGATTGGATGCTTTTTACTATTATTGATGTTTTTGTCTCGGCCATGTCTCTTGTGAATCATTGTGCAGTCAAACAAGAAGGAAAAAAAAAAATTTTTTTGGGTGGGAGATACTTAAAAATGCTGTTAAAAACCGAAGTTCTGTGCCTGTTTTGTGGCTTTGTGTCCAGTTGAGTCATCAAGATGTTTTCTTGATGTTAAACTACATAAATATTACATTTGACACACACCTATACTTATTGATTTATTGGATTGGGTTTTGTACCCAAGCACTTTTCTTGAATGTAACGGTTCAAATCACATGTTAATGGTATCTTGCCAAGGTGTACATGGAGATAAATTTGAAAACCTGTGCCAAAATGTTTAGTTTCATGCCGTAAATACATATTAAATCTTTAAAACATCTAGTGGATTCCTTAACCACTGGTTTGCTGTTGGTACATATTTATACTTTCATGTATTTCTCCATTAAAAAGACAGTTCATACAGTAATTATTATTTACTCGCCCTCATGTCGCTCCAAACCTGTCTGACTTACTTTCTTCTTGGAAACACAATATTTTTTGTCCATGCAATGTCAACAGGGGACTAGTGTTGTTTTGGACCCCATTGATTTTAATTGTGGAGAAAAATCACTGTAAACATCTTCAATATCTCTTCTTTTGTGATGCACAGAAGAAAGTTATACAGGTTTGGATGAGGATGAGGAAATAATGACAGAATGTTAATTTTTGGATTAGTACTTGAGATCAAAGTGATTTATTAGTGCAGATTTGACCGCTGGTTTATCCCTTCTGCTTTTCGGTTCATATGTTTCTTTCCTTTTGTTCTGGCTCTTATGTTGTTGCATGCAAAAATAACACTAAAACCTTCCAAACAGATGTTTTCAAAGGACAAACTGCCAGTGCATTTGTTTTCCTTTGTAAAGGTTTATGGCAACTTTTAATGTTCCTCCGTTTTGTTTGTGGATTCTTAGTGCATTGACTTCTTTTCATTGCTCTTCTTGTTGTGGCTTCTTTGTGGGTGCATGTTTTATCTGCTCTTTCAGTGTTTTTGGGGGGCTTTTACTTAAAATGGTTAAAAAAGAAATTCTCTGCAATAATGCGTTGTATTCTTTGTTTCTCTCCAAAGACAGATTTCTCAGAGAGAGATTTCTTAACTTTTCTGAGTATTTGCATTTGAAATGCCTGTGTTCATGTGGTGTTTCGACTTTCGCTTTTCACTGGGAAAACATTCGCTTGTTCACTAATGTTATGTAATAAAGATTCACACTGGGAATAATGTTCTCAGAAAATATGGAGTCACTTGAGAGAGATGGATACTCGTCATTTTTAATTGTAATTCACAATATTTTACACAACAGAAAAAAATATTAAATTAGGATTTTTAAGAACGGAAAAAAGTATTTTATCAGCTTGACTGGT
This sequence comes from Sinocyclocheilus rhinocerous, assembly GCF_001515625.1. Lineage (NCBI taxonomy): Eukaryota > Metazoa > Chordata > Actinopteri > Cypriniformes > Cyprinidae > Sinocyclocheilus > Sinocyclocheilus rhinocerous. The sequence continues at coordinate 442,581 of NW_015659385.1, forward strand.
CTCAGCTCTCAGTCCTGGCAGGTTCAACTCTTTTCATTCTGTAATGTGGAAGCTACAGTATGATATTTCTAACAGTATCAGTGCCATCGGTAAAAACAGTAAATATTCATGTTGAAACCTAAACACCTAAATCCAGTGATATTGACAATTTCTATCCATCAGTATTGAGTTTATACATACAGAGAGACCAGAATGACTGTGATTGATTGCTATTGCTGAAGTCAACTGTGGTTCTTTTTCTCTTAAAGCTAAAACAATCTTTAAAACAAAGTACAATAAAGCTTTGTAAACTGCAGAACAACGTCCTCGGTCCAGTTTTAGGACCTTCATATTAAAGTGCATCAAACAAAAAAATTTAATGAGTTGTCATAAAGCACAGTCTGTATGTCAATGGGAAGTCAGAATATAATAGCAGCTACTGAAAAATTATACATCTGTTTCTCAATTTGACATAAGGCCTGATTCGTGGGTAAAAGGAGAGGAAAAACTTGAATAAAATAGTACAAAGGACTCATTCAGTATCAAAGAAACAAAGGCACATATTTTCTCCCCCTCAGAGATCACAAAGAAAACCAAAATTGTAATTATAAGCTACATCATTTTGGGGGGAAACATCCAATTGACATTTTTTCTATTTGAAG
>NW_015659385.1:446322-465697 GCF_001515625.1 Sinocyclocheilus rhinocerous
GTGAGCAGGTGGTCGGAGGAAGAGGGGAGGGAATGGAGGTTTTAAAGCCCCAGCAGCCTTGGGCGGTATCTTTTAAGCCACCTGCCCACCATGACCGAGATCAGTTCAGGTTTTAGTGGGGAGATCTCTTTCTCACGTTTGTTGAGAGATGCTTATGTACAGATGCATTTGTTTGCCTGTTTTTTTTCCCTTCTTTTTTTGATTGGATGCTTTTTACTATTATTGATGTTTTTGTCTCGGCCATGTCTCTTGTGAATCATTGTGCAGTCAAACAAGAAGGAAAAAAAAAAATTTTTTTGGGTGGGAGATACTTAAAAATGCTGTTAAAAACCGAAGTTCTGTGCCTGTTTTGTGGCTTTGTGTCCAGTTGAGTCATCAAGATGTTTTCTTGATGTTAAACTACATAAATATTACATTTGACACACACCTATACTTATTGATTTATTGGATTGGGTTTTGTACCCAAGCACTTTTCTTGAATGTAACGGTTCAAATCACATGTTAATGGTATCTTGCCAAGGTGTACATGGAGATAAATTTGAAAACCTGTGCCAAAATGTTTAGTTTCATGCCGTAAATACATATTAAATCTTTAAAACATCTAGTGGATTCCTTAACCACTGGTTTGCTGTTGGTACATATTTATACTTTCATGTATTTCTCCATTAAAAAGACAGTTCATACAGTAATTATTATTTACTCGCCCTCATGTCGCTCCAAACCTGTCTGACTTACTTTCTTCTTGGAAACACAATATTTTTTGTCCATGCAATGTCAACAGGGGACTAGTGTTGTTTTGGACCCCATTGATTTTAATTGTGGAGAAAAATCACTGTAAACATCTTCAATATCTCTTCTTTTGTGATGCACAGAAGAAAGTTATACAGGTTTGGATGAGGATGAGGAAATAATGACAGAATGTTAATTTTTGGATTAGTACTTGAGATCAAAGTGATTTATTAGTGCAGATTTGACCGCTGGTTTATCCCTTCTGCTTTTCGGTTCATATGTTTCTTTCCTTTTGTTCTGGCTCTTATGTTGTTGCATGCAAAAATAACACTAAAACCTTCCAAACAGATGTTTTCAAAGGACAAACTGCCAGTGCATTTGTTTTCCTTTGTAAAGGTTTATGGCAACTTTTAATGTTCCTCCGTTTTGTTTGTGGATTCTTAGTGCATTGACTTCTTTTCATTGCTCTTCTTGTTGTGGCTTCTTTGTGGGTGCATGTTTTATCTGCTCTTTCAGTGTTTTTGGGGGGCTTTTACTTAAAATGGTTAAAAAAGAAATTCTCTGCAATAATGCGTTGTATTCTTTGTTTCTCTCCAAAGACAGATTTCTCAGAGAGAGATTTCTTAACTTTTCTGAGTATTTGCATTTGAAATGCCTGTGTTCATGTGGTGTTTCGACTTTCGCTTTTCACTGGGAAAACATTCGCTTGTTCACTAATGTTATGTAATAAAGATTCACACTGGGAATAATGTTCTCAGAAAATATGGAGTCACTTGAGAGAGATGGATACTTGTCATTTTTAATTGTAATTCACAATATTTTACACAACAGAAAAAAATATTAAATTAGGATTTTTAAGAACGGAAAAAAAGTATTTTATCAGCTTGACTGGTCTCAGCTCTCAGTCCTGGCAGGTTCAACTCTTTTCATTCTGTAATGTGGAAGCTACAGTATGATATTTCTAACAGTATCAGTGCCATCGGTAAAAACAGTAAATATTCATGTTGAAACCTAAACACCTAAATCCAGTGATATTGACAATTTCTATCCATCAGTATTGAGTTTATACATACAGAGAGACCAGAATGACTGTGATTGATTGCTATTGCTGAAGTCAACTGTGGTTCTTTTTCTCTTAAAGCTAAAACAATCTTTAAAACAAAGTACAATAAAGCTTTGTAAACTGCAGAACAACGTCCTCGGTCCAGTTTTAGGACCTTCATATTAAAGTGCATCAAACAAAAAAATTTAATGAGTTGTCATAAAGCACAGTCTGTATGTCAATGGGAAGTCAGAATATAATAGCAGCTACTGAAAAATTATACATCTGTTTCTCAATTTGACATAAGGCCTGATTCGTGGGTAAAAGGAGAGGAAAAACTTGAATAAAATAGTACAAAGGACTCATTCAGTATCAAAGAAACAAAGGCACATATTTTCTCCCCCTCAGAGATCACAAAGAAAACCAAAATTGTAATTATAAGCTACATCATTTTGGGGGGAAACATCCAATTGACATTTTTTCTATTTGAAGATCTAGTATATATAGCCACAGATGGTTTCAGCACAACCATTAATGTGGCAATGATAATATTACTTGATGCTACACCCTCATTAGACTGTGGAGAAAACATACCAAAAAATGTTTGTTACATCACCGATCACAAGAATATGCGTACCTGTGAATAAAAACAGCTCGACTGCTGCTACATAATACAATAAAGATTATTGCTGTTTTGTAAACCAGCACAGTGATACAAAAATGAGAACTGCTCCTGAATGGCAGTGGGGAAAGATGGTAACGGAAGAGAGAGAGAGGAAGAGGGAATTACAATGATCTGAAAACAAATCAGCTTTACCTCAGTCTTCACACAAAACAGGTTTCCACTCTCTTGTGCATACTAAAAAGTCCACAAAGTCCATCTAATAACAAGCATGTTCCCTCATGCTTATCACAAATACCTCTTCACAACAGAACATTTCTTCTCAGTAGAAAACTGGTCGTACAATCAGTGTTTTACAAGTGCAGCAGTGAGGTGCCTAACAAGGCCCTCATTTTGGTATGCCAAAGGGGCATTACTTTTTGCTTGACAGTGGATTTTTCCTCTTCCCAAATGTCATTTACTTGCTTTCCACTCATACAAAGTGCCCTCTTGCAGTCTATATTAATATTCAGTCAAATCACAGTAAAACCTTGCAATGTAATAGTCCAGTGGTAATGAAACATCTACTTAGATACGGTTTCCCCACACAAATACTGTTCGCTCAACAAAATATAGATTTTTTTTATTTATTATTATTTACATCAGAGTTATACTGGGAAGGGATGAGGGATGTGTTGCTAAGGGCTCAGTCTCAGGACCGGCTCTGGGTTGTGTTAATCATGATATTTGGGAGAGCGTTGCGTCTCTTTCTCCAGGATCCCAAATCACAAGCGTATCTCTTGATCTGACGAAACCACTGCTGAGTGCGAGGTTTGTCGCAGGCACGGAAAACGAAGGCCTCGCGTCGGATGTCCAGCACCTCGAAGGTGTCTTCACAGTCGGCGTCGGCGGACACCACGCAGTTCGCCAGATGGATTGGCTCCCGTAACACACTGAACTTCCCGCTGCTCTTGTCCTTGATGAGCACCAGTACACCGTCCTGCACCGTCTCCGAGGTCTCCAGACTCCCTTCAGTCACCGTGTCTGCATTGCGCAGGGTGCGTACCATGAGTAAACTCTGAACGTTCTGGAATTTGAGGGATTTGCTTCCCTTCTTAAGCCACTGGCCATCGGCGGGCTGCGCCAACTGGAGTGGCCCCTCCATGATGAAGCGCGTGCTCTCTCGCGTCCAGCCCACCGTCTTCATCGACAGCTCTCTCATCTCAATGTTGATGACTTCTCGGTTCTTGCGACTGTCGCGCCGGAAAGAGCGCAAGGACCATGTGGCGGTCCCCTCCTGTTTGGTCTTCATGTTGATGTGCTCTAGATGGGACTCCACGCGGCTCTTGGCCTCTTTTAAGCGGGAGTAGTCTGGATGACATTCGTTGGTGACCTTGCTGATGCGACTTAGCAGTAATGGGTACTTGGTCACACGCTGAAGCGGCGCCATGAGGAAGGAGCGCAAGTTCATGCGCCTGAGTGCTGTGTTGTCATTCTGGGACACATCGAGGAATATCCTGAGGGATGTAAAGGAGCAAACTTTGATATACTTTTAACTTGAGTCACATATTGCATACATAACATGCAAGAGTTCTGGGCTAGTTCACTGTCACTTGGCTCACTACGCACTGCAAACGTAAACATTTTGTGATGTATTGAACATTGTGGGTATACATTTTTAGTGCTGAGTCATCAAGTTAACTAGCTAGTTTATGAAATTATGGCTTAATAATAATTTCCAGTTATTATTGCAAAATAAAAACCTAATAAAAAACTTGATTTTGGCAAAAAAAAGCTTTAACCACTTTACTAATTACAACACTTAACATTTAACGAAAAATTGTTCTTTGTAAAAAAAAAACACTAGAGACCTTTCTTACATGTATAAACACACACACTGATGGTGTTCTGAAATGAGGAGGCAAATATTTTTTTTAAATCAATTTTTAAATCAAATGTAGTCACATTGTCTTGTTTAAATAAACATTACTTTCACTATTAGAAAAAGAAAACAATTTTGTTTTATATTTTTACATTAACAATGTAATCAATACTCTATTTATTAAAGCCAAGTATGAATCTCATTAAGATGTGTTTTTAAGCATTTTACATTTATTCCAAAATAACTCAAGGCAGTAACAATTTAAACAACATATTTTATTTGTGAACTTATGTTCAGCTATTCTTTTTAATAGTTAACTTGATCAATGTTATAGACTATATAGATTAATTATATTAATTACTAATTATTAATTATATTAATGACTCGGGTCATCAGTCATCAAAGCTCGGTAAATATTGGTCACAGACACAGATTTACTTTTACCAAGCTGATTACTCACTAAAAAACCCCACAGATCATGTTTTCATGCCATTTTACACATCATTTTGATATAACAAACAACTTTTTTAAATTAGTCTTCCCATTAATGCCATTATATTGTTCATTCAAAGTTTCAAACTGATTCACGAACGCACACCAAAACAAGTGACGGGATTTATCTCATGAACCAATCACAGACGAACATAACCAGTCATGGTTGTCACTGTTATTAATGGTGAAACTAGTGCAATATTAAGTGCATAGTGCATGTACAATCCTGAAGGATTATATTTGAAAAGACCTACTAACTGATGCTTAACTACCTTTATTTGTAACACTGAATGACAGTGGAAAACCAGTTAAGCAGTTTATATTATGTATTATGTGTACCTAAGAAGCTCTTTTTCTTTCTCCAGTGTGTTGAGCATGTTCACAGATGTGGACTGCTGCAGGCAGTAGGTCTGAAACGCTGGAAGCATGTTGACAAACTCCAAGAAGATTTCTCCAATGCACGCAGTCTGCAGGTCCTCATCGCCCTGTGGGGAGACAGTCACTGTTTAATTTAGGTTTGCCATTGCCATTACTTTTTCTTTGAGCAGGTATTACTCCAGTCTTCAGTGACACATAATCATTCAGAAATTATTCTAAAATGTTGATTTGGTGCTCAAGAAACATTTCTTATTATCAGTGTTGAAAACAGTTGTGCTACTTAATATTTTTGTGGAGACCGTTATAGATTTTTTTTTCAGGATTACAGGAATATTTAATAGAAAGTTCAAAAGAACAGTATTTATTTGAAATAGAAGAAACATTGCATTTATATACAGTATATATATATATATATATATATATATATATATATATATGCAATAAATATAGACACACTTATGTCTTTGCTGTCAATTTAGATAAATTTAATGCATCCTCACTAAATATATATACTGTAATTTAATATACAGTCTAATGCAGCGTTTCTCAACTGGTGGGTCGTGACCCAAAAGAGGGTTGCAAGACCGTTCTGAGTAGTTTGAGGAGTGTATAGTCAAATAAACAACATCAACAGCAAAAAAGTAATTCTAAATCTGATGTGAAACTTTTATTTTGAAAGACATGCGTGAAAGCTGTTGACACTTCTGTCATTTTAAGTAAATGCAGATGCAGTTTAAGTAAAGAGAGCCTGAGAAAAACACGCTGTCCCGATTCAATATCTGCAGTCAGATGAGATGTTGTCAGGCTTAATGTCAGTGTCATTATTCTGTCGTCGTTTTCGTAACTTGTTACACAATAAAAAGTCTCACACTCATGTTGTTTCAAACCTGTATGACTTACTTTCTTTTGTGGAACATAGAAGGTATTTTGAAGAATGTTGGTAACAAAGCTGTTTTGGTTTCCAATGACTTTCATTGCATGAACAATAAATACTGAGATGTTTCTCAAATCATCTTCTTTTATGTTCCATAGGTTTATGTTAGGCTGTTGTAGCCTAAACATTTAAGTGTAAAAAATGTTATGTTGAATTTTCTTTAAAGCTGCTATTTAATGTCTACTTGATACTTTTCACATTTAACACAATAATAGCTTTAAAGGGGTCATATGATGCGATTTCAAGTTTTCCTTTCTCTTTGGAGTGTTACAAGCTGATTGTGCATAGATAAGATCCCTGAAGTTGCAAAGACTAAAGTCTCAAAACCAAAGAGATATTCTTTATCAAAGTTAAGACTCTGCCACGCCCCCCTAAAACTGTACTGTTTGCAGTCAAAAATGATTGCATTGGAAAATTGTACTCTTTTTTCAAATCTCACTCAAGATCTTAGCTCATTATTTGAGATATCAACCTCAAATTTGGAACACAACTTGTTTACATTTATGGCTTTGGTTTTATCACAGTTTTGGTTAGTCACACATTTTTATTTATTTCATATAAAATGTAAAAATTGCATTTTTGTGCATTTTTCATAATAATATACTTAAACTTCTATAACTTTTTTTTCACTTTTTAAAAACAAAGTTTTAAACTTTTTTCACTTAAAAAGATAAACTTAAGTCTGTGCTCCAAAGCATTCAAGATTTGCAACTGGTAATAAATGGATCATAACTATTCCATGAATATAATTAATATAATTTAATATAAAATCCTCTAAAAATACAAAATATTAAATAATAAAATAAAAACATTGTCAAACTAAAGGGGAATGGGTTTTGTGAAGTCCTCTAAGACATTATATTCATACATAAATAGTATAAATAATAAGGCTATAACAGTATATATATATATATATATATATATATATATGCAATAAATATAGACACACTTATGTCTTTGCTGTCAATTTAGATAAATTTAATGCATCCTCACTAAATATATATACTGTAATTTAATATACAGTCTAATGCAGCGTTTCTCAACTGGTGGGTCGTGACCCAAAAGAGGGTTGCAAGACCGTTCTGAGTAGTTTGAGGAGTGTATAGTCAAATAAACAACATCAACAGCAAAAAAGTAATTCTAAATCTGATGTGAAACTTTTATTTTGAAAGACATGCGTGAAAGCTGTTGACACTTCTGTCATTTTAAGTAAATGCAGATGCAGTTTAAGTAAAGAGAGCCTGAGAAAAACACGCTGTCCCGATTCAATATCTGCAGTCAGATGAGATGTTGTCAGGCTTAATGTCAGTGTCATTATTCTGTCGTCGTTTTCGTAACTTGTTACACAATAAAAAGTCTCACACTCATGTTGTTTCAAACCTGTATGACTTACTTTCTTTTGTGGAACATAGAAGGTATTTTGAAGAATGTTGGTAACAAAGCTGTTTTGGTTTCCAATGACTTTCATTGCATGAACAATAAATACTGAGATGTTTCTCAAATCATCTTCTTTTATGTTCCATAGGTTTATGTTAGGCTGTTGTAGCCTAAACATTTAAGTGTAAAAAATGTTATGTTGAATTTTCTTTAAAGCTGCTATTTAATGTCTACTTGATACTTTTCACATTTAACACAATAATAGCTTTAAAGGGGTCATATGATGCGATTTCAAGTTTTCCTTTCTCTTTGGAGTGTTACAAGCTGATTGTGCATAGATAAGATCCCTGAAGTTGCAAAGACTAAAGTCTCAAAACCAAAGAGATATTCTTTATCAAAGTTAAGACTCTGCCACGCCCCCCTAAAACATCACAATGCACTGGTTCAGCTGGCCAATCAGAGCAGACTGCGCTTGTTGGAAGGAGGGACTTTGTAGAAAACGAAGCGTTTGAGAGAGGCGGGGCATAGAGGACTTACAATAATGTACAGTATTTGAAAAATAATGTGTTTTTTGAACATTAAAGAATGTCAACATATTCTGTTACACCAAATACACAAAATAATGATCTTTAAAAAAAGCATCATATGACCCCTTTAAATTATCTTTTGTGGGTATTTTCAAAGCCAAATTGAGTTTGCGATTAATTAGATTAATTAATCGCCACATCCTGTAATTAGATAAAATTAGATTAGACTTATTAATTAGATAAAAAATTTTAATCGACTGACAGCCTGACAATCGAAAATTTTTAATCGACTGACATATATACATATATATTAGGGGTGTCCTCGTCAGACATAATTACTGACGTTAACACACAGTGAAAATGTGTAACGGACGCCTCGCAGATACAAACGGGGTAAATAATGTTTTATGTTTTGATTAAAAGATAAACGTCTTTTAAGGAGTTAAAATTAAACATCAGCGAAACCCTAAGAATTCACAAAAAATTTTTTTACAATAGTGCTCTCATTATAATGTATATCACAGTAGTTATTAATATTCTGCATTTCTGTTTTGAGCTGCGCGCGCTGAAGATGATCAGTAGAATGAAGCAGCAGGTTTTTAATCAATGGGATTTAACTCATCATTTATCTCATATAGAATACGCTTCGTTATTTATACAACATAACGTTAATATTTCGACTTAGGCTATAGGCTATCTGCACAAAATTCCCCAAATACATGAACGTGTCTGCGCTGCTCTGAATGAACTCCTTTTGTGAACACGTTCTTCACACAACAACGTGCAGAAACACGGCAACTAAACTCTAAAAATTCACAGCGTTTTATTATAATAGTGTTCTCATTATAATTAGGGCTGGGTTTACATAAATTAAACATTGAAGAACAGTAAAAATTATAATGAATATGTTATATGGTGCATATATTTAGCAAAATGCCCCTCTCTACAGTTTAATTTTCTATCTGACTAATGAGTTTATGGTCACCAAATATGTTTTTTTCTGAGATAAATGTGACTTTACGTGACTTTACCTTCGGATGTTTAGTCATGTTTATTTTGTGCTGACACTGTGGAGGAGACGATCAGTCCACGTGCGCTACACGCTGCCGCTTATTGAGGCGCGCCGCGCTACAGCGATCTGTCACTCCACATTAAACAGTGCTAAAACGACATTTATTGTTTAAAGGCACAATATGTAAGATTTTTTTATTAAAATATCCAAAAACCACTAGAACAGTGTTATATATTTTGCTGACTTGTGTACTTACATTATCCCAAATGTTTCGAAGAATGTTTAAATCCAGAGAAATAAGCAATTTTAACTAGTGACACGGACCGTGTCCATAGTGTCATTGTATTATAATGGTTTTCTCATTATAATTTTATGTATATGAGAGTCCCAGTCATAGTTATTAATATTCTGCATTGTTGTTTGTCCTGCTCGCGCTGAAGAGATAATCACCGTAGTACTACAATGAAGCGCTTTACTGCAGCGCAACTCAACCAAATGCATCTTATACGAGATAAATAATATATACACAATATATATAAACCGGCTGAAATGTTATGAAATCACTTGTACCCTGTCTGATCAAAAAAATCCAGTCTTTCACTCTGTCTGTATCAATTTGAGTCTTGTTAAAGTTTTAAATCCCTGCCGCCAAGATGCTCCTCTGTCGGTCACGGATTATGGAAAGTGAAATTTAAATCACCAGCATTCCGTACCTGATCAAAAGCCTGATCAATGCTGTCCTGCAGGTGCTCTGTGAACCTGTCATTGACATCAATGAGCTCTTGAACGTTGCTGAAGACCACGGCCAGCTGCTCTGCTGTGAGCAGCCCTGCACTCTGCATGGGGCAGTAAAACTCTTCCTTGATGATACGCAGGTCCTCGCCATAACTCGACTCAGTGTTGAGAAACTCTAGGATGGCCTCTTTGCGCTCTGTGCGTAGCTTGGAGCAGCGTTCACACATGCCTTCCTCGCGGGCCCCCTCTTTGTGTCCACAGTCGGGACAGGGCTGCTGAGCGTCCCAGGCCCTGAGGGACGGCGAGGGTCTCCTCCAGCCCCGAGCCAGTCCAGGGCCGATGCCGCTGTCCACACGTTCTACCTCGGCTCCGGCACTGTGGCGGGGGCGGCGGGGGTCTTCCTCATCTTCACGCTCATCGCTCAAGCCTACGACACCGCTGTCTGCGCTCAGGCTGCTGACGGTACTCCAGCGGTGCTGTGCTGAGCGCCTCACACCCAGGCCCCTGCTCCTCTCCTCACCTCTGGGCTCCGAGCGGCCTCTGGCTGTGCCTGGCACTGATGACAAAGAACAAACAAACCTCTGAAGATCAGCTCTCAGAATTTCATAACAGTAGTTACATTAATAACATACAGATAATCAAAAAAGTCTAATAAAACTGTAAAAAAACTTAAAATGTTAGTTTTAAAATCACTTGCATTGGGAGAGTAGAGATAAAACAAAAAGAGACCAGAAAAACCAGCAAAAATTCACTTAAATATTTTAATAGGTGTTTTGAACTTTAAAACATCCCCATGAATTTACCATGGCAGTGGTATATTTACACTGAGTATAAAAAAAAGTTAAATACTGTTAGGGTACACTACCATTCGAAAGTTTGGGTTCAGTAAGATCTTTGAATGTTTTTGAAGGAAGTGAGACAGCAAAAAACTGTAAAACTTACTCCAGTCTTCAGTGTCACACGATCCTTCAGAAATCATTCTAATATGCTGATTTGCTGCTCAAACATTGCTTATTATTATCAATGTTGAAAACATTTGTGCTTCTTAGTATTTCTGTGGAAACCGTGATACATTTTTTTGTGTTGCTGTTCAAGTGAACAGCATTTATTTTGAATTATTTTGTAAAAATGTCTTTACTGGCATTTTCGTTCATTTAATGTATCCTTGCAGAGTAAAAATATTAATTTCTTTCATTAAAAAAAAAAAACTTTATGACCCCAAGCTTTTGAACGGTGTTGTAAATAGCAACAAATAGCTTCTTGTTTACACTAACTGGTAAAATACCTGAGAAATGGTAAATAGAAACCGCCAAATTATCATGTTATAATAACTGAAATTACATATATGATGATAAATCAATACTTTTTAAAATCTATACTTAAAAAAGAAAATTAAGAAAGTTCCTTTTTAAATCTTCTATAACAAATTATCCTGTTTGAAATAGAATAACATAACTGCTCATAATAACAAGGACTGTGCTCTGCCATAATCTATCACTATTTCTTTAGTGCTACATGTTAAGTTAGTGCTACATGATTATCGAAATCCTAAAATAGCCAGAAACAATTAAATATTTTAATGTTTGGTAATACCAATATATTTATAAACAACAAATAATGGAAAATATCCAATACGGTGCTGATACAGTATACAGTGCACCCCTAATTTGATACTAGATATGTATCTGCCTTTACATCTAAAAACTGCTGTGGTGCAGAAAGATAAAAGCAGTCCTCAGGGTAGAGGTCATGCATGTGACGAACCTACAGTAAAAGCCACCTAAGGCCAGGTTTTAGTAAAAGCAGAGTCTCATAATAACAACTAAAGTGATACCCTTGGGTTATAGACAAGCAAGCCTAACATTTTTTTAAATGAAGCATTGTCAGTACAAATCTAGGACACGAGTTAAGTTTACTTACAGCAAGAACTGTGAGCAAAGCTTAGTGCAGCTGAAAGAGTCTTACCACTGTCCCTGTCTCTGCGGTGAATGTGCAAACGTGCCGCGGCGGCGATCTTCATCTCTAGCTGCTTACGCTTGGTGGCGTCTGCAGGCATGGGGTCGCTGTAGTGGGGCCGCAGGCGGCACTCACGCTGGGCCCTCACTGACTCAGCCAGCTCATAGGCCGCGTCTGAGCTGGAGCGTCTGCAGCCCGCCCCAGAAACCTGCTGATAGGATGGAGATCTGTCAATCAACAGTGCACATGGTAACAGTGTAAAACCTCAATGAAGGCAGATTTGATCCCTAAGCACATATGAGAATATGGAACCACTAACTGTTTCAGACATCGATCAGAGTCACTGCATTACCGTACATCCAGAGGGTGTAACGATACCAAAACTTTTAATATATTGTGGTGGTAAGTGGAAAATTCTTTGCTGTGGCTTTTCATGCCCATTTACTGTTTATTAAAAAGTCTACTGACAGACTCCAAAGACATAAAATTCATCTCTTTTCTAAATAGAAATAATTCGGAAACCCAGTTTCCTTTTAAAACTGGCCTGCCGGATGGTTTAAAGTCACTATTAATGGGACGGTTCATACATAATTCTGTAATCATTCACTCAACCCCATGTTTTCCCAAACCTGTATGACTTACTTTTTCTGTGGAACATAAAATATGACATTTTGATAAAGGTCTCAGTGTTTTTTGTCCATAAAATGGTAGTCAATGGTAAACAAAATAGTTTACGCAGAACAAAGTCAGTCCTAATTTTCCTAAGGAAGGGCTTTCCTAACCCTTCCTAATCTTATTGTAAATAACATACCTACGGATACTATTTCAAATAAAAAAATTGGGTCCCACTTTATATTAAGTGGCCTAAACTGATATGTACTTGCATTTAAATTAATCATTTGGTACAATGCACTTATTCTGTACATACATTATATTAAAAAAAAAACAAAAAAACACCTGCATGTAATTAAATCAGTAATTCATTTCTGTAATTACATTTATAATTACACTGTTGACCCACCCTTAAACCTACTCATACCACCAAACCTGTCCCTGGCCTTACCCATATCCCACCTCAATAGCAGCAGAAGTGTTTTGCAATACAATATGAGCACAATAAGTACATTGTAGTTATTTTTTGATGTAAGTACATAGTAGTTAAGGCCCTTTAACATAAAGTATGACCAAAAATGTGTCTTTACAATATTTCACACTCCTCACACAACTGTCCTTTTTGGCTAAAATCACCAAGATCATCTATTTGAACAATCCCTGCAAATAGCTGTAATATTTTGTGTGCTCCAATAAAGTGTGAAAATCAAGTCAATCACTTTATTTTCCAGTCTAAATTTGTTTCACTCTTAACTCTGTCAGATATCAAATGTGTTGACTTTAAAGGCATTCACACTGACTACATCTGCTTCAACTGACTCAACTGATATCCTTTCACCTTTTAAACATCTGCAATTCCAAAACAACATTTCTAAGTCAGTAATATTGTGTTTCAAATGCTTCTGCTATAAACACACATCTATGGTGTAAAACCCTCAAAAGGTCGCTCGACAGCATTAGGTTCTCAAGTGTTAGCAATGCACGAGAAACAAGACACCGTGGCTTCAGGTGACGTACAGAATTATTAATAAGGCAGCTGTTATCTTAATTAAAGACACAGAAATGCAGAGGCAGAAGAAGCATCTGTGCGCAACGGCTGACCAATGAATCATAGCAACATTACACATGAATGCCAGCATTCCTCGATATCACCCTTAACCTTAAAAAACATACAGCCAGTCGTATGGCGTGAATGAATGTGGCGCAATGAAGAGCTGGCTGGCATCTCAAGCAGCAGAGAGCATCAACACACAACCTGACATACAGTACAGAAGAAACGTAAGGCAGTTACCACCATGAAACCTGGTTCTAATCCTCCCTGCGTGTTGCTCTTAGCTGCGGCTCTGTGCGCTCCGCTGCATGTCTGCAGTCGCCTCTACCGTGCAGATTCCCCTGCAACCTCAGCTTCCCATGCACCCTGATCACATTCCCATATATGCATGACAGCCGCCGCTGTCCTCGTTCAGAGGTGATAATAAGCAGAGGTGTGCATGAGACGGCAGCATTCCTTACGCATTCTGTCGCTGCTTTCCCCCGTTGTCCCACGGGCTCGGTGCAAGCCTCCTCTCCGCAGGCCAATGTTGTCATGGCAACGTGGGCAGACTGATGGCTGGGCTGGGGAGCAGTGATGTCACTGACGTCATTCTGCTCACGCGACAATCGGACGGGAGACTCGGCTGCAATCTCTGCACTGCAGCTGGAGCAGCGAGGGAGAGAGAACACAAAGGGAGGAAAATGGGAGTGTTGAATTGGAATTACAAGTCCTGATTCTCCGCTCCTTCACGTGCCGTGCAGTCAACCCCCATCCCCTAGAGAGGACCGATGCCCCCCAGACCAGAGGGGCTCACTGAGGACAGCAATTAGACGCATCAATTCACATTAACACCTGAACTCTTCGCTGCAGGGCTCCGAATCGGAAACAAGCACAATCAATGTTTTAGATTTCTTTGTGTGTGCGTCAAGTAGAAAAGGAGCTTATGTATCCGTGGATGACCCCACGCACTGCAGACGGTGAATAAATAACAGCACATAACAGAGATTTTTGGTGTAGTTTTTGTTGTTTTAAGCTTACATATTTTGCATTATTTGTTTTTTTTTTCTTGTTATTCTCACTTAAACCAATTTTACATTGATGTTTTGGATTTACAAGAAAATATACTACTTGATTTCCCAATGGGGTAAAAAAAAAGTATTATCTTATATTATTCTGCTTTAAAGGTAAATGTACATTACAAGTTTGGGATAAGTAGATTTTTAGTTTTGAAAGAAATTATTACTTGTATTTAGCAAGGATGCATTAAATTGATAAAAGTGACATTTATAATGTTACAGAAAATTTCAATTTCAAATAAATACTGACCTTTTGTACTTTCTATTCATTAAAGAAGCCTGAAATGTATCACGGTTTCCACAAAAATATTAAGCAGCACAACTGTTTTCAACATTGATAATAATAAGAAATGTTGTTTGAGTACCAAATCAGCATATTAGAATAACTTCTGAATGATCATATGACTGGAGTAATGACTGCTGAAAATTCAACTTTGGCATCACAGTAATAAATTACTTTTAAAATATATAAAAATGAAATACTTTTTTTTTTTTTTTTGGTAATTTTTTTTTTTTATTTGAATATTTTTATTACATTTTTGATCAAATAAATGCAACCTTGGGGAGCATAAGAGACTTTTAAAAACAACATTACTGATCTCAAACATTTAAATGGTACTGTATCTTATTTTAAAGATTTATTTATGGGCTTTTTATGCCTTTGTTTGGACAGGAAAGTATAGACAGGAAATCATTGGGTGGAGAGAGAGGGGAGCAGGATCGGCAAAGAACCACGAGATGGGATTCGAACTCCGGTTGCTGCGAGCGAAGTTGCGCTGTATGTCGGTGCACTAACGACAAGGCTATTGGCGCCGACACTGTATCTTATTTTAAAGATATTTAGATATTTTTACTGGAAAACAAGAAAAAATTGTGAAAAAGACAAGTTTTTTTGCAGTGTATCAAATCAAAAACATTATTTAAAAATTATTAATACATTTGTGAATGAATGCTGATGGCTGTGCATTGATTGTTGAATAAACAGACTTTTAAATATACTAATCAGCTGTTTGCCCCAGCCATTGTTTGTATACAGACGTCCCTTAGGATTAAAAAACAGGTGTTTTGAGTGATTAGTTATAAGCTCTTAATTGCCTCTTCCACATCATTTCCATCTCCTTTGATGCTTCAGTTCCTCAGAATCTGATAATACTGCGCTCATCACTGTCATAAATTTGCATAGACGCCATCTGAGAATAGTGCTGACAGCACAGCCATGAGCTCTGAAGCATTCAAAAGAAAACACAAAGACAAAGAAGCCATGACATCTCACTAGGAAAAGGAGAATCACAAAATGCAAATGTTAATAGCTGGTGCGCGTCAAATATCCGTTTTAATTCTAACAATAAAATGTGGAAGAGTTCATTCACAAACCTGTAGCCGTGAACTGACAGTAATTAATATAACGCTCTAAAAGTGGCAATAAAACCAATGTCTTTCACACGTGAATGAAATTGTCATTAAAGCACTACAGATATATTACGTGTCATTTCAGCAGTCCTGTGTATGGCCATTAATTGGATTTGTAATTTATTAAGACATATAAAGGTGTATAAAAACTCTTATTCCACTGTACTGACAGGTTTTTATAAAAGCACTTTTAGGATGATGTTCTATTATTTATTTAAAGGTTTTGTCCACCTATACTGACTCAAATCATCAAAAAAAAAAAAAAGATAGAGAGGACCGATGCCCCCCAGACCAGAGGGGCTCACTGAGGACAGCAATTAGACGCATCAATTCACATTAACACCTGAACTCTTCGCTGCAGGGCTCCGAATCGGAAACAAGCACAATCAATGTTTTAGATTTCTTTGTGTGTGCGTCAAGTAGAAAAGGAGCTTATGTATCCGTGGATGACCCCACGCACTGCAGACGGTGAATAAATAACAGCACATAACAGAGATTTTTGGTGTAGTTTTTGTTGTTTTAAGCTTACATATTTTGCATTATTTGTTTTTTTTTTCTTGTTATTCTCACTTAAACCAATTTTACATTGATGTTTTGGATTTACAAGAAAATATACTACTTGATTTCCCAATGGGGTAAAAAAAAAGTATTATCTTATATTATTCTGCTTTAAAGGTAAATGTACATTACAAGTTTGGGATAAGTAGATTTTTAGTTTTGAAAGAAATTATTACTTGTATTTAGCAAGGATGCATTAAATTGATAAAAGTGACATTTATAATGTTACAGAAAATTTCAATTTCAAATAAATACTGACCTTTTGTACTTTCTATTCATTAAAGAAGCCTGAAATGTATCACGGTTTCCACAAAAATATTAAGCAGCACAACTGTTTTCAACATTGATAATAATAAGAAATGTTGTTTGAGTACCAAATCAGCATATTAGAATAACTTCTGAATGATCATATGACTGGAGTAATGACTGCTGAAAATTCAACTTTGGCATCACAGTAATAAATTACTTTTAAAATATATAAAAATGAAATACTTTTTTTTTTTTTTTTGGTAATTTTTTTTTTTTATTTGAATATTTTTATTACATTTTTGATCAAATAAATGCAACCTTGGGGAGCATAAGAGACTTTTAAAAACAACATTACTGATCTCAAACATTTAAATGGTACTGTATCTTATTTTAAAGATTTATTTATGGGCTTTTTATGCCTTTGTTTGGACAGGAAAGTATAGACAGGAAATCATTGGGTGGAGAGAGAGGGGAGCAGGATCGGCAAAGAACCACGAGATGGGATTCGAACTCCGGTTGCTGCGAGCGAAGTTGCGCTGTATGTCGGTGCACTAACGACAAGGCTATTGGCGCCGACACTGTATCTTATTTTAAAGATATTTAGATATTTTTACTGGAAAACAAGAAAAAATTGTGAAAAAGACAAGTTTTTTTGCAGTGTATCAAATCAAAAACATTATTTAAAAATTATTAATACATTTGTGAATGAATGCTGATGGCTGTGCATTGATTGTTGAATAAACAGACTTTTAAATATACTAATCAGCTGTTTGCCCCAGCCATTGTTTGTATACAGACGTCCCTTAGGATTAAAAAACAGGTGTTTTGAGTGATTAGTTATAAGCTCTTAATTGCCTCTTCCACATCATTTCCATCTCCTTTGATGCTTCAGTTCCTCAGAATCTGATAATACTGCGCTCATCACTGTCATAAATTTGCATAGACGCCATCTGAGAATAGTGCTGACAGCACAGCCATGAGCTCTGAAGCATTCAAAAGAAAACACAAAGACAAAGAAGCCATGACATCTCACTAGGAAAAGGAGAATCACAAAATGCAAATGTTAATAGCTGGTGCGCGTCAAATATCCGTTTTAATTCTAACAATAAAATGTGGAAGAGTTCATTCACAAACCTGTAGCCGTGAACTGACAGTAATTAATATAACGCTCTAAAAGTGGCAATAAAACCAATGTCTTTCACACGTGAATGAAATTGTCATTAAAGCACTACAGATATATTACGTGTCATTTCAGCAGTCCTGTGTATGGCCATTAATTGGATTTGTAATTTATTAAGACATATAAAGGTGTATAAAAACTCTTATTCCACTGTACTGACAGGTTTTTATAAAAGCACTTTTAGGATGATGTTCTATTATTTATTTAAAGGTTTTGTCCACCTATACTGACTCAAATCATCAAAAAAAAAAAAAAGATATTAACACTATGATTTAAAAAAAATCATATCAGGACAATAAGTTCCCTTGAAATGTGCTCATCCATTCTAGGCAATAAGATAAAGTGACTGTAAGCTTAAATAAGAGCATTGCCTTGTGACTTGTTCTTCTTTCTTCTATCAAGCAGACAATAAATGAAAATAACTATATAAAAGTCTCATAAAAAAGACCTGGAAGCCTCGGGCTGCTCTGTAGTAAATGAATACCCTCACTTGAGGCACTACGGGACAGCTGGGATATTGGATGTTATATTTAGACGGTTCCCAGCCTGGATTGAACTCCTGCCCTGGAGGAACATAACACTAGAGAAAGGCTCTGTAATGTCGAAAAGCTTCTGACGCACCAGCAATTAAGCTCTGTACTATGTCTGGAGCAAAAGTGTCTGAAGGGAAATCTATACAGATTTATGCATCCATGCTAAATTTGAGAAGACTGTCAGGGCCAGAGTTATGTTCTGTTATGTTAATCACATTTCTGTCAGGTTCGCATATTTTAGGCTTGTGTGAGATTGTGTGTGTAAAACATGCTGTTGGTGGACAGGTGTGAACCAGACAACTGCCACAACACAACCACAGAAGAATCCATATACAGTTACTGAAGTGAATCAATGGGGAATTGATGGGGTTTGTTGCTATAGTATTTACTATAGTCTTTACCTTTGTCTTTACTATAGTATTTACCTTTGATTGTTGCTACTGCAAAAATCTGGGGCCGGATTCACGTAAGAATGTTCTTAAGTGCAATTCTTGAAAAATTCTTAATAAGTTCTCAAATATATTCTTAAGAACATCTTAATTTTTTTTCTTAAGAAGAAAATAACAGTCGTTATCTGAGTGAATACATGACGCACTAATAAACTCACACTTTATTGTCTTTTTGCGCTTCCTGCAGATTACCCTAATAATCTTAATAAGCACGCACATTATTTTCGCCGCGAGTTTGACTGGCACTCAGCTTCACGTTTTTAATGCGCCGTGTTTTTGAACAGTTACTTTTAAAATAGCCTGTCTCAAGCTGCAGCGATATGTTTCATTCATTTTTGTGCTGTGTTTTTGCGCTCTCATCTGAGTGAACGCTTCCGGTATGTGTGTCCGCGCTGCTACAGCAAACGCGTCCTGTGCATTCATGTGCGCTAAATACTGCCAAAGATTATGTCGTATTTATAAGCTAAAATTAAAAGCGTTCAATTAAAGCTCCCTATCTGACTCATTTTAGAGTTGCTACTGAGTTTTGAAGTCAGCAAAAAGTAGCGTCACACATAGGCTAATCATGACCGATCATTGTTATCAGTCATCGCTGTCACTTCAGAAAACT
>NW_015659385.1:470217-471928 GCF_001515625.1 Sinocyclocheilus rhinocerous
TCTCTCTCTCTCTCTCTCTCTCTCTCGCGCACGCGCGCACACACACACACACACACACTCTATGTCCTCTCTACACACACACACACACTCTCTCTCTCTCACTCTCACACACACGATGCGCAAAACTCCGCATTTGAACAGTCAATAGCAAATACTTAAACTAATAACAAAACAGTAGCTGATTCAGAAGCGCCAGATTGTCATAGCAAAGTCAGAATTACCTCCTCTCCTAGGTTCACGAAACGGTCGTCCATAAAATGCATTGCTGTTCTGTTGTAAGTGATCCAAATAAAGTGCTTTTGCTTTCGCACTGAAACACACAGCGTCTCCCTGACATGCTGCTTCAACACTAACTGCGGTTACTTGAAACCACGCCTTCTTTCTTTGCGTGATCATTTGGGCGCATTATGCAAATATTTCCACATAGTGGGGTAGATATGTGGGGGCGTGTTAGAATGAGCCGTTTTAGGGGGGCGTGGCAGAGTCTTAACTTTGATAAAGAATATCTCTTTGGTTTTGAGACTTTAGTCTTTGCAACTTCAGGGATCTTATCTATGCACAATCAGCTTGTAACACTCCAAAGAGAAAGAAAAACTTGAAATCGCATCATATGACCCCTTTAACTTTTTTCTCAAGTTAAAAAATAAGAAGAAAATGGCAGTTAAGAAGAAATTTCTTCTTAAGAGTGTTTCATGAATCCGGCCCCTGGTTCTTTATCTTTGTTTTCCAATAAAACAAAATACATCTACTTAAAGCTTTAACAAAATGCAATAAACTTTAACTTAAAACTACTACAAAAAATACTTTTGCAATTTAGCTTTTTAGGAAATTTTGTTTTTTTTTCGGTTGTAATTTTGTACTGGAAAACAAGACAAAGATGATTAGGACAGGATATTTAATAACATTTGCAATAGCCATGCTTTCCATTCTTAATATAGCTAAACCTGCTAATCACCATAGAATATGCCACTATATGCAAATATCACATCTGCTACTGTGTACTTGGCATAAATGAAGACATTAAGAATCACATCAATAATGATATATTCACTCTGTTTCTCTGTATACAAGCTGTGCAGAGATTCCGGAATAAATCAATAACACAAATACTGATGCAAACGATGCTAGAGCTGCTATGGGATTCATTTTCACAGTTAACAAGCAAAACTGATAACCAAGAGATACACTGTTCCAGATGATGTCCATTTTTCCCATTTAACCTCTGAATGATTGGGATGCACATTGCACAATAACAATGTGGTATCAAAATATTGGCTAATAGAGTTTTTTTTTTTATTAAATGGTAATGGTCAATATTGGATATATATATTGATTGATATTTAATATGGTCCTCTATTTTTACATTTAAATTCCCTTTGCCATTATCCAGTCACACTCAGTTAATCTTTAAAAACACTAATAATTTAATAACACCGCAATGTTAAATCTTTAGCATATTAATTTCCATTTTTTATTTTGTTCATTATAATATTGTGGTGCCTTAAACCACTTATACCATTTAAAACTATTGATTTACATTTTTCTTTTATTTATAATTAATTATAAAAATACAACTGAATTTTGATGTCCGACATTTGTCGGTTATCGGCCCAATTTTAATATCATGGGAGGCCCGGATTTGAATTCCCCTTGAATTCATATATATATATATATATATATATATATATATATATATATATCCCTTTGTCAA
>NW_015659385.1:472645-483572 GCF_001515625.1 Sinocyclocheilus rhinocerous
ATATATATATATCCCTTTGTCAAACAATTCATCCATACATCCGTTTCATTTTCTAAAAAAAATTTTGACCTCATTATTTTTAATTGATTTTAATGATTTATAAAAATAACATAACTCGATTTTCAGTGACATGACAGACTTCTTTTTGGTGACATATTCAGGACTTCTCCAATCATTCAGTCCACTTAAATCCTGTCCCTTTCTTACCATCGTCTGCATGCTTGCATTCAGATCTGCCTCAATCTAATCAACAACCGATGGATAGAACCAAGACAACATTATTTTTTATTTATTTTTTTTTTACAGAAGAAATTATCTGTCACTACTTCCATAACAACTTTAAGTACTATGTGAATGCACAAGGCTAACACTACCAAACACAACAGCTCCTTCATCAACTCACCTTTTTTTAATAAGGTCCAGGGCGGATCCCAGGAAGCCATCCCTCATTTTGTAGATTTTGGCTCCATAGCTGGAAAGGTCTGTTCCGTCCAGAAGGATTGCCGGGCAGCAGCTGGATGGGCCATCGCCACTCTCCCTGCGGGGCGGGAAGGGGAGAACAGCTACATCTGTGGCCCCAGGGCCTGCTGGGCCCTTTGTCTCCTTGCCTCTTCCTGTAGCAGCTTGAGGGTGTAATGGAGAGCGAGCAACTGGGCCTGTGCAGATGGGTCCTCCTGGGACCTCTGCGGTGGAACTGGGCTCAGACGTCTCCGCTCCGCTGTGGTTCGAATCCTGAGCTGTGTTGATGTCAATGTCAGTCCTTTCAGCACTTTGCGTTTCCTCTGTCTGTATTCTTTCCTCTCTATGCTTGTCGTTACTCTCCATTTCAGAGGACCTGTGGTTTTTAATGCCCTCCTTTTGTCTCATTCTCTTAAACTCCTCAAATGTAGGTATGTGCAGGCGGCCCATCGGGGATCTTTTCCTCTCAGGGGTCGACTGGGCAGAGTTAGTGCAGATGGGATCTGCCGTATGAGCTTTACTCATGGTACTAGACTCCTGTCTAGAGTTCAGTGTCAAGTTAGGGGTGCTTCGTTGCCTTCGGAGCTGCAGTCGTCGGAGTGCTTCCTGTTTGATCTCCTCGGGACTGGTGATGCGACGGGCACTCAACTCTTGCTGTACATTCCTGTGCAATGATGGCCGAACCGCTACGTCCTGATCGCACGGATACAGCGGAGAAGGTGCACTACCAAGCACAGGTTGAGGACGTAAGGGCTTGTGAGGCTCCGTCACACGTGTGCTCTGGAGCCGCAGCTTGTCTCGAAGACCCTTCCGAGCATTTCCGTTCATGCCCCAGTCCTCAACCGCAGGTAAAAGCCATTGTGGGAAGAGCGGTATATCCTTCCTCACCACTCCTTGGTGGCCGTAGATTGCCATGCCTTCATGGGAAGGCATTAAGCCGTAAACCTGCGGTCCCTGAGGAGGTCCGTTGTACCAGTGGCTGCTTGAAGTGCAGTGAAGTATAAGCTCACTGTCCACGCTCCTGTAAGGATACGCATTGGGATCGGACATGGCAGCCCAGTGCAGGTTTTCCAGGCTGCGGTAAAGCCGGGTGCCGCCGGTGTTCACGCAGCCCTGTGGAAAGCACATCGCCCCGTAGCCAGACTGGCCATCAGGCTGTTTAAGGGGATGCATACTGCTGGTGGAGCAGTAGACCCCCAGGTTGCTGAGCAGGCCATTGTTGTTGTTGCAGTGGCCCGGAGCTACATCCTGGGCAGGGAAGGGGGGCACGCCATGATGAGGGAAAGCAGACAGTGGGGAGCTGAGGACGGACAGGTCCATGGACAAGTCCATGCTGCAGCCTGCAGGAGAGCCTGCTGGGGAGTACTCACATTGTGGGGCTTTCACATCCGGCATGGCCACAGAAATAGCTGCCATATTCCAGAAAGGAGCATCGGGATCACAGCCCTGCAGAAATGCACAGACAAGGCATTGACATCATGTCGGCAGAACAATTTTATATGCTTGAAATTGCTCTGCATCTAAACATCAGTAATTCACCAACACCTGCTGTTTAAAAATGGTTTTGTGTAAAAATGAGAAAGTATGTTAGTGTCTTGTATAGACTTTTGTCAAATTCTGCCCACTATCACCTTTGCTCAAACTACTGTGAAAACGCTATACAAATAAATCAAACTAAAAAATAATTTTTATCAGGGTATGATAAATTTATCGAATTTTAAATTCGAACAATATTTGGTATCACTTTAGTATAGGGACCAATTCTCACTATTAACTATTTGCTTATTAGCATGCCTATTATTAACATATTGGCTGTTTTTAGTACTTATAAAGCATTTATTCTGCATGACCATATTCTACATCCTTAATCCTATTAGTAAGCAGCAAATTAGGACATTATTGAGGCAAAAGTCATAGTTAATGGTTAATAGCAAAGAATAGTTCATGGTTAATAGCAAGAATTGGACCTTAAAATAAAGTGTGACCCAATATCCTAATTAGAAAAAGATACATCAGTACTATAAAGTAAACATTTTTGGCTTTTAATTTCGTTTGGCTTTAGTACAATCACATTAAAAAAATATAGCATTTTGAAAGATGTTATTTAACAACTTTTCTCACACAGCATAACTGGGTCTTTATTGTTTATAATTGACTGCTGTGGAAAATATTAAAACATTTTTAACTGGCATACTGTTTCTTCATGGTTTGGCCAAAATAAAAATA
Source organism: Sinocyclocheilus rhinocerous (assembly GCF_001515625.1). NCBI lineage: Eukaryota > Metazoa > Chordata > Actinopteri > Cypriniformes > Cyprinidae > Sinocyclocheilus > Sinocyclocheilus rhinocerous. The sequence goes on from NW_015659385.1 coordinate 475,331, forward strand.
AATAACCAAAATATGTAAGAAATATATTCCACTGATAATCTTTGGGTATATGTAAGCAACTGAGGATTTTAAAATACCAGATAAAATCTAAAATTACCTCAGGTTTCAAAATTAATCATGAGGATGTGCTACCGAGGATTAGTGCAGATGATTCTGAAAATGCAAAATTACTTCCTTGAAACATTGACTGTATGTAACATTTGCTAATGGCTTGTATGTAAGGGATTCTGTTGCTCACTTGTGTTAGCAACAACCCCACAAATAGCCCTCACTATCCCTATAAAAGTGCCCTAAAATGGTGCAAAAATGAAATTCACCCTACATTTCTCACATATTTAAAAACTGTACAAAGCTACCAGTATTCCTCTTGCGGTTGCTGTTGCATACTAATCTAAATCACATCAAATGACCCTTCTAAAGACAAAACTAAAGCTAAAGCTAAAGCTAAGTAACACAGTTCAATGACCACTACAGTAATTATAATGCTCATCATGCGTAGTTCCTATGACTTACAGGCTTAATCAAATTCATATTCTAAAAATAGCTAATTCTTTTTTACAAATCAAATGGTGGTGGTGGTGGTGGTGGTGGTGGCGGGGGGGGGTATGTCTGGTATTAACCTATGACTTGTATAATTAAATTCATATTCTAAAAATGGCTCGTTCTTTTTTACAAATCAAATGGTGGGAGGGAGTTCTGTCTGGAATTAAAAACATTAAACCGAGAGGGAGGAAAATCAGAAGGGACAGTAATGAAGAGAGCCACAACACTCGCCCGGGGCTCTTATTCCACTAATCAGATGAGAACTGTGGATTAGCAAGGAGAGCGCTTCTCTTTCAGTAATTAGTACAAATTTCCTTGCTTTGGGCCATATTAATATCCACCCGTAATCTTAAACAGAAATCAGGGTCAAGCCAGGAGTTACAAAAGAACATGTCACAATAATTCCGGGCAGCAGAGTCAGGACAAATCCATCTAGATGAATATTCGATTCTATGTGGGGGAAGCCCAGCATGTTCAGATGTTCAATTAACGTTTGGCCCAATTTAATTAAAATGGAGCTATTGAAACCGCTCTGGTTTTATCAGGCTAATTTCAACACTCCATTTAGGAGATAAGAAGATCGAAAGCCCCCTTTTTGTTTTTCTGTGAATTGTACAGTGGAGCGCTCGGGAGGATTTATCTTCGTGGGCGACTAGACTCACTGTCTCAATGGCGCTGCCAGTGTTTTCTTTCGCTTGCGCTTGAAAACTGCTGACGTGTGAATAAACAGTCAATTAGCATAAGGAGCTTGTTTAATGAGCATGTGGCACAGGATCAGCTCACGCCGGGCCCACTATGTCCTCTCTGTGTGTGACAGACAGGCAGATGCTCCGTTTCCTATTTGAGCAGAATTATTACGGACACAAGAAAGCAAGAGCAGACAGTCCCTCACTGAGGCAAGAGCTTCAAACCAAGCCAAAATACACTCAAACTTGAGGATTCATGACAAACTAATCAGGTTCCCTGATTGATTTTACATTATGTACTTTACATATCTGGACTATACGGCTATACTTATATCTGTAGGCCTCTGCTAGAAAGTGTGTTAGAGAACCTTTTAGGATTGCAATATGTTAGTCTTTTGTTGTGTTAGTCATAAAAACTTACCCCATTTTAATCAACTCTGTGTGTGCACCTTTACTCGGCTTGCTTTAGGCTCTCATTCACAGGCTCTGAGCCAACAGAATCTCTTTTGGTTTGGATTAGAGGTAGACAAACCATCCACAACGCCAGACTGCTGAGACCTCAAGCACAGGCAGCTACAAAAGAAGAGAAAAAACATCAAGACAGATATCCAAAAATAATACAAATCAATTTCTGGAACAAACAAAGGATCCTGCAGTATTTCTAAGGATTTTGTGTTTCTGTTTTCTCTGAGAAAATGCATTCACTTTGACTGAGGAAATTTTGTTAAGAAGTCAAACACTGAATAAAACAGTCATCATTGGGGTTTCCATTATATAAACACACACACACACACACACACACACACACACACACACACAAAACAAAACAAAAATATTTCTTTGGATTAAAGATATGATTCAACTTAATAATATTCTAGCTTTCTAAGAAAGGTCTAAATATTTTTGTGAGGAAATCAATTATAATAATAAGGATAACAATAATTGTTTATAATATTCATAAACAAATATTAACACACAACAAACTGTATTACAAAATTAATTCTCAAAATATTCCAAATTGCATGTACTTCGACCTCCTGTGATTCAAGACTCTGAAATTCAAGGCATGTTGTGGAGTTGGCTTTACAATTTTATCTCCTCTCACCTCAATATCAGCCAGAGACCTTCTGGAAATAGTTCAAGTTGTGATAGTGGCATGTCAGTGAATGCAGTTTCAATGATTTCTCATTACTGAGGAGGACACAGCTCGACCTCCACCAGGATGGAGTCAGGCTTCAGTCAATAAACACATTCAGTTGCTCTTCTACTCCATCGTACTAATCGCAAGAGCTCTTGGTGTTTGACGAATGTCTGTCAGTATGTGGTCCAGCTGCTCACTAACACGTCTCAGAGTAACAAAACCCTGAGGATTACAGCGGGACAGCCAAATAAGAAGAGGCACCTTTAGAGTTGTACTTGCGATATGCATGCACAAACATTCCATGCAGTCACTTTAGTATGATTTATGACTAAATGACTCTTATGAGCGGTTCTTTTAATGAATCGTTTAAATTCTTCTCTGAATAAACTCACTAATATAGCCAGCACACAAATACACACTAAACACCTTTGTATAAAGAAGTGACAATGCCTCATTATCACCTCATTTTGGCACCTCCGCCAGTTCAATCCCTTGAGTCTACAACCATAAAGAAAAAAACAAAAGAACTGTATCCACATCTATTCTCTGCAGGTGCTGCTTACACTTCCTACACCTGCAAATGTGGAATTTTTATTCTTTTCCATCGAGCCGCTGCTGTAGTAAGGCTGCACACTGATCTATGAAGCCGGCTCCATAGGGTATCAAAGACTAAAAGGCCGCATATTGATTGTATCTGCAGGTTTGTGTGATAGCACAGCAGGGGTTTTTCTAGGTTTGGGGAGGTGGAAAGACATGGAGCGCAGATGGAGATTCACAGTATGATTATGCTGCAGAAGACTGACCTCATGATTGGTCGTTGAGATTGATCTATTTCATCTGAGGTCACAATGGCCACAGCGGCAGATATCAACCTATTTCTAACCACTGGATTTGTGCTTCCACGAGAAGGATTTTTAAGCTGTTTCCAGGAGCAATTTCAGTGAAAGAGGGGGTCGTATAAGTACACTGGTTTTGAAAATTGTTGAAATCTGCATGTTTGAGAAGAATATACAGTAAGCTTTAGTTGAAATGGAGATGGTTTACAGAGTGAATGTGGGTAGGATGTGCTCGGATTAGTACCTGTTGGCGATTTTGCCTAATCCATCTGATCCTGTGGAAAGCCGATATGTGGGAAAGCTCAGGAAGTTTACTAGCTATTGATCATTGGCTGCTTATCTCCAATATCTTGCAGTAAGTGGACTAAAGGCTATATTTACAGTCACATTATCCGCATTAGGATTTATGTTGTAAATCCTAAATGTGAATGAGCTTGTAATGTATGATTTATAGGGATGGAACGATCGATACAAATATGTGATGATTCAAATCGGTTGAGATGTTAAATGAATCGCGATACAGTTGGGGGTGTGAGTTAAATGTATCTCTGAGGAGAACTGACTGTCTTTAGAAAAGTCTAGATGGTATTTTCTTTTAATCTTGCCTCTGTATAATGTATATTAATGTAGCAGCACTGGTTTGTTTACAGTGGCAACCAAGGAAACGTTGTATCGCTGCTGTTCCATAAGCGCCACCTGCTGTCAGAGAGTGATATTGCATTTCTCATTCTGGTTTTGCTGTAAATTTTGAAAATATACAATTTAATTTTGATTAAAAACTGCTCATGATGCTTGGATCGTGATTGAAATACAGTGGTTGCTTCTCATTTTAAATGAAAGAGCACAGGCAAATCCTTAGTTTGTTTATATAAAGATATTTCTTTTATTTGTATTATTTCTTTATTTGATTTGGGGTTTTGTTTGAAAATTTCTATTTAGTTATATTATTCTACATATTTTAATTTCACAAAGAAATGTGCATCATTTTGTCCAAGCAATAATAAAAGGACACCTTTTCATTTATACTGTAATTTTAAATCTCATTATGGTAAAAAAAAAATCGTTGTATGGTAAAAAAAAAAAAAAAAGTATCGTAAAATCAGTATCGTGAATTGTATCATTTCATTAGTTGAGTGGCACACACATTATACATAAATTTTTGAACACAGCATGTTTGAATACTATTCTTTGTCAATTTATTTAGCTAGTGGAATGGCATTAATACACTTAAGTGCCTTTTGAGCCCAAACACTTTTTTGGTCACTCTAAAGCCTGAATAATGCTTCATAGCATTGTTCATCTGTTTCTGAGGCGGGTGAAGTAGTCATGGAGGTGAGGTAGTTACAGTAGAAGCGAGAGCTGTATAATCAGATGCAGAACTGAAGATCTTCTCTATTACCTGTCAGCGGAGCACCGCACTCATTCTGACAAGAGCAGCCGAGACAGACCTGGGTTACGGCTCTTCAAAGTAAGAAGAGACGCAATCACCACATGTTAGAGTGAGGCTCAGGAGAGGTGAAGACTCAAGTACCAGCATACCTCAGTTAATTATGCTTCAACTCTGCCATGACTTCATTGCATTCAAACTAAATATACTGTCTACCACATCTGCAATATCTGAGCTATATAAAAAGCAATAGTTTGTTATATACAGTAATCACACGTATGCAGGGTGTCCAAGGTGAATACCGTACATCATGCAGATAAAAAAAACAAACCTTGACAGATATATTATAGGGTTTGTCTTTTCCTGTAGCTCAAGATTGTTTAGTGAATATTTTATGCTAGTGTTAACTGAGCTGATGAATAATGCATTAGGTAGATTAGGTGAGAGAAGCATTGTTAGCGCACAAGTTTTTCCATAAACACATTAGTCTACATACTATTCTTAAATGAGCTACTCTTTGGTAATAATGATTGCAGGCTTGACACGCTAGTAATCGGTACATATTACAAAGCTGTACTGAAGTCATTGCTATCACTAATTGGTGCACACAGATGTCATGATCTGGCTTGTAAATCATTATATATCTGGCCAAGTATAGACGTTGTCTCAAATAACTAGCACAGATCATGTCATTCTAGCCAGCAACAACACAAAGGCCATTTACAGAGCTTGCATTTCCAAGAGAAGCACACATCAATATGGCAATGGATCAATGTCTGCCGGTCATCTTGTTGGTGGATGTGTTTAATTAATGACCAAGCTGCCACATGTAATATCATTAGTGCATGATTTCATCTTGTAAATTGGAGTATGATAGAAATCATATTAATTGAAGTGCCACTGTAACCCAGTTCATCAGTAAATTTGCTTCCTAAGCTTCAAATGCTGAATATGAGGGCAAACATATGTTTGTCATACAAATATCCCCATTCTAATAAGATAAGGCCACTGCTTGCTTACATAATTCATAGTGAGACATAGACCAGGATAAGAATCTTTTTCCATGAAATCTATATGCATTGAAGCTCTGTGTGATGTAACCCTGTCGTTAGTTGATTTTTGCCTTGAGAAGCAGAGGAAAATGAAGCAAGATGATAATTGCCTTTCAGACTGATGAATCAATGCTCTTTAGCTCCTCACAAGGATTTTTCCCCCTCTTCCTGATATAGATAAGTCACATGAACATGATACTGCTGCACTGAAAGATAAAGCCGGTAGTTACGGATAAACTGTCAACAGTAGTCGGTACTGCCTTTAGAAACAATGTGTGTCAGTCAGGGAGAAACAATTATCTATTGCTGAGAAATCGTGCAAACTGGATGAGCATTGGAAACATGCCAATCTCCTTCTCAAAAGCTGGCTGACTTTATATCACAGTGTGATACATAAACTCTTTTGATTAAAAATACTTGTGGTTTTTATTTCAGTAACAAAAATGACTACAATGAATTCTATATTATAGATATAGTATCAGTAGATATAGTATCATTTAAATAACATAATGCATGAATATGGTTATCAATTAGTATGATTGGTGTAAAAGGTGTAAAGTTGACATCAAATGTGTCCTCGGCATCAAAATTATATGTCAAAATGTATACAATTTTTTAAGTGAACGTATATACACTACTGTTCAAAAGTTTCAAAATCAGAAATTTTTAGTTTTTGAAAGTCTTTTATTTGAATAAAAATACAGTAAAAACAGTAATATTGTGAAATATTATTACCATTTAAAATAACTGTTTTCTATTCAAATATATTTTAAAATGTTATTTAATCATGTGGTTTCAAAGCTGAATTTTCAGCAGTCATTACTCCAGTCTTTGGTGTCACGATCCTTCAGAAATCTTTCTAATATGCTGATCGGATGCTCAAGAAACATTTTTTTAATTATCATCGATGTTGAAAACAGCTGTGCTTCTTAATATTTTTGAGGAAACGGATACATCTCAGCATTTGTTGATGAATGAGAAGTTTAAAAGAGCTGCATTTATTCAAAATCTTTATAAGATTATAAATGTCTTTACTTTTAATAATTTTAATGAATAAAAATGAATAAAAGTATTCATTTACAATTATTAATAAAAAAAAAAAAAAATATATATGATACCCATATGTTTGGATTGTTTGGAAATCTGTATTTTATTTAAATCGGCATCACACCACTGCTCACAAACAACAGTGACGCCAGAGTTGCACTTGCCTCAAATTTCAAAGGTAAAATTCATATAAAATCTTTAAAAACAAATGACATTAGTTATACTTTAATTTCCTTCAATAAAAAGGAAATTGAGTAAAATGGCGTAAAAGGTGTGTGGACGTGGATTAGTAATCTGGCCCCTTGGTATAAAGGAGAAAAAATGCTGGCCCTCGTCACTATCAAAGTTGCCCATCCCTGATATATATATGTATATATATATATATAATCCCAAACTTTTGAATGGAAGTGTAAATAGTCCTGTGACTGGTCACCCTTTAATTTGTGCACCATTTTTATCAGGTTTAGAGTCACTAGTTCATTTTAAATAGTCTTGCAGCCTGACGAATGGATTTATATATATGAGATCATAAAATTGGCATGCATGATAATTACAAAAGAATTGGCAAAATGCTATTTCATACAGTATTTGTTTAAAGAGCAGGTCATATGGGTTTTGAAAAATATCTCTTTTGCAGTTTATAACGTAGCTATCCTTAAATGAAAACAATCTGCAAAGTTGTTAATCAAAATAGTTCTCTCTCAAAAGAGAGAGTCGATTCTGAATCGCCTTAACGAGTTACCTGTAAGTACAATTGATACGTTATGTGTACATTTTCATTTGAGTGCTCAAAATATCAGATTTTTTTGCTAATATGTGATGTACACCTAGTGCAGCTTTAGGTTTCCAGGTAAGGCACGATATTACTGTCTTAAGCCCTATTCGCACGGGATTAGTATTACCTGGTGACCTCCAGTCATTTGTAATAATAGAATGTGTCGATTAATGTAGACGGACGTTGTTCTAATTACTTCGTTTAATAATAAAGAATGTAGTGTAGCGCACAGACTTTATAATCATTGTGAAATTGCTGTTTATTTTGCTGCACCGGCAGTTATAGGGTTAATGCGGGAGAGACGAGAGCGAGTTAGTTAGGCTTGTGCACCTGCGATACAGCTGTTCTGCGTTCTGATTAAAAGTTAAGACACAGAGCGTCTTTTGTCTGTCGTTCTTCAAACATTACAGTAGACACATTTTGGTTTACAAACTGTATTGTTTCATCAGTTAGTCACGGTAGCACTCGGCTAATGTATCCACCATTATTGTTTTGTTACGTTAAAACGACATCTTTTCTCGTTAAAACGACATATTTGCTCATAATAACGAGATGTTTTCTCGTTAAAATGACATATTTTCTCGTAATAATGAGATGTTTTCTCGTTAAAACAACATATTTTCTCATAATAATGAGATGTTTTCTCGTTAAAACTACATAATTTCTCGTTAAAACGACATCTTTTCTCGTAATAACGAGATGTTTTCTCGTTAAAACGACATATTTTCTCGTTAAAACGACATATTTTCTCGTTAAAACGACATATTTGCTCATA
>NW_015659385.1:483737-514495 GCF_001515625.1 Sinocyclocheilus rhinocerous
TGTACGGTGACGCATTGCTGCCACACACATATTATTTTTTCCACTCAATTATGTCGTAATAACGAGATGTTATGTCGTTTTAACGACATCTTTTCTCGTTTTAACGACATCTTTTCTCGTAATAATGAGATGTTTTCTCGTTAAAACGACATCTTTTCTCGTAATAACGAGATCTTTTCTCGTTAAAACGACATCTTTTCTCGTAATAACGAGATGTTTTCTCGTAATAACGAGATGTTTTCTCGTAATAACGAGATGTTTTCTCGTTAAAACGACATCTTTTCTCGTAATAACGAGATGTTTTCTCGTTAAAACGACATCTTTTCTCGTAATAACGAGATGTTTTCTCGTTAAAACGACATCTTTTCTCGTAATAACGAGATGTTTTCTCGTTAAAACGACATCTTTTCTCGTAATAACGAGATGTTTTCTCGTTAAAACCACATCTTTTCTCGTAATAACCAGATGTTTTCCCGTTATTATAGATAGGCTATATTGTACATTATGTGAGCGAGCTAAGCGACTGTCCGCGCTGCTGTCGCCACAGTCTGACATAAACGAGGATCTGCACGCTGCTGAAATTATTGAAATACACTGTTTTAAATGTATTTTAATGTAATGGTTTTAATTGTAGCGGCATGTTTATTAGGATTAATCTCCGATCTGTCTACAATATAGTGCTATCCAATAACTGCACTCAGACCCATGACTCGTTTAGGCTATGATCAGATCAAAACTGTTATTTTTTAATAATCGACTCTGGGCTTAATATTACTTTATTTGAATGACTGAAGTTTAATTTAACAACAAAAAGAAATAGGAGCAAAAAGAAATAAAGAGATTTTCTAATAGGCTAATAATAATATATTAAATGATATCTTTAGCTGAATCAAGCCGCACATTGCATCGCGTTCTTCTTATGGGAATACAGATGAGCTCAGACGGGAAAGACTGTACAGTACCTCTTCTTGGATTTAGGCTACGAATTAAATAAACACAAATTTGTTTTCGATTGTTTTATTTAAGTAGACCTTTAGACATAACAAGGTGCGCCAGAAAGCGCTCCCTGTTATTTAACAAAAGCAATTTGTAACGTTTTGTTGTTATTGTGGAAGTATAGAAAATAAAGCAGACATTTCTTTCCTCTGTTATCACAATGTAGCCTAAGGGATCGCAGAAAACATCTCGTTATTACGAGAAAATATGTCGTTTTAACAAGAAAATAGGTCGTTAAAACGAGAAAATATGTCATTTTAACGAGAAAAGATGTCGTTAAAACGAGAAAAGATGTCATTAAAACGACATAACATCTCGTTATTACGACATAATTGAGTGGAAAAAATAATATGAGTGTGGCAGCAATGCGTCCCCGTTTAGAAATCATTGGCAAATGACTCTAATATTAAATGTATATTCTGAGAAAATTACAATGTTTTCTGACCTTAGATGCATTTAAACCTGTTGTAGGGGACTCCAACACAATATTAGGACACTTTAAAATACCATATGACCTGTTCTTTAAGTAAAGCTTGTTACACTGTAAAATGTCCAATATCATTTAATGTCAATTACCCATACCAAAGTACTACAGTACTCATCAGATGCCATCCCTACACCGATATCACCTTTTTGTAAGGCTACATAGTAAACTTGTAGAGATGGTTTTCAAAAGCAGATAGACTATTGGTTGTCATGTAGTCAGCCAAGGGCTCTTCCTCTTCATTACTCCTACGTGCGACTCTGTTTGTGTTTTCATTGGATAATGACACCAGAAGCTCTGGCAACAGTAACAATAACAAAAACAACCTACGAACCTGCCGACTTCACACTTATCAACCTCCAGAGAGAAAGAGAAAGTGCTATGGATCCAGTGTGAAATACTGTGAAGATAACAAGAGAAAACTGTGCCAAGGACAGAGAGGGATGGGACAGGATAGGACAGGAAAGATTGATTGATAGGTGAGAGCAGAAAGCCTGATAAAAGGCTTAGGTGTGGAGAGGAGACACAAGCGATGAGAGATGAGCGGTAGAGGGAGGAGAGCAAACATGAGAGAGAGGTGGAGAGACAGATTACATCCAGGAGCTCCGCTGATAGGCAACAGCACTTGTAATAAGGCAGGATTGCTGTAAGAAGCAGATGGCCCTGTGGCAGAGAGAGACAGAGATATGGGCTAAACAGAAAATGATAATATCATGGAATCACTGATAGCTCTCATTTCTCTCTCACCGCTGTCTGCACTACACTGTCCTGGACATCACAACTAGCTCAGACCTTAGCTTTAGGGGGAAAACAAAATTTAAGTTGTTACTCTATTAATTTTACCTTGAGAAAAATTTAAATAAAAAGCCAAGAACACAACACTTGCAACACAACACTAAAAGAGCTTTAAATTGCATTAAAATATTTGGTCACACTTTATTTTAAGGTTCAATTCCCACTATTAACAAACCATTAACTTTGACTTTTGCCTCAATAAACTCCTAATTTGTTGCTTTTTAATAGTTAGTAAGGTAGTTTTTAAGTTTAGGTATTGGGTAGGGTTAGGGATGTAGAATATGGTCATACAGAATATGTGCTTTATAAGTACTAATAAACAACCAATATGTTAATAGGCATGCGAAAGCACTAAAAGTAATAATTGGTCCCTGCACTAAAGTGTTACCAAATATTTTATACTACAATAAGGTCAAATAAAGTTACTTTTTGACTTTCAATTATAATTTTTCATATCTAAATTATAAACAAAACTTTCCCCAAATTTACATACCTTTCAAAGATTTTGGGGTCAGTAAGTTTTAAAAAATATATATTTTTACTTCAGTCTTCAGTGTCACATGATCCTTCAGAAATTATTCTAATATGCTGATTTGGTGCTTAAGAAACATTTATCATTATTATCAGTGTTCAAAACTGGTGCTGCTTAATATTTTTTATGGAAACCATGATACATACGTTCTACGTTCTAATTCTAACAGAAAGTTTAAAAGAACAGCATTTTTGAAAAATAGAAATCTTTTATAACAATTCAAAATACTTTAATATCACTTATTAATATCAATATTTTTAATATAAAAAAAAAATCTATCTAAACTTTTCAATAGTAATGTAGGTCAACCAAGATTTCAGTTATATAAATCTTTATGAACTTTTTAATATTTCTAAATAGAACATGACAAATAATATACAAAGTGACAAATGATATATTCATAACGCAACCTCTGCTCTCAACAGCACAACCATGCATTATTCAGTCAATACAGCAATCTATACTACATCATGGGCTGTGGCATTAAACAGATGATAGAGATGAGCAGCATCACGCTTCTCCTTCAGTAGAGCAAGACTGCTGGATGTCCTCAGGAGCTGCCTGTGGCTGTCATATTTCAACAGCTCCATATGAACCCTAATAACCATCCATTGGGAGAACATCATAAGACCCACACAACCCTGTCCAAAGGGTCCCTCCCACACACACACACACACACACACACACATCAGCTCCTTTGTTGTTCTTTGTGAATGAAGAAGGGATCAAAGCAGCGGATCTCTACGTGAAGGTGCCCCAACCTCCGTCAGAACCATTTGGCCGGTAATGGGCTTTCATCGGGGGGTGATGAGGTGAGAGCAGGATAGGACAGATGGGGGAGAAAGGGGGATAAGGAATTAGGAACACGAGGGGGGCGGCAATTGATCAGCTGTCATCTCCGCTTACAGTATGCTGGTGCACCTTTCACAGGAAAATATCCGATCCAACTGGGTAAGATGCACACTGGGCACAATCATCTCCTCCATTTCAACTCTAGCAACAGGATACAAGAACTTTCAACAAAAGCCTCCATTTAGAAAACCCAACATGGATTACAAAAAATGTAGTGATGACATTAATGAGTTATGAATGAAAATATAAAAACAAAACCATAATGTAAACCTCATATCAGATTTTTCAACCCATAATGAGATGGTAAAATCCTGTTTTACTGTCGTTCTCTGGTGCCGTTCAGTATAATTATTCCAAACATTAATCACGCATGAACAATGGCAGTCCAATGCCCCACATACTTTGCAACATACTGTAACTGTCTCCTCCTGCTGATAACAAACCCATATTCTGGCATCTCACATACCAGACCGATGCTTAGCATTCTGCAGTGACATAAATGTGAACCTTGCCTCAAACTATTTAGGTACAGATAGTCTGAGGCAAATGATGTCCTAGTAGGACAAGACAATGATTTAAACAGATTCATTTTTATTGGATAGTTCACTTAAAAATAAACCTTCTGTCATCATTTACGCATGCTTATTCTTCATCTGCATTGTCAGAAAAAAAAGGTAAATTTGTAACTTTAGGGCCAACAGCTTGTCACTGAGGCAGTATCCTTGAAGGGGCAACTTTTGTACCTTATTAGTACCTTACAGTAGTATTATGTACCCTTAAAGTACTAATATGAACTTTTAGGGGTAAATAAGAAGAAAATACAACGATCCCCCTTTAAGGTTACTGACCTCCATCTGATGGACACTTTACAATCCCATGAGGCCATGGGAGAGGAGTTATGATTGGCAGTGAAGTGAAGCAACTGACGCTGGTGCCAACATTAGAAATGTAGCACTTCTGGATTACATTTTATTAGTGCTGTCAAACGATTAATCGCGATTAATCTCATCCAAAATAAGTTTTTGTTTACATAATATATATTTGTGTGTACTGTGTATATTTATTATGTATATATAAATACACACACACATAGAGTATATATTTTGAAAATATTTACATGTATATATCTATATTATACTGTATATAAATCTTTTTAATACATAAACATAACATATTTTTCTGAAATGTATACATGCATGTGTGTGTATTTATATATACTGTACATAATAAATATAATAATATAATAATAATAATAATAAAAGTAAATATACACAGCACACATATATTATGTAAACAAAAACTTTTATTTTGGATGCGATTAATCGCGATTAATCGTTTGACAGCACTACATTTTATACTACACACACTTATACTATACAGAACATAATTTCTAAACAGTTGTGAAGTAATTACTTATTGAAAAGAAGTGCCTAGATGCAGCCAAGCTGTTGTACACCTACATTTCTTTTGCACAACTTTTGACATTATTTCTTCCATAAAATACAAAAGGGGAAATGTCGCAGAATGTCCAGGCTGCTCTTTTCCATACAATGACAGTGAATGGTAATCAGACAGCTAAGGCCACTGCAATAAATAACTTATTTTGTGTTTCATAAAACCCGAGGCTGAGTAAATGATGACAGAGTTTTATTTTATTTCTTTAAATTACACGCCTACAAAAATCTTCAGATCATCAGATTCCCACCCAACCTTTCTGCTCTACAGAGATGATGTTATCCTCTGATGAATACTATGCAAACCTGCAGGTGTCACATCAATTTATTTTCCAATTTCCTGTCCGCTGAGATACCCGCTCTCTTTCTATCTCTCTACTGTCCGACTAGATGAAATATTGAGGGCTTTTTCTGCAGAGGAGCAAACTGGCCCTATTTTACCCCATGTGAGCCAGACACTGGGGCGATCGTCTTGAACATCCAGCTCAAGTTCTGTAGTGCTCTGTGGCCCCACAACAACGCACAATAAATCAACGAAGCATTTCATTAGAGCAGACGGCTACATCTCCAGCGAGCCGGTGCCCTGTGTATTGTAAAGGTGCACGGCGCCGGACCAGGTCAGGCTAAAAACTAGAATGCCGGTGTTGTCACAACCAAACAGCCTGACCCCTTACTCCCTTCGTCACGTCAAGGGGTCAGTGAGGCATGACAACCCCACACAACAGAAGGATCGTGTGACAGCGCAGCGAGTATAAATGTATTCAGCTCTTCTCTCCCTCCCTCCAGAGGTCTAGCCTCCGCTTCAGATCTGTCCAATGTCATGAGCAGAAGTATGCAAATGATATTCACAGTGTTCCCTTGTACTGTTCAGCGAGTCTGCTCTGCATATTCCAAACTGGAAATCTCCTCAGGTGGGATTTCACTCAAAAACCATGAGAAATTTCACACATAATAAATAAACTGCATTTTTTTTATTAAAACACTAATTAGAAAAAGATGCAATCTAGTGTATCCACTGATCTAAATTATATCCTGACAGAAAACATATGTTCATTCATTTCTCCACAAATCATCCCATTCAACAAGCACAAAATAAGAGCTTTTTAAAGCATAAACCAGTGAAAATCCTCCCCAATCTCCTTCTAGAGTTCCATACCTCTTTCTCATGCAGAAACGTCAGGTAGGGGACGAGAAGGCAGAGCGTGTCAGCAGAATCAGCAGTGCGCACGCAGCGGTCTATTCCACTCTGATGTGATGGCAGCATGTGAGCTGCTTTAGCTCTCTCAGCTATTGTTACAGCCGCCAGTACCGCACTGAGCATGCTCCGAACACCGATCCACTCACCGTTGGCATGGAACCACTCAAGCACAGACCTCACTAAAAAGGACCTCCCTGATATCCCCCACCTGTCCTCTCGAGGGGGTTTTCCTTGTTTTTGTGTCTGTAACCCTGTGAACCAAAGCAAAGCTTTACAGACGAGAATAAATTGATGTAAAACATCCACTCATGAAGTTAACGGAGCTAAATAAGGCAGTTGTAACTGTAGCTCTAACATCATTTTCTCAGTCATTGTCTTCTGTCTTGAGTTTGATACAATGAAATTCAGTTTAATCCAAACTGTGATGTTATGGGGAAAAAAAATGATTTGACACAATCAGAATACACAGTCGATACTCGGAATGTCCAAAAACCAACTAGTGAATTAGCAAAGTTAACAAGTTTGTTTAGGTGTTAATGTTGTTTATCTATTTTAAAAGAATTTTAAAAAATAAAATAAAACAAATGAAAATCTAAATAAATAAATAAACTATTTTTTATATTTAATAAAATAATAAAATAAATAATAAAATAAAAATAAACAAAACAAAATAAAACACATTTAAAAAAATAACAATAAAAGCTAAATAGTTTATCTGGGTTTTTATTTTTATCTAAAATTAAATGAATATAAAATAAATTAATTTAAAACTACCTAGTTTTTGATTTGTATTATTTTATAATACAAATAACTATTAATATTTATCTAGAAAATAAATAAATAGAAATCTAAATAAATAAAGCTAGTCTAATAAATAAATAAATATCCAAAATAAAACTAGTTCATGATTTTATTTTTATTTAATTTAAAATATCTAAAATTAAATACAAATTAAAATAAATAAATACATACATACATGCATGTAAAATTACCTATTTTTTGTGTTATATTTATTTAAAATTTTTAAATCTATTAATATCTATCTAAATAAACACAAATCTAAATAAAGCTAGTTTATATAGGTTTTTAATATTTATTTAAAATTGTAAAAAAAATAAAGTCTAAATAAATAAATACATAAATAATCTAATTTTTTATTAAATAAATAAGTAAATAAACAAACAAACAAAATCTAAATAAAGCATTTGAAAAATAATAAATAAATAAATACCTATCTAAAAATAAATAATACAAATCTAAATAAATAAGCTAGTTTATCTGGGTTTTTAATATTTATTTATTAAATAAATACAGTATATTTATTTATTAAATAAATAAAGCAAATGTCAAAAAATCTAAATAAATAACTCCGTTCCAAAGCATGGCCAGTAATCTCCACTGGAACGCAGTGCAGGATTGTACTGCATTCCCATGAGAGGGCTTTCAAAGCATATTGGCTGTGCTGTGTAATTACAGTATGTTGCGTGGAGTTGTCGTGGCTGGGCCATATGGAGAGAGCTAATCCTCCGTGTTACCGCACATGCTTCTCAGCTCCTCCAGCGATCAGAGCGCTAAACAGACATCAGCTGAGCCTGTCAAGCCCCGTGAGTCTGCTGTAACCCTGAAACTGGATCTCTGGGGCTCAGGGCTGCAGCGGGTTAAGGAAGGGATTTCCTCTTTGCCTCTGTCGTACCTCAGTGATCTATTGGGATCAAGTGCAGGAGGTCGGCGACCGATGCTTTATCAGCATTTGATACCGAGCTCCCTGGAGAGACTCAAATTTACTATTAGCTTTTGTTTCAGGGCTTCTAACCTTTCATTAGCCAAAGTGACACTTTTAACAGCTTTTTTTTTTTTTTTAATTGTGTAATTTATCTTTATAAGTTATTAATCATGATATCTATCTGTTCCAGCACTTTAATAGCTAACCGCACTTGTGGGTGGGATCAAAATAAAATCACAGGTCCCTGTGGTTCAGTTGGGGATGGTTTAATACACTACAGCCAGTAAAAGCTTCATCCATTAGCTTGAATGCTTCTCCAGAGGGCTGGATTTATATAGTCTATTGATGAGCAGCAGCACACAGTGAAACAACAGACACAATATGCTGAGCGAAACATATCATCTGATTCACATTCAAACACTACAACATTTTTCTATAGCTTCAATTACAAACATAAACATACATTTTTTGGGGGATATTTATCAGCAGGTCTATGGTATTCTTAAAAGTACCATGTACTTTACATCTTAATACACCCTAATAATATTTTCACATTTTTATATTGGTTTTATTAAAAATTATAGAAAATATTCTGTTCAAAAGTAATATATTATATTATATATTAGACATATGTAATAATTCATATTTTATGATGGAATTCTTGGTCTGGAACAAGAGTAAAACAACAACAAATCTATATAAAATATAATATGCACTACTGTATATACTAAACACTATGAGGTTAGCTTTAGCAAGTCAAATGAGTTGGACATTACATGAAGTAGAATTTATTAGAAATAGAAATCTTTTGTAACATTATAAATGTCACTGCTGATGTGTCCTTGCTAAACAAAAATATTTATTTATTTATTTTAAAAGAATTACTGACCGCAAGAATGAATGGTACTAGTGTATCTATATATATATAAAAAAAACTTTCCCATGACCTACCAAGGTTCAAAGTTTTAAGGTTACCACACAGTTTTAATACAAATCGACCCATTGAACACAAAAGTGCCTTCAGTTGAAGAAACATCAATTCAGAGCGCAGTGAATTAAGCATTTTTAAACTGACAAATGCACAAAATGGATCCAGATCTTTAAGGTTGTTGCTGTGTCTGGGAGAAGGGAAGCATTAAAGTGATTGATGGGCTTCAGGGCTTAGAGAAAGAGAGAGTCTCAAGCTGGTGGCCATGACACTCAAGATGCAGAGCGGCCATAGAGCAGCGGCCGTCACCCTGCCCAAAGACTCGCCATTCCTAATTTATGAGGGCTCTACCAAGCCTCAATAATTCATACACCCAGCTCCACACAGTGATCACTGAAGCACAGACCGCCTTTCATACAAGACCAAAAAAAAAAATTTAATAAATAAACACCATTCTCTTTCAGACAAGGTTTGCCTCTCCATTATGAGATTCTTTATTTCGGCGGCAGTGGGACTATATTTGGTACTGCCTATGAATCATCTGACGCACAAATGGCTGCAAGACAAAAAAGCTGAAACGGCATTCACAAAACAACTGTTAATATATAAGGGGTTATCGCAAAATTCTGATGCATTATGATTCAAAACCAAGTAAAAAAACGAATTCACTGCTGATACAGTAGGTCAAACCTACCAAACTGTAGCTATTTATTATCCTTTTATTGTGATCATTAAAAAACACCACGATGAATTCACTAAGAATGCACTGCGTCCCTAAAAAGTAGGCCTAACTGAACTGAATATTTGCGTAGGATGTCATAAAAATGTATTAGTTTAGCTCTAGGGCTCCATATTCTATATTTGGCACCATTATGGGAGACAATATTGGTGGACGGATGAGAGACAATCGATTGTTCCCTGAGAAAAGGGCTCACAATACACGCTGACACAAATACGGGGAGAGGGCAGCTGGGTTTAACACACTGACACACATACTGATGGTGCATGTGAGCATCTCTATCAACTCTATCAGCTGAGCAAAGAAACTGAATGGGATATGCATATATAATGTGTCAGATGTGGGTCAGTGTGCGGCACATTGCTCATATAGATGCATATGTTTAATGTGCCGTACTGAAGTAGTGGCTGGTGCTGGCATCACTTCCTGTGCTCCTCTGAGCCTGGGAAACGGCATGGGAACTGTCCCACATTCCTCAGACGAGTCCCGACTGTGGACTGCAAACGTGTACAGCAGGAATGTATTGTCATTAGTGCATGGGACAATGTCAGTGAGACTACAAGGTATTGACTCAACTACTCTATTCAATGAAGCTGCTACGTACCAATGACATATGGGTGCTGTGTGTGAATGGAAAGTTTGATTAGTCCATTAATGGGCCAGACAGTCTAAAGCAGGGGTGTCAAACTCAATTCCTGGAGGGCCGGAGCCCTGCAGAGTTTTGCTCCAACCCTGCTCCAACACACATACCATGTTGTTTTCAAATAAGCCTCAAGGACTTGATTAGTTGGATCAGGTGTGTTTAATTAGGGTTGAATCTAAACTCTGCAGGGCTCCGGCCCTCCAGGAATTGAGAGATCACACTATAGAAACTGCCTAAAATTAAGTATAAAGAAGAGAAGGAAGCGGCCCTAGGCAGCTGCCTACACATGCCAGGATCCGCCACTGCCAGATGCAGTTAGAAATTTACTAAAAACAAGCCTATCGCAAGACATCTAGTAGGGGGGGCACCTGGGGAGGCCAGCCAAATTTCAGGGGGGGCCGGTGCCAACCCTGGCCACCACGTAGACACGCCCCTGACCATAACCAACCCACATTCTTACAGGCAGGTTCTGAATGATGGGTCTCTCTGTTGGTTAATGGGTCTCTTATTAAGTGCCCTACACAATGAGAAATTTTTTTTTTATAATTAAAGGGATAGTTCACCCAAAAGAATTTTAAAATTCTGTCATTAATTACTCACCCTCATGTCGTTCCAAACCCGTAAGGCTTTAGTTCATCTTCAGAACACAAATTAGAATATTTTTGATGAAATCCAACTGTCCAGCAATACAACTGACACGTTCAAGGCCTAGAAGGTAAAGATAAGATATATGTAAAGATATAAAGATATTAAAATAGTCCATGTGACATCAGTCATTAATAGGGTTGCAAAAAGGTGGAAAATTTCCAGTTAATTTCGGAAACATTCCAGAAATTTTGGAAACTTTCCAGGATTTTTATGGAATCTTCCAGGGATTTTTGGAACGTTTCCGGAAATTTACCAGAAATTGTTCACCCCTTTGCAACCCTAGTCACTAAACCGTAAAAAAAAAAAAATGACTTTATTCAATTTATTGTCTTCAGTGTGTGTCAGTCTTCTGAAGAAGCCTGAAGAAATTGTTGAAAAAAGTTATTTTTGTTTTCTTTGCACACAAAAAGTATTCTCGTAGCTTAATAAAATTACGGTTGAACCACTGATGTCACATGGACTATTTTAACAATATCCTTACTATGTTTCTGGGGCTTGACTGTGGTATATCCTTGCTGTCTATAGAGGGTCGGAAAACCCTTGGATTTCATCAAAAATATCTCAATTTGTGTTCCGAAGATGAGCAAAGGTCTTACGGGTTTGGAACAACATGAAGGTGAGTAATTAATGGCAGAATTTTCATTTTTGGGTGAACTATCCCTTTAATTCCCAAGCTGGACACTGAATCTAGGTGTCTTCTAATGATACCATAAATTCATATTTGCCCACAAGATCATGCCATGCAATGTTTCCCTTCAAAACACAACTTTGTACCATTACATTAGCTTCACCTACTCAGGGTTGGGAGGTCTGAACAAGCCCCTAACTTAATTTTTAAAGTTTGATGAGGCCTCATAATTTAAATGATGCAGAATAACCACAGAATACCAAAAATAAATAAATAAATAAAAAAGTAATCTGCAAATTCCACTGAATGTCATTTACCATATTAAATATTTTTAAATTGTGAGTTTATAGCATATTCACAACCAATTAGAATTAGCCTTTTATGCTTGGGAAAACTGCATGGTCTACACACAATATCCTTGTACGCAGTCCAAACAAAACATCACTGCTCACATGAAGTTTGCACAGCATGAACAGGGTTTTTCCCTCCTAATATATGGTTGCTTGTCCTCCACGGCAGAGTACAATGTGGTAAACTCATTTGCAATGTTGTTTATTTACTTTGCACAGAACAAAATTGTTTTAATAATAATATTTATTTAGATTTTATAGTTTAAAAACTGTAGATGTTAAATGGTGGTATATGATTGCCATCTGCCTTGCTTGGGGTAAGAGAGTCAAGTTCTTCAATAGCAATGTAATGTCTTATAAACATCTGTTTACAATTGCCTTTTGTAAATTGTTTCAATCAACCTCAGGAAGTGAGTGGTATCAGGAAATGGCCCATATTTGGTCAGAATGGTACTTATTAATTGATTTAATTGAATTAATAGAGCGCAGATTCTAAGTCAACTTTATGTAAAACAGGAGGAAGAGCTAAACTCCTCATTGGCATCACTATTTACACAACAAAAGGGGTCTTAACAAGCCCTTTCAGCATACATCAAGCACGGTACTATTATGATGCATGATATTCAATGCATTTGATGCTGAACGCTATGCAGATGAGGCCCGGTAACAGCCAGGATGATTTGGCGACCAACAATGTGGCCATTTCATCTCTGAAAATTGAGTTTTTTCCACCAGCCTTGATGTAGACAGAATATTAAGCTGCACACTGAATGAATCACTAACCCCTTGATGGCCTTTAGTTCATCAAAACAACTATGAAAAAACAGTCCTGATTCAGAACATCCAGGTGATAGTGATAATGTAAAACAAGGAGCCAAAAAAGAAAGCACAGCATGTTTAAATGAAGTGTACTGCATTGATGCCTCCGCTGATATAGTAAACTCTTCATTGCTACACGATACAGAATATGAAAGGTTCTATTGTAGATACTGTTAAAGCTATGGGGAATGGGACTGACTTCATTATGCTGTATTTTAGACACAAAGAAGTATATAAATGAAAACTGTTCATTTAATCCGGGCCCCTGCTGTTTCCTAAATTTGTTTTTCTGGCTAGAGAGGGAGAACATGATTATTTCAGTCATGCGTTTGCTTTGGAAACAAACTGGTTTTATTAAGGAGCATGATTCCACAGATCTGCTGATTCAGCTGAACTACCCAATACCTGCTTAAAATATAAAGTATGTCATGTTTTCAGGCTAGAAGTCACAAACAACATTAGATTGTATGTATGAAAATGTTCAAATGATAATGGCTTTGTACTACAGAAGGGGAATATGCCACATTTGGGCTCTCATATACGTTCACTCATAACTGAATATCATGAGATTTATTTGCTGGCTTGGTGGTCAAAAAAATCGCCATAAATGAAAATTCAGCATTAAATGAAAATTCACCTTATCGATTTTCTAAATGCATGTTATTGATTATATTGTGAACAATTCATCAATGTTTGTTCAATTAATTTTTTTAATTGACCTTGGATTTTTTTAAATAAAAAATCATATCTGGATCTTACAGTGAAACAACTGAATTATCTTATGTAATGTATGCAGTACTTCTCCAATCATTTAGTCCTCTTAAACCCTGACACTGCAAGATTAAATTCATCTGTCTTCATTTCTGAATGTAACTAACAACTGATGCATAGAACCAAGTCCCCACCCTACATTTTTTTCTTTTTCAATATATGGAAGTAACTGATCTGTCACTACTTCCGTTTCATCGCAACTTTAAGCTATGTACAGTAAAAGCAGGAGGCCTTTGAACGTTAGGTGCTCATGTTATCATTTTATAGAAAATAACATATTCTTGTAACGCCCTGTGTCCTTATTTGGTTGTTCCTGTCCTCATTATTAGTTAATTACCTTGATTGTGCTCACCTGTCTGCCCCTCGTTATCCACCCTATATTAGTTCCTGCCTCCTGTAGTCTAGTTTGTCGGTTATTGTGAATGTTACCCCGAGTGTGTGTCTCATCTACCCGAATCTGCCTTGTTGTCTCTACATTAAATATCCTTATTTGAATCCTTGTCGTCCTCGTCATCCTGCCTGCCTCCACACACCTTGACCGTGACAATTCTACACACAGCGGTTGTGCAGACACCTAAATAAGAATGCATTTTAATAAACACTCAACAGTGAATAAAGCCTATTACAGCCTTCCTGACATTGTGCACATTTCCACTTAATTTTACCTCAAGGTCATTTAAAAAAAATCCTTGAATTACAACAAGCCAGTTTTCAAAATCAAATAAAACATCTTTAACCACCAAACACATATTGGTCCTTCCAACTGACAAGGTGACCTAGACTATATTTAAGAACAAAACAATACAAACACAGCAGGAAGGACATTCATCATAGAGCTGCACATGAGATGTGTTATATCAGAGCTATATGGGCTGAACAAGAGCTGTATCAAATGTTGCTGCATATATATATATATATACATATATCTCACCCTCATTATCATGATGCTTTAGTCCTCATCATGCTGTGGTAATTTAATCATTCTAAAATCCACATATGATAATGTCATGTGTTCTAGTTGTGAAACTGTTTTAGTAACATTTCATATTATTCTCTCTCAAGATAAATGCGCCATGCCTTGTATCAAGGGCAAGGCCAGACTGATATGATGTTGTTCTTGTGGTAAAGAACATTCACACTTGAGTAGGCAAAACAAACAGTAGCTAGATAACGTCATTTGCATCTTAGCTAAGTTCAATTATGGAACATTAAGAGTTTGTTTAAAAAAAACACATTTAAAGTAGGTGGCATACTACATGTAATCTACAGGAGATATGCAAATGTGCTCTGAGTGACTCATACTGAGCAGTTCTGAGCTCATCTGTCCTTGCAGCTCTCCTGTCATGT
Source organism: Sinocyclocheilus rhinocerous (assembly GCF_001515625.1). Classification (NCBI taxonomy): domain Eukaryota; kingdom Metazoa; phylum Chordata; class Actinopteri; order Cypriniformes; family Cyprinidae; genus Sinocyclocheilus; species Sinocyclocheilus rhinocerous. Next base: position 498,645 of record NW_015659385.1, read on the forward strand.
TTTCATAGTGACCATGATGCATGTCGAGGTCATTTAATGTGTTTTTCGTTAATCTAATCTATAGCTAAATACAATGTTGATGTATAGTCTACACAACACTGAAATAGGCAAGCTAGCTTTTATTTCAATTTAGATCTTATTTATCTCACTACCTTCATTTGGAGAAGCTGGATTTTTTTGTTTTTGTTTAATGCCACGATGCAGCATAATGCACATGACCAAACCATCTTTTTAACCTTGCTAAATTGTAGTGATGCACCGAAATTTCAGCAAACAAAAATATTAGAGAAAAAAAAATGAATTTTTAGGTTATGGCCAAAAACAAAGGTTATTAAGGCTGAAATCACTGACCAATCACGATCATTGCTTCTCCGATGACTGTGTCATTGTCTTATTTTATGCATACAATGTGGATAAGCTACAACAAGTAAATATGTCAGCAGTGTAGATTCCTGAGCAAAAATGATGAGTAGCAATGTGTAAAATTTCTTAGTCTGAAATATTAAGTGGATGCTCGTTGACAAAAAATCTTTACTATGACAGGTTTATCATCTGTGAACACAACACCCTGAACAACATACTAAGTTCAGTTACCCAAATTATTTTTCGAAACGTGTTTTTTTGGTTTTGGTTTTTAGTTTAATGGAAACTTTAATTTTGTTTTTTTGTGTTTCTGAAAAAATGATTTTGTTGCATTGCATCACTACTAAACGGCAAAACTTTCTGATCGAGAACAGCTGTCAGCTCTCATTAAATTTAACTGCAACTTTATTTGTCCAGTAAGCAACTGAGGAAAGAACAGCAATCCTGTAATGACTCCCCTGATGACCATTACTTAGATAATGCAGTCTGTGTGGACAGGAGTCCTGATCTCAGCCAATCATTTAATGGAGAACAATCATCCTCTATCCACCATTACTGAGTCCACTATGTCTATGTGAAACACCTGCCAGTGCCACTTTTTTCTAATACAGTTTTCTTTCATTAAGAGTTATGAATTTCTTGAGCTTGCATGACTTCCAAAGTGCTGTAAAACGTTTGCAAGATCAATGTTATGATGATTACTTGATAAACAGATTTTCAATGTGGTCTCAATCTTTATAATTCAACTATATAAATTTAAAAGAATATGTTGTGCATTTACAGGTATAATGTCCATTGTCAGTATGTTAAAAAAAAAGATCAGATCGTCAAATGCAGAACCTCTAATCTAAGAGTGTCAGCTGGTCTCCATCTGTAATGGCAAATAATGGCAGATTTCCAGTCATCTTCACCCCATAGTGAGTCTTAAGTGAAGACAGTCACCCAGCAACCTGCTAATTCCCACCAATCACATGCGTCTGCTGTCCCCCATCTCAATCTCTATTGACTTTTAATGATCATAGATATGAATTTAGTATTCAGAGATCCTGCACTTTGGTATTTGCTTATGAATGACATCCAACAGTAAAGCTGTTGCTTTAATTAGGGTATCCTAATTAGACTCACAGAAGCTGAGTAAACTGAAGGACGCTTGCAGGATGGGAAACCTCGCTCAAAAATAATAAATGAAAACTCGACAGTCCATTCATTTAGCCTGCGCTGTTAATGAACTAAAAGCCGTGAATCACATTCACAACCGACTCATTAAAGTCTAGATACAGGACCAATGACAGTTTGGTAGATGCTCATACTTACATTCCGCGCGAGTCACTCGTTTCCTTGAGATGACGGCGTGACGGTTTCATCCAAACACGATTCTGCCGGTTAGGCGGGATACACATGCTGTTCGTGAATGAACTATAGCTAGCGACGACCCCCAAGTAAGCTACGACCCCCCATTCTGCCTTGTGTGAATGGAAATCCAAGTACACTATTATTTTCAAAGCACGTAAATGACATAAAAATTGCACTTTTGTGCTACTCTATACTCAAAGGGGAGACTATTCCGCTGATATGGACTTTTTGTATATTTGTTTAATATAATGTAAAATAATTATTAATTTATTATTAAAGTCATTATTCATTTATTATAGGTTCTTATGAAATTACCAGCTTTGAACATACCTTAAAATATATATATATATATATATATATATATTATTTTCAAAGCACGTAAATGACATAAAAATTGCACTTTTGTGCTACTCTATACTCAAAGGAAGGGGAGTTCCGCTGATATGGACTTTTTGTATATTTGTTTAATATAATGTAAAATAATTATTAATTTATTATTAAAGTCATTATTCATTTATTATAGGTTCTTATGAAATTACCAGCTTTGAACATACCTTAAAATATATATATATATATATATATATTTGGACTTAAACTACGGTTCAGTATATTATAATTTTTTTTGTTGTTGTTGTTGCTGCTAGTGCTACTGAAAAGCGACTAGGATTTCTGTTGTCATTTTTTAAAAAGTCAATTTTCTTAGAGAGCACTAGAGGGCGCCCATTGGTTGGGGTTAAAAAATGGACACGTCCGTCTGACATTGCGTCAGGGTTGACTGACAGTGTTCTTAGCCAATTACAGTGAAGAAGAGCTCCAATGAGGCGTGACGAAGTCCACAAACACAGCCAATCACAGCGTAGCAAGCGCAAGCAACGGGTCCATACTCCAGAGGTGAGGTGTCTATTTCTGCCGTATCGAACCAAGCAGAAAGTTAAAAACTGGTAACATATGATTACAAAATTGTGATTAGAATGAATGGAACAGCATATTCAAACTTTGACAATCAAGAACACGTTCTCAAACTAGGCGAAACCTTTGAGAAACAACCTAAAAGTGCATTCCACACGGTACGATGTAAGTGGCATCTTTTACATTATTTTACATTATCTTACATTTTACATTAAGAAATTATATTTTGAAAAAAGGACCTGTTTTTTACGCTGATACTGAAACCATAAGTTGTTTTCAAACAATGTGCACAGGCATATGAGAAGGCAGCTATGTGCTTTTCCACCTTGCGGTTGTGGCTAGAAGGGATACAGCAAAAACCGGAAGCTAACAATAAATTTAATTTCCTACCTATTAGATTGTTTTATTAACGTCTAACGTGACACCTACCCCAACCCTAAACCTACCCCTTACAATAATGCTAAAATAATAATTGTTGTACAGTGTGAGAAAAATTACGCTATATTGATGTGCGCATGCCCAGTAGTTTTTGCTGTATGCCATCTAGCCTTAACCGCTGGCTAACCCAGCTTTTTGTTATTTGGGAATAATAAAAAAAGCATTTGTCTTTGTGGTTATAATGGAATCCTACCAAAACGAACACCATTTTCTATCCTCTGAAAAGCTGTGGTTTAAAATGAATTCTTGGAGAACATTTAATTCATGAGAAATTATTGACTTTCCATTACAGTAGGAAACACGCGCCCTCTGTAGGTTCTACATTGGCACGCCGCACAACACTACTTCTGATGTCAGCAATGGCACACATGGTTATTATGAAATATGAATGTTTTCTTCCTGGTCATAGATGATTTCAAACCAGCCTCCATAGACACAACATGTGAGGGGGAGCTGGAAGTGGGCAAAGGAGAGCAAGTTACAGTCACACTACCGAACTTAGAGGTAGGCTCAGTAACCTTAGAAAAAAAAATCTTGTATGTACAGTAACATTGAAGATTAAGCTGAATCTTCTTTCCCATCAATCTTTGCAGGGATCCACGACACCTGTTACTGTATTTAAAGGTTCCAAAAGGCCTTATATGAAAGAATGTGTTCTCATCGTTAACCATGACACAGGAGAGTATCGTCTGGAGAAACTCAGCAGCAACATTGCAGTCAAGAAGACCAGGTAAAATGCTTTTGTGTTCCAAGTCATTTGGATTTATCATTTATTTCATTATATACTCATTTAAAGCATTTAAGTAAACAAATTGTCATATTTCCGTATCCTTACAGGGCTGAGGGAAGCAGTAAGATTCAGTCCCGGCTAGAGCAACAAACCAGCAGGCTTAGTCAGCAGATGAAGACCGGCAGTGGAAACAAGGCTCCATCCAGCACCAAGAGCTCTCCTCCCAAGGAGAAAATGTCTCCATCATCTCCCATGGATGATATTGAGCGAGGTTGTATGTCTTGACAGTATCTGGAAACACTGAAATCAGGGTTTTAATCAGTTCAGTCAGTATAATCAGCAGGACACCTGCTTGATTACTAGAGAGCCATAATCCAAACACATGTATGGAAATTGTAAAATAGACAAAAGTACATTACTGTTCAAAAGTTTAGGGTCAGTATGATTTTTTTTTTTTTTTTAAATAAATGAACTTTTATTTTGCAAGAACACATTAAATTGATCAAAAATGACAGTAAAGACGTTTACAAAAAAATAAATGCTGTCATTTCAAACTTTCTATTCATAAAATAATCATGAAAAATATGATTCCACAAACATATTAAGCAGCACAACTATTTTTTTACATTGTTTTTTTTATAATTGAGCACCAAATCAGCATATTAGAATGATTTCTGAAGGATCATGTGACACTGAAGACAGCTGATAATTCAGCTTTGCCATCCCAGCAATAAATTGCATTTTAAGTTATCATTTTTTGGTTACACTTTATTTTAAGGTGTCCTTGTGTAATCAGTGTAATTATATATTTAAGTACTGAGTAATATTAATTAACTACATGTACTTACTATATGGTTAGGATTAAGGTTTGGCTTAGCATGTAATTATGCATAATTTATTGTTATTATAATAGTAAGTACATGTAAGGTGTAACAAGGACACCGTAAAATAAAGTGTTACCAATTTTTGAATCATTTAACAGTTATTTTAAATTGTAATAATATATCATAATAGTACTGTTTTTACTATATTGATCAAATAAATGCAGCATTTGTGAGCATAAGAGACTTCTATTAAAAACATTAAAATCTTGCTGACCCAAGCCCCTTGAACAGTAGTGTACAAGCATGTGTACTGGAATTCTTTAGGCAGTCCTTCTTGTTTTATGTGTTTGTGTAGAGCTGATGGCCGAGGCGCGTGTCATGGATCAGATGAGCAGTGGAGATAGCTCCTCAGATTCCCACAGTTCCTCCTCCAGTAGCGGGGACAGCTCCAGCAGCAGTGACTCAGAGGATGAGGATCGCCCCCCACATAATGTGGCCCCAGCTCCCCCTCAGGGCACCTCTGCCCTCAGCACATCTCAAAGCCGTGTGGAGGAAAGCAGCGAGCATTTCATGAACACACTCAGTGAGTTTCAGGGCTTCTGGGTGATTTTGGATGGTCTGTCATTCTGTTTTGTGTGTCTAATATGCTAACGTTTCGATTTATTTCAGAAAATGATCTCCAGTTGAGTGAGTCTGGGAGTGAAAGTGACGATGACTAACCGCAAAGACGTGTGAGACACCTGATGCTGAAAGAGGGTCAGGTGCTCAGGAAGTACATTTACTAGTTAAAACTTTGTGATACCTGAATCCAAATCCCTGTCACCTTCTCAGTTATGAATTTTTTTCTTTCCCCCAGTTTCTTAGTAATACTTGCATCAGCACAAGCTGTGCCAATGGACACATAGCTGAGTTTTTTTTTTTTTTTGCTGTATTAGTAAATTAAGAAAAAGTATTTATTTTGTTGAGAATGCTACTGCATAGATGTTACTTTTATAGGAATGTCCTATAATTACTTCCCCAGAGGTTATAGAATTATATCTGTTTGTGAAATAGCTGTTTAAAAAGATCACCATGGTATTCTTTTTCTCTATATTTTTTGAGGCTTAACATACTCAAGCACAAGTGATTTAGCAGCATTTTATAAGGAGTCTTAAAGAGCACCAGTGCATTAAGATGCCAAGCTCAATCTCAGATATTTACACATTACCCGACCTGCAATACTTGAATTTGTCTCTTTTGCTGATTCAGAGACATTTGTTCATAACAAACTGTGCCTTGTATATAAGGTGTATTTTGACTATCCATCCCATTCTCTTACATTGAAGTACACCCATTTTTTTTTTTTATTCCTGCTTGGGTTCCCTAAAATATGATCTCCATTTAGAGGTAGAAGTCTCTGTGTTGTGTATGTCTTACTGTACGCCTCTGGAAGGCCCAAAAGCAACACTCTAACTCTTAAAAGATGTCCTTAGCCAGCCCTTCTTGAGCACTAATTGCAAAATATGACGTGCCATTATTATAGCAGGGTTGACTGATGTGGTTAAATGTAGTTCTGTGGGAGGTTTGATCATTAAAATTGTGTGTAGACTAATAAAGATTTGTTTTGTGATGTTTATTTGTTGATCATTTTGTAGTCTCAATATAGCAGCACATCATTATATAGCAGCATCTGAGCTGCAAAGTATGTTAACCGAGCTTCAAGTTATGGCATAATTAACTTGTTCAAGTCTGATTGAGTATTTGTGAGACAGGAATCATTGCTCTAATTACAGTATATTGAGGGTTTCAACATACAGTAAATCTTTTTGAACATTATGTAGTGGTTTATAAGACATGCATCTTTTCTGTGAAGACTCGAGAGACTATTTGACAAGCATTGGGTTGTTTCTGAAGCGAAGATGTTGAAATAGTGTTCTTACTATGGCCCTGAGCAAGTGTGTATGCGAATTATTTTTTAAATTTTGTGTGTGTGTGTGTGTGTGTGTGTGTACTTACATGTAACAGTATCTCTATTGTGCAATGCATGGAGACATGAAGTTGTTCATTTTTAACACTACTACAAAAAGTTGTCATAGCAAAATGCCTAAAAAAGTTATTAGTGTGCCATATGACCGACCATACTTGATATCATTTCTCACTGTCATCAAAATATATGTCTTAGAAGATTTTCATAGCTTTCTTTTCCAAAACACTGTTAGATGTTTATAAAAAGAGTTATAAAAAACAGGTAAAATCTTTCCACATTTCACTTGCCATGAGACATTTGTTCATTCATGTGTTTAATTTTTAGATAACTTATTTTAAAAAGGTCTTTCTGTAGCACACCAAACAAAGGCCAATGCCTTTAACACATGAAAAAAAAATAACAGAGTAAAATATCTAGTTTGACCATGGTGAATTCAATAGATAAAGCTGAAACGCAGTTTGAAAACATCTAGTTCTTACGACCCGTTTTGTGACTTGTAACATTCAGTGAACAGAAACGCTTTTGTTAAATTTCTTCTGTGAAAAGCGCAAACGTTGTAGGCTAACCAAAAGGACGCATTAAATTGATCAAAAGTGATAATGAAGTGTTTTACATATTATTGTTGCACAATATATTCCTATTTCAAATAAATACTATTCATTTGAACATTCTATTCCAATGTTCTTACTATGGCCCTGAGCAAGTGTGTATGCTAATTATTTTTTAAATTTTGTGTGTGTGTGTGTGTGTGTGTACTTACATGTAACAGTATCTCTATTGTGCAATGCATGGAGACATGAAGTTGTTCATTTTTAACACTACTACAAAAAGCTGTCATAGCAAAATGCCTAAAAAAGTTATTAGTGTGCCATATGACCATGGATACTTGATATCATTTCTCACTGTCATCAAAATATATGTCTTAGAAGATTTTCATAGCTTTCTTTTCCAAAACACTGTTAGATGTTTATAAAAAGAGTTATAAAAACCAGGTAAAATCTTTCCACATTTCACTTGCCATGAGACATTTGTTCATTCATGTGTTTAATTTTTAGATAACTTATTTTAAAAAGGTCTTTCTGTAGCACACCAAACAAAGGCCAATGCCTTTAACACATGAAAAAAAAATAACAGAGTAAAATATCTAGTTTGACCATGGTGAATTCAATAGATAAAGCTGAAACGCAGTTTGAAAACATCTAGTTCTTACGACCCGTTTTGTGACTTGTAACATTTAGTGAACAGAAACACTTTTGTTAAATTTCTTCTGTGAAAAGCGCAAACGTTGTAGGCTAACCAAAAGGACGCATTAAATTGATCAAAAGTGATAATGAAGTGTTTTACATATTATTGTTGCACAATATATTCCTATTTCAAATAAATACTATTCATTTGAACATTCTATTCCAAGTCTGCATATTAGAACGATCTCAGAAGGATCATGTGACACTGAAGACATCAAATAAATGCAGCCTTGATGAGCATTAGATACTTTTTACAAAAATATTCAAAAGTCTTTACTGATCCCAAACTTTTGATCGGTAGTTTACATTCGCTTGAAATTACTGTAATACGCCGCAAGATTACATACCGTACTTAAATGGTTGATTATTATGATTTTATAGTAGTAACAGTTGTATTTTGGCAGAAACAATGGTTGCCGTGAAGGTAAATGTTTGTAGTGGTAGTAACACTGGCGACTTTCACGGAATCTCAACAGGAACAGTTACCCGCCTCGATAACAAGCGAGTAGACTCAAGTTCATTTGCAGAGGAAGAGTCGCTCTTGGCACAGACTGCCATTACAAGGAAGCACACTGCTCTAACAGGACTATTGTACAGACTGTGCTGTGGACTGCGAGATTAGACATGTCTTCCAGTTCAATGCTGAGAACTGGATCATTTTTATGCAAGCAGGACTACGGAGGAATAAAATGCCTGACATCGGTATTCTGCACTCGGACAACCAGTACTACATTAATAGGTGGTGATAAACAAAAAACCATGGACGACTTGGATGGTCCTAGCTTTCTGACATCATTATACTGGCTCTTTGGGAAAGGTTATTTTCAAACTACACATCAAATGCAGGTAAAGATTCACAAGAAGGTTCAGTGAAGAACACTTTAATCTCCAAATGATTGTCTTAATTCCTCCCGGGAAAGTTATGTTGGGTTTTTATATCCTTGTTTTATTTATATATGTATATATAGGGTTTAAATTGGACAGGGGCCGTCCGGGGCTGAGCCCCGCCACATAGACTCCAGGGCTCGACAGTACGCTTCATTAACGCAAGACAAGTAACATGATTAAAACATCAGAAACAAAAAATACCAAAACGCAAGTATTATTCTGATTTTATTACCTTTAGAGTAAGTGGCAAATAGTGGATATAGCTACTGTATATAATGCATTTGACGGAATAAGGTTGCGCTGCTGAGGCGAGGCTCACGCAACCTCTCCAGGAGAAATCAAAACGCGCAACACTAAGAAACTGAGCATCCTGAGGTAAACATTCAAAATGGAAAGCTTTTATATTTAAAATACGAAAAATTAACCATTACGACTGTTTAATAGTTCTATAAACAGGTCAATAAGCAAATACTATTAGGTCACTTACATTTTAGGCGGAACCACAGCGCATCTCACAGCAACCGCCGATTCATTGCTGAATGATTCCGTGTTTTGAACGAATCGGTTGAATCAAAGTTTCATTAGCCCATGCATAAACATCTGATGAATCTGCAAAAAACACGCACATTTATATGTCACAGCTGATAGAAAACTGATGAGAATATTGCTTCAGAATAAATCATATTTGCAAGTTAATAATGATAATATGTAACATGAATCTTTATTTGAACTAAAATGTGTAATTAATGCAGATAGAGCACAGCAAAATCTACGGCCCCCTTTGGAGGTCCAAATATGGACCACTGGTTGTTGTTAATGTGGCCAATGCAGACCTCATAGAACAGGTTCTACGGCAAGAGGGTCGCCACCCCATCCGTACTGACATGCCCCACTGGAGAGGCTACCGAAAACTCCGGAATCATGCTTATGGACCCCTGACAGAGTAAGTAACACTGGAGACCCCAGTATTATTGGCAAAGTATTCCTCTGTTATTTAAATGCATTCATTGCACTCATATTGTGCAACCATAATGCTGTCAGCTGCTGCAAAAGTATACATAAAAACATCTGCAGATGTTATGAAGCCACAAATGTAGTGCACGTCTGAACATGCATTGAGGAGCTTGCAATTGATTGCTTAGAAAGTGAGTAAAGTACAAAATGAAAACATGACTGAAGACACACATTGTTGTGTCTGTTGAACAGTAAACCAAAACCTAATTCAAGAAAAAAATTCATGGAATTTGTATGCTAAACCCATTTTAGTGGGAATAAATAGGGAATTGTTTTTGAGATCTTACAGTGAACAATGAAATTGCATTGAAATCTGTGTGAAGGATGACAACTGAGGCAGACGATAAAAGCAAGTGTTAGTGGGAAAACTGGATTTGAGGTACCATAACCTCCAAACATAAATGAAAAAAATGAGGGCTTACTCATTCAGTGTTCAGAGGTCAACTATAAACTGACCATGAGAACACTGCATGAATTTGATCAGTTTTACCACATAAGCAATGTTCGGAACATATTTTGAATATAAAATGTCCACTTTTTTATGTTAGCAAATTATGCAAAGATGTATGAGAAAGTAGTTATGCTGACAGAAATGACAGTATTTATAATGCATTTATTGTCCCGTTTCAGAATGGGAGCGGAGTGGCAGCGCATTAGAAGCATCCTGAATCCTCGCATGCTGAAGCCCAAACATGTGTCCTCCTACACCAGTGCCATTAATGGTGTGGTGAGCGACTTTATTGAGAAGGTGGCAAAGCTTAGGACAACAAAAGGCAATGACCTTATGGTGTATGATGTGGCAGGAGAACTGTACAAGTTTGCCTTTGAAGGTAGGCTATAACATATTGAGTAATTTCACGCTCAATATATTGAATTATGCCATAGAGTCATTCCCAGGCATTCATATTAGCAGTTTTAATGAATCAGGTGAGTACAAAGGGTCAATGCCACACATGCATGCATTAGATTAGATAACAGAGGCCATCCTATAAAGAGCATTGGCCTTGGCAATTTCATAGCTTCTAGTCATCTGCAGTTGACTTTTTTTCAACTAGTCTACCTTTCAAATAGATCAGGGTCATAAAAATATGTGGAAAGCAATTATGCTCTAATATATAGAGCCTTAAAGATAAAATTGTGTACTTATATTATTGCATTATTTTGTTCCTGTGTAATTTTGATTTTAGGTGTACAGGTGCATCTCAATAAATTAGAATGTCATGGAAAAGTTCATTTATTTCAGTAATTCAACTCAAATTGTGAAACTCGTGTATTAAATAAATTCAATGCACACAGACTGAAGTAGTTTAAGTCTTTGGTTCTTTTAATTGTGATGATTTTGGCTCACATTTAACAAAAACCCACCAATTCACAATCTCAACAAATTAGAATACTTCATAAGAACATAAAATAGAATACTTCATAAAAACATTTTTAGTGAATTGTTGGAAAGTTTTGTTAAATGTGAGCCAAAATCATCACAATTAAAAGTACCAAAGACTTAAACTACTTCAGTCTGTGTGCATTGAATTTATTTAATACACGAGTTTCACAATTTGAGTTGAATTACTGAAATAAATGAACTTTTCCACGACATTCTAATTTATTGAGATGCACCTGTAGTTTTTATTATCGCACACACACACATACACAACACTATAATTTTTTGTTGTCTTTCCTTCATAAGGAATATGCTCAGTGTTGTTTGAAACTCGTATGGGGTGTCTGAATGAAGTGGTTCCTGAAGAAACACAGAAGTTTATCTTCTCTGTTGGGGAAATGTTCCGTCTTTCTCCCATCGTGATCCTGTTCCCCAAATCTCTCTGGCCCTACATGCCTTTTTGGAAGCATTTTGTGGCTGTTTGGGACCATTTGTTCAAAGTTGGTAAGTCTATTACTATTATTGTCATGTTTAAAAGATAAAAAAAAAAAACAATTATTGTTATGAATAAAAATGTTTTTATTGTTGTCATGTTTATTTGCACGACTGATCAAAAGTTTGGGATTGGTAAGTAAAAAAAAAAAAAAGTAAATTAATATTTTTATTCAGCAAAGATACATTATATTGATCAAAAGTAAAGTAAAGACATTTATAATGTTGCTGTTCTTTTTAACTTTCTATTCATCAAAGAAACCTGAAAAAAATCACTTGTTGATACATTCCACAAAAATATTAAGCAGCACAAATGCTTTCAACATTGATGATATTAATAAGAAATGTTTCTTGAGCCCCAAATAAGGATATTAGAATGATTTCTGAAGGATCATGTGACACTGAAGATTGGAATAATGGCTGCTGAAAATTCAGCTTTGCCAACACAGGAATAAATTGCATTTTAAAATATATATTCTAATATATTACAATATATTGATATATTAAAATAGAAAAAATATTAGTAATATTAATATTTATATAAATAAGCATCATCTAAAATATATTTAAATCGAAAATAGTTCATAACAATTTCACAATGTTACTGTTTTAACTGCATTTTTTATCAAATAAATGCAGTCTATGAGAATAAGAGACTTTTTTCATTAAACATTAAAGAATCCCCCAAACATTTGAACAGTAGTGTAGAGTGTCTCTATTCAAACTATACTCATTAGGTCACAGAATGCCAGTCATCTTCAAAAATGCTGTTTTGTTTTTTTGCACAGCGGATGAACTAGTGCAGAAGAAGATGGCAGAGATTCACGAAAGTGTGAAATATGGGCAGCCAGTGGAGGGCGAGTATCTCACACACCTCCTGATCAGTGAACAGATGTCCTTCACTGAGGTTTTGGGAAGCATTACAGAGCTTCTGCTGGCAGGAGTCGACACTGTAAGTATCTTCACTCCTTACGGAGGCAACGCATTACGTATCTGGCCATTTACAACATTTGATTTAAAACTAAGAGAAATAAATAAGCATCACTAGTATTTGCAACGTATTTGAGATTCTGCATTTTTGATGCATGCTCATTTTAGACATCAAACACTATTTCCTGGGCTCTTTATCACTTGGCACGGGAGCCAGAGATCCAGCAGAAGCTGTATGAGGAGATTATCAGTGTCTGCCCGGGTGACAAAGTGCCCTGCAGTGAAGACGTTACCAGGATGCCATTGCTAAAGGCCATCGTTAGAGAGACTCTTCGGTATAGTATCTTCTGTATCTCTCAGTTATACGGTGTTATAAACATATTTAAAGGGATAGTTCACCCAAAAATTGCTTAAAATGCACTCACCCTCAGGCCGTCGAAGATGTAGATGAGTTTGTTTCTTCATCGGAACAGGTTTTGGATCCTCTGCAGTGAATGGGTGCCGTCAGAATGAGAGGCTGATAAAAGCATCACAAGTAATCAACACAGCTCTAGTCAGTCAGTGGAGAAATTGAAGAAAGCAGTATTATGAATAAAGGACTCATATTTTAGCAGGAAGCAGTGGTTTGAAACTAAAAACGTCTTAACATAAGAAGAACATAAATGTCATATTAACATTAATTCATGGGCGGGAGTCATGTGGATTACTTGTGGATTATTGTGATGTTTTTATCAGCTGTTTGGACACCCATTCACTGCCGAGGATCCACTGGTGAGCAAGTGATGCAATGCTAAATTTCTCAAAATACTGTATGTTCTGATGAAGAAACAAACTCATCTACAGTTTGGATGGCCTTGAGGGCGAGTACATTTTTAGTAAATATTCATTTTGGGGTTAACTATTTCATTAAAAGCGTGTTAAAGTAATGAAAACAGTGTTGTGTTAGCTTGCTAGATTAATCCTCCAAACGTGTTCTCTCAGTTTATATCCGGTGGTTCCTGGGAATGCTCGTGTCGTTGCTGAAAGAGAAATAGTGGTGGGTGGCCACCTCTTCCCTAAAAATGTAAGCTGAACTACAAACTGCCATTCCAGAAACAAATACAGCTGGAATCTGATGTACATTCAATTTGGTACCAGTAAATAGATGTCCAAACTGATCAGCGCTGTGTATTCTGTGTTTTACAGACTCTTTTCCACCTCTGCCACTTTGCAGTGTCCTACGATGAGAAGGTGTTTCCCAATCCTTCTGCCTTCCTCCCTCAGCGCTGGATCCGGGGGGAGAAGCAGTTAAACCAGCATCCCTTCGGGTCTGTGCCGTTTGGCTTTGGCATCCGCGCCTGCCTGGGCCGCAGAGTGGCTGAACTGGAGATGTACCTCCTCTTGTCCCGGGTAAGAACACATTTCACAGATGTTTCTGTTAATACGAAATGAAAAGAAGTTCTTGTACCTCCCAGATTTTAGGTTTTATAAACTACAGTGAGGCTCAGAAATCTGAGGCCACATTGAAAATCTGGATTCAGGTTCTGCTTTTAAATAAACAGAAATTTTGATGAGTTTAAATAGTATAAAACTATTTAGGTCATTCCATGAATGTTGAACCCATCCATGTCACCAGTGATTTTCCTGACCCATTTTGTTGTGTTAGTTTTGGATCCTTGCCTAATCTTCAGTCCTTCACCTTTGGTCCAACCTGCTTATCAATGAGTAACTAAGATTCATGTATTCAACATGTTTCCTGTGATAAACATTAAACTTGCATGTTAAGGTCAATATGCCTTCATTTTTTTTTTTTACCTTTTTCAGTTAATTAAACATTATGAAGTGCGTCCAGACCCTTCAGGAAGGACTGTGAAGCCGATCACACGAACTCTGCTGGTCCCTGCCACATCCATTGACCTGCAGTTTATTGATAGGCAAAAGGAGCAAGAGGAGCCAGTCAAAGCAAATGCTTCTGTATAAATAACTGTGCACTTCTCAAAGCAATTTGCTTCTAGATAATGTTTACATGTTTTATGACTAATGAAATTGAAAAATATAACTACAATGCGTAGCCCTGTGGACACAAAGTGCTTACTAAATTACATTGCTTGACTGTTGCCTTTTTAAAGGCATTTTTATTTATAATAACACTTACACTTATTTTGCTGTTATAAATACCTATTATACAGTATACTGTAAATGTACTAATTTTTGACATTACATTGTGAAAATAGTTTTATTTTAATTGCATGTGAATTAATGTAATGAATTAATATTAGTGCCAGATGTGATGGTTTTTAGATCTTTTACAAATAATGTCAACTTATTTTCTTTTGTAAATGCACCTTCATTTTTTTAATTATATGTTTTAATTTTTTATTTTTAGAGGAAATGAATATTACAATTTAACTTATATATTTTCAGGTTGCATTGTCCTTGCTGGTGAGAATATAGTAAGAATAATATTGATAATAACTGACCACGTTGCAACACCTGTCCAGTTTCAATGAAATCCTTCTCTCTAGTTCAGTTTCAATATGAATGCTAACTCCAATGATGCTCCCATTTGGGTGAGAATTGTAATTGCAATAAATAGAAATATTCCAGCTTTTACATATTTCTGTTTTTGTTCGTCTTTTATGTCAACAAAAAATAGAGTTTGACACTTAGCCTACCTAGGCAGTGCACAGGTCTAAGCGCTGATTAAATTAATATCATAAAAACGATCTATAAGAAAGTTAATATGGAATGTGTCAGTGAATTTGCATGATTTTTAAAATGTTTTCCTTTTTTCTATCCCAACCTTTAAAATAAATTCACCATGAAATAGATTTTGCAAGCCCATCACCCATTCTCTCTAAAAGTTTATTCTGCAGATGATTCACCTTTTGATTTCTTAATCTTTCAATAAAATAAATAAAAATAAATTTTTAGCATACACTATTTATACAGCATTTTCATATTTTCCCAATTTACCTGATTTACCAATTATATCCAGCAGATGGTAGTGTTGGATCAAACTAAATGCACTAGAAAGCTGTAGGAAACCGTCGTTTCAGGTAGCTTACATTTAAAGGGGTCATATGATGCTATTTTAAAGATCATTATTTTGTGTATTTGGTGTAACAGGATATGTTGACATGCTTTAATGTTAAAAACACATTATTTTTCAAATACTGTACATTATTGTAGTTCCTCTATGCCCCGCCTCTCTCAAACCAGTCGTTTTCTACAAAGCCCCTCCTTCCGACAAGCACAGTCTGCTCTGATTGGCCAGCTGACCCAGTGCATTGTGATTGGCCGAACACAGTCGCATTTGCGACTGAAAACTACTGCGTGC
>NW_015659385.1:515135-536484 GCF_001515625.1 Sinocyclocheilus rhinocerous
TGTTTTTAGCGTGAATGTTGGCTCCGGCCTTCACCAGCAGTTTGACAGACTGACTGAAGCCGTGCCACGCAGCCTCATGTAACGCCGTGTTCCCATCCTGAGAAAAATATAGAAAATATAACCGCTGTAACACAGCTCTCCTTTGCGTTTGTAATGTCAAATGCGATACATAAAGGAAACATAAAAAAAACAATGGCTGTTCATTATTTTTATACACAAATTTCATTTTTATTTTAAAGGGGTCATATGATGCTTTTTTAAAGATCATTAATTTGTGTATTTGGTGTAACAGAATGTGTTGACACATGCTTTAATGTTAAAAACACATTATTTTTCAAATACTGTACATTATTGTAGTTCCTCTATGCCCCGCCTCTCTCAAACCAGTCGTTTTCTACAAAGCCCCTCCTTCCGACAAGCTCAGTATGCTCTGATTGGCCAGCTGACCCAGTGCATTGTGATTGGCCGAACACCGCAAGCACTCGTCGGAAATGTAACGCCCCTTTCCATAATCTCGAGCTTCAGCTTTCAACATAAATGTAAAGACAGTAAATAATGTCGTTAGTTTTACCATCAGTTCAAGCCCGAAAGGGCAACAGAGTCGCGTGACAGACACAGTAATGATGCAGTACACAAGCCACGGTTAAGACAGCTGACTCCACTGTGATGTGACCCTGTCTCTCTCTCACGCGCGCGCGCACACACACACACACACACACGACGGCGATATTCTACACTGCGCAAAATTCCGCATTTGAACAGTCAATAACAAATACTTAAACTATTAAGAAAACATACTTACATCTGCAAGGTCGGAATTGACCTTTTTTTTTTTTAAATAGCCTTTGCACAGCCAGCCTTGTAGGCTACTCTCCTAGGTTCACAAAACTGTCGTGACCCCTTTAAATAAACAAATCACAATCCGTGATACACTGATACATATAGGCCTATCAGTATAGCCATTATTATACTCTTGCTTTTGTTAACAAACATTAATAAGGTCCCCATTGACTTCCATAGTCATAGTTCCATACTATGGAAGTCATTCAATGGCTACCAGCAACTGTTTGGTCACCAAAATTCTTCAAAATATCTTCTTTTGTGGAGAAAAATGTAAGTCATAGAGGTTTGGAATAACTTGAGGGTGAGTAAATGATGACAGAATTTAAATTTTTGGGTGAACTATTCCAAAAGTTATTTTAAAGAAAGAATACAGGCAAACTCTAAAATCCTCATACTTAAAGGATTTTAGAAAGTTTTTATTCTATATGGCAGTGATGGGCAAACTTGGCCCTTCCAGGCCACTTTCCTGCAGATATTTGATCCAACCTTGATAAAACTCACCTGCCTGTAGCTTTCTAGTAGTCTTGAAGACAATGATTAGCTGGTTCAGGTGTGTTTGATTAGAGTTGGAGCTAAACTCTGAAGGAAAGTGACCTGGAAGGGCCAAGTTTGCCCACCCCGCTATATGGTTTTTGGGATTTATTTGTATATAATGATGTGAGTTAACAACAGTTTTCGACAGGTATGCTTCATTTATTGACTCATATTAATATCTCATAGAAAAAAAATACGTAAATGTATATCTGTGACATTATTTGACACTTTTTGGTGCAGTCAGGTCTGATTGTACAGGACTAAAGTTAGCAGCACTGACCATGCGTTAATCCAAGTTAGTTACATCCATAAACTGGGGTATGTTGCAATAAAATATTATAACAAAACAAAATCCAGAGGAAATTCTTCTTTGGACAGCTTCTACAAAGTTATAAGTGCTCATTTGGCAGTACATGTGTTTTATTATGTTCTGAGGTGCTTTTAAATGGGGAGAATAGACTGCATCATCATTAATACATGTCACTGATTCAGTCGTACATATTGTGATTATAGTGAAGTGCAAAATATTTCCCTTCAGTTCATGTCCCATGAATTCCCCAGTTGAGTTTTAGAAAGAATCCTGATAGCAGAAGGAATGCATGCAGATGAAACAGCTTCTGAAATCACATGACTGTGCAGATTTTTGCCTTGGTCTTGTGTAGACGTGACACTGAGACCAACTCAGGCCTGTTAGATACATGTGAAGTCCTCTTGGTGGCTCTGCTGGACTTGATGCGCTTCACATTCTTGTTGCTTTTACCGATGCAAGCCAGTGTGGCTATGTGAAAAATGTCCCTCACGCTGTTCTCTGACTGCTGCGCTGAGCACTCGATGTAAGGAGCCGAGATCAGCTTGGCCATGTTTGAACCCTAAAACAAATAGTCAAAAATGACTATATACTTAAATACTAAATACTTGATTTCCAGTCATCTAATGCAGAGGTCATCAACAGGAGGACCCCTAGGGGGTCTGCCGTGTTACTGCAGGCGATCTGCTAATCAACGTTAGATTTAATGTTCATTTTAAAAAACTAATATAAGCTAAGATAATTTCAAAGCTAAAGTTTAGCTAAATGTTTCTTTTGAAATGTATCAAGTGAATTTACAATGTACAAGTATATGATTGTGTGCAACAATGATTATTTTAATGGTTTGCAAGCTAAGAATCTTAAAGTAAAAATACATGAATATGCAACTATGCATGGTATTATCGCCCAGGTTTAAAATCCAGTAGTGCCAAGAGGTCCTTGGTTAAAGATACTTTAGCTACTTCAAATACTATGCTACGGATCTAATTGCATTATTTTCTAGTACAAGCTTTTGAAATTATATGTTGTATCTGGGGTTTTTTTTTCATTAAAGGTATAAAATATTCTTTACTCACCTGGTCATACGATGAAGGAATGTCATTGGACAGCTGCACAAATGTGGCCAGGTCTGCACGCAGGTCTGACTTGCATCCAACCAAAAGTACTTTAGTATTGGGACAGAATTCTTCGATTTCTCCCTTCCACTAAAGGATTTAAAACATAGTGTTAGATTGATGACAATCTTAAAAGCATACGTATTTTACAAAAATTCTAATATATAACTTTTTGTTATTGTTAACTAAAACTTTTTAAAAATATATATTTTTTTGTAGTAAAGCAAAATATAAAGTATAAATATTTGAGGGAAAACATAAAAATGAGAAATGTTGCCTTGGCAACTAACTTAAAATACGTTTAAGATGGAAGTATTAAAATAAAAACTGAAAATCTAAAAATAAACCCTAAATCTAAATATTAAAAAAATAACATGTTTGAATATATATTGCAATGTTATTAAAATAAATAATATCATATCATAATATCAGTAAAAATAAGTGTTAGCCTAAAATTCATTTCGAAGGCCATAATATAATTATTTATTTTTTTCAAGTAATCTTCTGTATAATACTGGATTGAGCTGTTTATTTGGAAAATGACAGGCCCCACAAATTCCTTCCTACATTGTTTATATGACATCCAGTGATTCTAAACCATGTTTGTTATCTCAGCACCCATAAAAATCTGATTGCATGATTGTTCTTCATGACTCCATGACATGACCAGATACCAACACACATTTATTTTTTATTATTACATTTTTTCCTTCTAGCCAGTGGAGAACCCTAGCATACAGTATAGTGACTGCAGTCCTAGAATCACTCCTGATGACATCAGCTTAGAGTTGGCACAGATCACTATAGTCACTATAGCATTCTGCGGCACAAAGGCTCTCTGATTCTGAGACCCAACGTAAACAAGCTCTTACTGGCTGTCGTCCTCCCACACATTCCCCCTCTCCTTCACTGGACTCTTCTCTCAGATGTCTGGACTTTTGTTCTCATTGCTACAAAGACGGGGCTTGTGAGAATATCCCAACCACAATTCAGAGCTACAACAGTTTATAAACATTCAGCGTCGATGAACAAATGTCTTTAAAATCAGCTTACCTTCTTTAGCACATTCTCCAGAGTCTCCGGTCGACCGATATCAAAACAGATGAGAACTGCATCAGCGTCTGGGTAAGAGAGGGGGCGCACGTTGTCATAGTATGGAGACCCTGCAAATAGACACAAAAACACTGTACTAATAAATAAATGATTACTTAACATAAACGAATAAATCTGTACAATAATAGTAAGGCAAGGCAAGGCAAGTTTATTTATATAGCACATTTCATACACAATGGTAATTCAAAGTGCTTTACATAAAAGAAAAGAAAATAATAATAAAAAATAATCACAACAATAAAACAAGGAATTTAAAAACTTTGAAAATGATTTAAAAATTAGTACAAAGGAAAAAACGGATAAGTTAAGCAGCGTGTTAGTGTGATGTATTTATGCAGCTGAATTGTTTAGGTATATTGCTATTAGATTTATTCCACTTTGCTGAACCGTTGCAATTAATTCTTATTTATATTCACAATCTATCAAACTCTTTAACAGCCTGTATACAATTTTATTATACATTTTTGCTTTATATTATAGATTTAATTTGTCTTTTTTTAATTTTAATTTTATTTTGAGTTTTAAAAGATTTTATGTGCTTTTGTCATTTTAGTTATTTTTAATATTTCTGTTTAGCTTTAATATATTTTTATTCCAGTTTTAGTACTTCAAATGATTTATTATTTAAAAACTTTGAAAATGATTTAAAAATTAGTACAAAGGAAAAAACGGATAAGTTAAGCAGCGTGTTAGTGTGATGTATTTATGCAGCTGAATTGTTTAGGTATATTGCTATTAGATTTATTCCACTTTGCTGAACCGTTGCAATTAACTCTTATTTATATTCACAATCTATCAAACTCTTTAACAGCCTGTATACAATTTTATTATACATTTTTGCTTTATATTATAGATTAATTTGTCTTTTTTTAATTTTAATTTTATTTTGAGTTTTAAAAGATTTTATGTGCTTTTGTCATTTTAGTTATTTTTAATATTTCTGTTTAGCTTTAATATATTTTTATTCCAGTTTTAGTACTTCAAATGATTTATTTCAGGTTAGTTGCCAAGGCAGCATTTCCAAGTTTTTTTTATGTTTAGGTTTTTTATCTAATATATTAATTTTATTTAAGTTTTATTTCAATTACCAAAATCTATTTTTAATAATTTTAGGGGTTTTTAAAATAAATAAATTATAAATAAAACAAAAATAATAAATAAAAGCTTCTGGCAGACATGGCTACTCAGTGCAGTGTGTCAGAATCCATGTATATCTGTCCTGGAAAGTCATCAGTGAGGCGTATTTTTTTCTTTCTTTTCTTTTATGTTCATTTATAGCATGCATTTTGTAGCACAACATCCCCATAAATTACAAACACTACTGTCATTTGACAGTAAAAATATTTGAATAAAGTCTAATAATTAAAAGTGGAAACTAAATCATATTTTTCCTTATCTATTTATTTATTGAAAGTGTCACTGTGAGTAAAATCTTCTAAGGACATTGTGTTCGACTGATACTGGTTGATTTTATGTGGGGGTCCCCGTGCAAGTCACTGTCCCGCTATAGGAAGACAGCACATGTACTCATGATTCAAGCCCAGTAAATTAGGTTACAGTGCTATTCTGGGAGGTGAGTGTTGAATCTGCTCTAGAAAGTTTGTAGGGCTTGAAATGAGTTCAAACCTCAGATCATTAGCCATCATTACTGAAATATTTAAAGGTCTCATTTTAAAATGTCTGGCCATTCTGATAAAAGGATGGTGAGCAGCTTCATGGGTTGCTCACAAAAACATAGATGAGGAGGCAAAAGATGATAACTGTAAATTCAGATTACATATATAAACAGATTTCACAATATACAAACAACTGTGTTGTAAGAAATGGTGCTACATTCAAATACTACCTACATATCTGTAGTTTATTTTGAGAATAGTATTACCTAACATTAACAACATTCATCTGAGTCATTCTAGAAGTGTGGGAGACAAGAGTGAGTCTGCTGTGAGAACATCATGGGCAATCCGTGGTGAGTCTGTATCAACTGGATTGGGCTAGTTTACTGTACCCTCTTAAAAATAAAGCTTACAGAAGCAAACACAGATTTACAGCTTGATTCAGTTGAAGTCCCACAAAAACTTCAACCATGGAAATTAATATGCTGATAGTGCAACATGAAGAGCTTATATTAAACTGTTTAACTGAACTGTAGATAACTCAATATGTCCTTATAAACATTGCTTTTGATAAGGAAAACCTGAACCCAAGTCGAAACTAAAACCTTCATTTTTGTAGCTATGTTAATAAAATATGAAAATTGTCCATTATCACTAACCTTTAAATGTTTGCTCCTTCGCTTAACTGCTCAGTCTTCTTCAACCTCATCATCCCACATATGCACGATTTATACTTATGAATTTCATTCGCCTACAGATGAATCATATAACTCTAACAAAAATCTCTGTGGTCCTCACCCAGTCCCAGTCCACCAGAAATGGGAGGAGGTTCATGGCCTTTAGAAAACTCCATCACATAGATAGCCCACAAAGCCCAAAACCTCAAAAAAATGCATTACAGCTTTTATAACGACTAAGAAATACATATGTGAATGTGTGTGGAGGCATACGATGGAGGCTTGGATAAAAATCTCTAATTTAATGTCCTCAAAGACATCAAATTAGTTTACATCAAATGGCTTTTCCTCCTCTTACCTGAAGTATCCCAAAGACTGAGCTCAACTCTCAATGTGTCCACCTCAAAACTGGCTGTGTAGTTCTCAAACACTGTAGGAACATAGTTCTGTGAGAGAAAAAGCAAACGTTTGATATTTAACTAAACAAAACTATTAACTCAGGGCTAAAACATACCGTAAGTTTTGCATCCATGACATTAAAAATCGAAATAAAGTTCATAGTCGTGACTTTTCTCTACAAACCTCTGGAAAGGAGTCTTTGGCAAAAACATTTAACAAAGACGTCTTCCCACACTGAGTGTCCCCGACCACAACTATTTTACATTTCAAATCGTGATGGTGATCCATCATGGACTAATTGAACCTCATCTTCATTCACTGTTGCTGAACATCAACCGGTTGACCTCGAGTCTGCAGTCTGTCCATGTTACAGTATGAGAGAAATAGTCCAGTACTCTCTGTTCAAAGTGCTCTAAGTTGTCCTCAGCGCTCTTCAGGTTGTGATAAAGGTGAGTTATGTGTAAAGCTGAACCTCGGCTCTCAGTACAGGCGTGAGGCGCATCCTCTGTCCGCTGCGCTGAGAAGTAAAGCGCTTCACCCGCGTTGCTCTGGACTCTGTGTGTGAAACATCCACATACTTGTGTGATGAGCGCAGCGCGAGACCGCCCCTCGCGTCAGCTCACATTCCAGCGCGCTCCAACGCGAGAAAGAGACAAACGCTGCTAAAGAGATGTGATTTTGTCAATAACATAAGAGAACACAGAGGTAGTTATAGACATAGCATACGACTGGGATGTGATCGATTAAACAGCCAGTAGCCTAAATATTAAACTTTTAACTAAAAACTGTTAGTTACACTTCTATCCGTGTGGTCCATAAGAGAAGCCTCGCCAAGGCAACTTTTATTTTATCAAAAATTAAGACAGTAATATTATGAAATAGCCTACTATTACAATTTAAAATAACTGTTTGCACTTGAATATATTTCAAAATGTAATTTATTCTCGTGTTGGCAAAGCTACATTTTCAACAGTCTACTCCAGCCTGCAGTTTCACATGATCTTTCATAAATTATCTAATATGCTGATTTTCTTGCTCAAGAAATATTTATTCTTATTATCAATGATGAAAACAGTTGTGCTGCTAAATATTTTTGTGAAAACCGTTATTTATTTATTTATCGGTTTGTTTGTTTATTCATTCATTCATTAATGCATGCATTCACTCACTCGCTCACTCACAGTTAAAGGGATAGTTCACCCAAAAATGAATATTCTGTCATTAATTACTCACCCTCATGTCGTTCCAAACCCGTAAGACCTTCCTTCATCTTCAGAACACAAATTAAGATATTTTTGATGAAATCCGAGAGCTCTCTGACCCTGCATAAACAGCAATGCAACTGAAATGTTCCCAGGCCCAGAAATGTATAAGGACATCGTTAAAATAGTCCATGTGATGTCGGTGGTTCAACCGTAATTTTATGAAGCTACGAGAATACTTTTTGGGTGCAAAGAAAACAAAAAAAAGAGACTTTATTCAACAATTCTTTTCCCCCGCATCACCGTCCTCCGCCATTATCGAGAGTACCATAACGCATGCGCGTGCTGCTGCTGACGTAGAACACACATACGCTGTGCTTTGTTTACAAGCAGAGGAAAGCAATCTACATGCGTTGCTGTACTCTCATTAATGGCGGTGGACTGTCCCAGAAGAGAAGTCGTCGCCGAATAAAGTCATTATTTTTGTTTTCTTTGTGCACAAAAAGTATTCTCGTAGCTTCATAAAATTACATCTGAACCAATGAAGTCACATGAACTATTTTAACGATGTCCTTACTACCTTTCTGGGCCTTAAATGTGTCAGTTCTGTTGCTGTCTATGCAGGGTCAGAAAGCTCTCAGATTTCATCAAAAATATCTTAAATTGTGTTCCGAAGATGAATGAAGGTCTTACAGGTTTGGAAATACATGAGGGTAAGTAATTAATGACAGAATTTTCATTTTTTGGTGAACTATCCCTTTTAAGGCTTCGTCTTCTTTTCCTAATTTCTGCAAATAACTTTCTAAATTGAAATGTAATAGTAATTCATTATGACTCAACACTGAAATTTCAGTAACTGTCTTGATTTTAAATGCTAACCAAATTATAGGATGATGTCAGGTAAAAGAGGCCTTTGTTTATAATGATGGTTTTGCACAGACTCATTGGCCCATTTTGAACCCACGCATTTTGAATTTTGATATTTAAATGACTCCTGGGCTGATTTTTGAGAGTACACATTTTAATACGGTTCTAGATTTTTTTTTAGCAAAATCTGGCAAATTTTGCCTGAATTAACCTTAGTCTATAAAATATATTCATCAACAGACTCTGAGAAAACGCATGGAGACAAGAAAACGTTCCGAAACCCTTGGTAGTGTATTTCAGAGAGCAGTTTGTAAGGGTGTAATTCTCTAGACAAATTACAATTAGAAGGAATTTTAGTCAGTCTATTTACAACAGATATGGTAAATTATGTACATTTTGTTTTGGTTGAATTTTATGTCAAATATCAACAATCACAAAAGCCTCAGTCCAGCTATGATAGTATTTACAACAATGAAATAAAGTTGAAAATAGGTTGAATGTCCTATGATCTTATGATATGTTCTGACCCAATTAATATGATAAATCTGTACTTCCTAAAGTATCGTTTGTCCCAAAGGATACTCACCGTGAGGTCAATATGCAAGATATTTTAAAATAAAACAGCCATGAAGGGACTTTTCAAACTTATAGGGAGGGTAAGCTTTTGATGAAATGTGAGAAGAATGTCTTGTGGTTGGTTTGTCCTCTTTTCTCAACAGTTTCGCAATATTGTTGGCTCCCCACGCCTGCGTCTTAACACAAAAATCACATGAATCATTTGTTTTGTCTTTTCACTCTGGTCTAAAACATGCTCATAATAAGCAGTAACAATGAAATCATATTCCCTTTTTCATTTAACAGAGTCATTTGCACATATTCATTTATACTGTTCTTTTTATACTGTTCTATATTTTAATAATAATCTGAAGAAAAAAACGTGTTAATCTCATATTCCACAAAAAAAAAAAAAAAAAAAAACAGTAAAAGAACAGAATTTACACATCAGACCATGCCTTTTTTTGTTGTTTTGTTTTTTTGTTATCCTTTTATATGCTGAAAATGTTAGTGAGGACCCTCCTGTTTTTCTGTGTCAGCAGCATTTAGGAGCACAACCCAGAGCAGGAATGTTCTCATGTTGGAGAACAGCCAGAGCAAGAAGCTGCTCCATGACTGAATGAATACCACATCCTCACAGTCAACCAACAAGAACTGTCTCCTTCCTGGATCATTTACAAATCATGATAAATACTTGTGAAATGCTTTTAGGAATACTGATCACATATGGAAACACTTGATTATTATTTTTCCACTTCAACTTGTGATTTTACTAACCTTCCGACCGAGTAGTTAAAGATGTATGATTCTTTGTCTTCAGAGCAAACCGTTATTGGCACAATACTTGTTTTTATTTTATTAAATACAGCTCTGATCATTGTATATAGCAACAGAACTGCTAGCATGTTCCCATGTGATGAAGAGTATCTGTATTCATGTCTGTCAGCATCACTGTCTGCATGTTTGTGTCATTTCCTTTTCTGTCCCTAGAAACCCTATTGGCCCCAGCTGGTGTAGCTTTTTGCTGACTGAGCAGAAATACCACATGTGCTTTACACAGAACTGAAAAATCTGAGAGGTAGCAGTCGCTCACTGTGTGTAGAAACATATGGATCTGATAACACCATTTTTCGAAGAAGTTATTCGCAACCCCCTCTGGACCACCGGAATATAGAATAACAAACTGTGTGAGACTGAGGAATGTGAAAGTTAAACATCAGGCATTGGCCTCTTCTGTTACAAGGCAGCTCCTCACCTGATAAAAGAGCTCTCCGGTTTTAGATTGAGCCACCGAGGAGGGAAAGACTCTGAGATGGAGGAAATTTGCCAGAAATCTCTTGTTCCCACCACAGAGACATGAAACAAACTAAAATAACTACAGTGTAGTCAAGGACAGTCTAGAAGAAGGGGGAATATATTTAGATTGTGACCATTTCTCATATGAGTGATTGAAAGTTTGTGGCAAAGCCCAGGGTCATCATGTATGTTTTTCTTTCTTTCTTTTTTTAGGGTGCACCAGTCGCTGTCCTAGATTTGTGCTCCAGGCAAGATTAAACATAACCAAAGAAAAAATATAAACACTTGCAGTACAAAACAATAGTGTGGTACATTCGTCTTCGTTTAGTGTGCAACAGGACCCGGGTTTATAATATATATGACATATTATTTCAACGTAATACAATTTTGTAACATGTTATATTGCAATATATTAGTACATACTGTATATATAGTGCAGTAATTGTGCAAACTAATCTAGAATGTTATATTATGTGACAACCTTTTGTTTTTCTTAAAAATGAAGCGAAAACAGTTTTAACTTTAGCATTCCATGTAGCTACTATATGTGAAAGAAGCGTTAAAATACAAATAGAGAACGATCTGCCCTGTTTTCATCTAACACAGTATCTTCTGCGTCACGTAACAGAATCAAATGTAACATTGATTGGAAAAAATTTACTTATATTCCCAGAAAATATGGGTGAATCCTGAACCTTGCAAAATACATTTCAAAGCAGCATATCTGTCAAGCAGCAAATATTTTATTCATTTAATATATTTATAATGCATTTCTAAAATAAATAAAAGTTTTTCTCATATGGTACTGTGTCACCATTATTTACTATTAGTTGCAGGACCAACATGGCTCTCACAATGTGAGCCAGTGCCAGGGGGTATAAGGAAGCATTGAAAAGATGAAAGCTTTCGTTTTGTGGTAAGATAGCACACCTATCACACATGAGAAAACAAGTCTTATCAACTAAAATCACACCACCACTGGTACCTTTTTCATGCTCTAATAAATGGTTTTTGCCTCTGGCTAATAGTATGTTGCAATGCACAGAAAGCAGGTATCTCTGAGCCGACCGGTTCATCTAGTGTGATATGGAAAAGGACAGCATGCAGTGGCTTGTTGTAACTCAGGATGTTTTGTCTTTGAAACCCCAGTGATGAACAATTTCTCATAGTTTATATATATAACCCATTCATGTGTCTTCTCCACTGCTTGTAAAGATGGCAAATATCAACTGCTGTATGTATTTGGTAATCCTGCAGTTGAATCACTGTAGAATCTGTCAGCCATTCCAATCCTTCAGTCACACATTCTTGGGGAACAACAACTTGGATCATTACTTGGTGTTCTCAAACACCACTACAGCTTCCAGTAATGAGTAATGAAATAATGTATTCTCCATGATTCCAAACAACAATCAACAGGAATCAAAGAATAATTATTGATTGCTAATTGTACTGAAAATTAAATTGTGGAGTTAAAAAAAATAATAAAAATTGCTATTTACTCACCCTTATGTTGTTTCGAACATGTATGAATTTCCTTTTTTTCTGTTGAACACAAAAGAAGATATTTGGAAGAATATTGATAACCAAACACACTGACTTCCATTGTATTTTTTACCATTTGTGTTCAACAGAAGAAAGAAAGTCATACAGGCTTGGAACCACTGATGACAGAATTTTCACTTTTTGAGTGATCTCTTTAATAACAATGTAATATTGTTGCAGGATGTTCGTCCTGTTGACAATTGTTGCTGATTGTTTTGTACATTGTAATAGGATTTTTTTTTTTCTTACCAGAATGCCATAAGATAATATACAGGCTAAAATGTACAAATTCACGCTGCTCATCTGGGTAACTTCCATGTCTATCACACAGCAGACACAATCTCTCTGAGATTTCCAACTGTATTTGTAGCTACTGTTTCACAGTACAAACACAACTGGCACCATCTTGTGTTTCAGTCATCATTTGTAGAGAAAATGCAAAAATATTAATAAATTAATTAATGATAATAAACTCCCTTTTTTACCCTAACATTTATGAATGTGTGTGTGTGTGTGTTTTTTTTTTATTTTTACATATTCATTTATTTATATAATTCCCAATGATATTTCCTCCTCCAATATGAAAATGAGGAGATGGTTGGTTTACCCCTGTTGGCTGATCCATTACAAAATGTACAGTTCAACTAAATACAATCTAATAATACAGAAGTTTTCCTGTGCATTTAAGTATGATTAATCCACACAGTTATCAGTGAATGAGAGCCATTGTAATGCTGGAAACGAAAAGGGCCCTCCAACTCCTCCTCAAATTGTTGCAAAAAAGTTGGAAGCACGCATTTCTCTAGACAGAGAGTCACTGTGGCATAGATGAAGATAAGAGTGATCTTCACTGGAATTAAGAGGCCTAGCCAAACACATTTATTAAAAAAAAAAGGATGACCTCATTCAAATTTAGATTTCAGAGAAAATCCTGCCACATTGCAGAATGGCTCTGTCTCTTTCTCATCTAACAGAAACACATTTCTCTTCAATCCAGTTTTGACGTAACCTAATTGAGAAGCTGTCAGGTACAGAATCATGTGCTGACACATGTGGAGAATGATTCATGGCTGTAGTTTTACAGAAGAGGAAATAACTTACTGTTCCCAAGGAAAAAGACAAAATCAGAGCCTGAAGATAGACATTTTAATTTTATCATGGTGGTTTATGATTTTAAGAAAGAGATACATGGAGGTAGTGAGCAATTTTACATATTTGAAAATTTGTTTGACCACATGTATATGCTTCACAATAAGGTTAGATTCAGTGTTATTAATGCTTTTGTTAATTTTATAGAATGTTTACAGAATTAACGTTCATTGATAAAAGTTTCCTCAGCACATGCATTTGGCACTGAAAGAACAAGACATCTTAGGATATATTTTGTGCTTTTATCATGAGAAATAAGGCAGGCAAGTGGCCAAGTGCCACTAAAAGAACATTGGGGGGAAACCTGAAGCTACTCTAATTCCATTACACCTCATTGGAGTAAGTGCAGTCAGTGCTGCAGTTTTTAACTGTGCCTTTGTTGAGGAGAAACCCTTTAGCTTTAGTACAGCTTTTAGATGTTCAGTTGCCACATGCTCATTGATAGGACTGACAAACGGTGCCTGGTAACGCAATTCAGTGCTTCAGGGTGACCTGAAATGTCCTCAGAGTTTCAGAAGAGCATGCAAGGCAGCGAAAGCCTTAATAGGCCTCGACAAAAGCCTTCTGTTCTTTACAGAAATGGGGACTGTTGCTGTTTTTAGTTTTCACAACTGACCCATGACGTATGAAAACGTGACAGATTTAAAAGGACCCAAAAGGGAAGACCATTAAAATGTCCACACGGTGGGACACTATTATGTTTGCTTATCTTTGCCTTATAGTTGTGTAAAAGTAATCAGAAAATCATGTACAGTTGCAATGCAGCAAATGTAATGTTCTTCAGTTTATTGTGCAGCTTACTTTTGCTATAAATACAACTGTGAAAGATGCAATACTAAATCACTCTTTCTTATTGTCATTGTTTGTGAACTTTGAAAGCATGCTGTTACTTCAGAAAAGCCATATTTTCCTTTAATATTATCAAGCTGGCTTTAGCAGAATAAAGGAAGAAATGCCAAGACAGTTTTAATAGACTATATAAATCACATTCTCCGGCTGGTTTTACACGCTTGGAAGAAATGGAAAAATCTATATAAATTTGTTTGGTTTTCAAATGTCAAGTTTTCTTCATGGCTGAAAGTAATGAGGTATATACCCAGTATGGTGCATGGCAGAAAATAGAGTAAGATAAATTGTTTTAAACATTGATGCTTTTATATAACGCTATATTCACATGGTTGTTTCTGTTACACCTCCAGTGCTTTCCCCACTAAGAAAAAAAAAAGCCTTATAGGTTCTATAATTTGTACTGCATGGGCATTTGGCCCATTAGCCTACACAAAGTCAAATATTTACTGTGCTGTCATTGCTTGCTTGAAAAATATGAAAATAATTAAATTATTGTAACGTAAAAATAAAACAATTAAATCAAAATAAAAAATCAAATCAAATCAAATAATAAAATAAATTAAAACAAAAAAGAGTCGGCTATAACTAATACCAGCAGATAAAAATTGTCTTTTAATTTTATTAAATTATCATTTTTTTATGGTTAAAGAGAGTGAATAGCTGTTATATGCTTGAATGGAACACAAGTCTCGAGCCCCAAGAAATGTTTTCTATGTTCTGCTGACATCTAGTGTATCTGTAAGGAATTTAATGGACGTTCTTGTGTTTGTCCTTTACAAGCTGCCGTTGTTACGTAATCAAAGGTTAACCAATAGCTTTTAGCAAGCTAACAGCTAACGTCAATCTCACAAAATTCAGGTAATCACATATAAATTTATTACATTTGAATATCGTTACTGACTATCCACAAATAGAGTTCCAGATAATGCGAAACACAGCATACTCTCAGCATTTTTCGACTGATTATTAAATGTAACCTCAACTTTAGTTTAGCCTATGGGCTAGTGAGACATGCATACATATTAAGAAATGTGTCATTAACTGTTTACTTGTATTCAATCTGTTGTTACATGTGTTAGATTCATTTTTAGACGAATGAATTAGTTTTGTATAGTAGTTATATTTGTTTTTGTGTAACTTAGCTTTATTGTCCCTTTATGACCTTTATGTTTCTTTTGGTTAAAAACACGACAGAAGCTGCTTTATTACACCTGACATGTTTCTAACAATCATGTTGTTATTGTTTAGTCCTCAGCAATAAGAGGAAATGTTTCATATGAGGAAATGTTTTTTCAGATGATCTAACAAAACGTGCATTTTCTTTAAAGCGCCTTTACTGGGCTGTTTAGCTCTTCTGTAAACAAAGTTTTGGACATATTTTGCAATCATCCATGTTTTCTTGTGAGGTGCCTAATTAACATCTGCATTTGTTGTGTGTAAATAATTTTTCTTTATTTTAATAAGCATTCGCTATATTAATGCTTTGTTTTTTTCCACCCACAGGTGAACTGTAAACAAGAGAAGCCCAACAGGATGACCATTGTGAGTGTATTGTAATTGTTTTGTATTATGCAAGGTGGATCTATGTAAACGCAACACAATCTAACATCATATATGAAAAGCTATTCTCATTTACATCTTTTTTGTTTACATTTTTGATGTTTACATCCACTTTATAAGCGGTATGTAAGTGCTTGCTGTGTTTTGTCAGGTGCTCTGCAGCAGAGCTCGGCTGGTGACATACCTGCCAGGGCTTCACGTTCTAGTTCATCGTGTTGTTGGAGCCAGGACTTTCTCCGGGGCGTCCGGCTCAGATGAGACACACCTTCACAGCAGTACCCCTGACACTGGTAAATGAGTGTATTCCTCTGTAGAATACTGAATCAACTGTTAGCGTCCAGTATAATAGTTGATGGCAATACATTTACAAATAGCCCGTATGTAAAATATGCTGTAATCAAGTCTAATAACAACATTTGCTCTTGTATTTATAGTTGATTGTGTTTTCACAAGGTGTTTTCTAATGATGTGTGCTTGATATTTCTGTGAATAGCACAAAGGACAGTGTGGCCGGACGAGACCATGGGCCCGTTCGGACCTCAGGATAAACGTTTCCAGTTGCTGGGTAACATGGGTTTTGACTGTCATTTGGAGGATCCAGTGGAGCAGAGGACCTCACCGATCCACGGCGTGATGCCAGACGTGCTCACTGCTCAGTCCAGCAGCGAGAGGCACAACTTCATCCTGGCCCAGTTCATCAATGAGCTTCATGTATGATGCTTTCAGAGTCATTTGATTTGACAGAATAAACAAATAAGTAGTAAAATAATAATTTTATTAATGGTTGTGAAGTTATTAAGGATCATAATCACTTAGCAATGTGAATTTGAAAAACAAAAGACTGTGCAATCATTAAGTTATTTATTTATTTATTTTTGCTATTGCTTGCTCATAAGTGTTATCTCATAATAAATGTAAACTCACTATTTATATTAAAATTTAAAATATTATGTGATTTCTTTAGGTTTTTGAGAGTAGTTTCTTTTGCTAATCGAGGCTGAATCAAAAATACAGGAAAAAAAGTAATAATGGTGAAATATTATAAAAAATTTTAATAACTTTTTAATATTTTTTTTACTATTTGAAAGTTTTTTTAAATGTAATTTATTCCTGTGATGCAAAGCTGAATTTTCAGCAGCAATTACTCCAGTCTTCATTCTCACAAGATCCTTCAGAAATCATTCTAATATGCTGATTTGCGGCTCAAGAAACATTTCTTATTATCAATGTTGGAAAAAGTTGTTCTGTTTAATATATGTGACCCTGGAGCACAAAACCAGTCATAAGTAGCACGGGTATATTTGTAGAAATAGACAACAATACATTGTATGGGTCATAATTATCGATTTTTCTTTTATGCCAAAAATGATTAGGATATTAAGTAAAGATCGTATTCCATGAAGATATTTTGTAAATTTACTACCGTAAATATATCAAAACTTAATTTTTGATTAGTAATATGCATTGCTAAGAACTTCATTTGGACAGCTTTAAAGGCAATTTTCTCAATATTTAGATTTTTTTTTGCACCCTCACAATCCAGATTTTCAAATAGTTTATCTCGGCCAAATATTGTCTTATCCTAACAAACCATACATCAATGGAAAGCTTAAATTTTGACAAAAACATACCAACCCAAATTTTCCTCTGTGTTTCTATATGTTTTTTTTAGGAAAGTGATAACACATCCACAGAACAGAACGTGGATAAAGCAGAGCACTTCTTCAATCATTCCAGTGTGGAGTGTGCCATTCAGTCTTGCCCTGAATTGATAAAAAAAGGTCTGTATGTTGTTGTTTTAGAGCATTTGAGTTGATCAGATTTAACATGGACTGCTATAAAGCACTGTGACTTTCTGCTTGATGTTATTGGCAGTTAGGGTAAGCTCATTTGTAATGGTTCAATGTGAAATGTGACCACAAGAGGGTAGCATTTCCATCTGCATTTTAGGCACTGAATGGTGGTGGTGTTCTATATCCCAAAATGTAACAGTGTTATAGTATGTAATAATTACTGTGCAGATATTTTTATTTTCTTTTTCTGTAGTATAGCTATCCTGTGGTTATTGTTCATTAATGTGTGCGTTCCCTGTTCTTCATCTAATTCAGATTTTGAGTCCATGTTCCCTGAGGCCCCGTCGACCGGCATGATGGTGGTCACAGTGACTCAGAAAACACAGAACGACATGACGGCCTGGACTGAGCAAGTGGACCAGGAGAGAGAAGAGCTGCTCGCTAAAGTGAGTTGATCTAGATATGTAATAATATTATTATAAACATCATGTATCATATATAATATGATTTCTGTACACACCATGCCGAACTGCAGCTGCTGTCACTTAGTATCAACATATCCTGATTAATTCATTATATTTAGCCCTTCTCTGTGGCTTTGTATTGTCCTTGGGCAAGTTATGTGGCTTTAGATAAAAAAAAAAAAAAAAAACTCCCTCAGAACGTGTGTGTACGAGAGGCAGAGCTTTGTGACTCAGCAGTTCATGCCTTCGGCTCTCTGTGTTATTTACCGTCTGCTTCACATCACTGTGGAGTTCCTGTCTAATTGGCGTGGAGCCACGCTGTAGGAATGCTGTAGGCACTGTATTATTCTCATGCTGTTGTTTGTTTGTGAGCTGCTGCATTCAAAAAGTAAAGGTAAAGGTTTATAACTAAGCATGTGCCAAAACAGAGTGAACAGAACTGAATGGAAGCTCCATGGTTAAAGCCATTCATTATTGTTGATAATTGTGGTGTATGCAGTTTGTTTCAGGTGCAAAGGAGATATGCCATGCTCTCCGAACAGAAGGATTCTGGGCTGATTTCATTGACCCATCGTCTGGACTTGCAGTAAGTGAAATAAATGTCTACTAAACTTTTTCAATCTAAAAACATTCAATCCCTATGCATTTGTATTGCATTTCTCTCTCCTCAGTTCTTTGGTTCATACACAAACAACACGCTCTTTGAAACGGATGAAAGGTATCGCCATTTAGGTTTTCAGATCGAGGACCTGGGCTGTTGTAAAGTGATTCGGCACGTCATGTGGGGGACGCACGTTTTTGTGGGCACACTTTTCACCACAGCGCCACCCAACAGTCAGATCATGAAGAAGCTACAAGGGAACTAAAGTTAATTAGTTAAAGATGCTGAGTCGGCTTGGGAACACTATTAATATCAAAACCAATCCTCACCTTGAGATGATTAGCACAATCAAAACACACTTACATCCCATAACGCACTTAGTGAAGTTGCCCAGTGGCTGCTGCTGCTGCTGGAAATTTGTATTTATTTTTGTAGATCAAAAAGCACTTTTGGTGGGACTTTTATTTTGGGTGCGTGTGCTACAGAGGGAAGTTCTGTGTCACATGTCCAGCATCTTTCAGTCTCTCTCTTCCTCTATGTTGCCTTTCTTCTACCACAGACCTCAATGGAACTAAAATGTGACAGCTAAAAATTTTCACACCATTGCTCCATTGTTTGTGTGAACAGTTTGGACCTGATGACCTTCACATAAAACCATCCCATAATCTAAATGGTTGAGCTACCAAGATATAAGGCCTTCATCACTCAGTAGTGACATGCATTTCATGTAACTAGTAAATGCAACTAGAGTTAGACTGATAATTGGTTTGACAGATTTTTTTATACTCTATTGAAGTAAAAAAAAAAAAAAAAAAAATAATACTGACCCCAAACTTTTGAACGGTAGTATATGTGTAAATATAAGTAGATGCATCTTATGTTTTTATGGGTGTAGGCTGCTGTTAATTTATTTGTATCACAAAAAACACATTATTTCTGTGCATGTAGTTGTGTCAATAAAAAAAGTTCAGTGAATTATCTTTCTGGATTTTAGTCTCTAACCTATATGGTGGATGTTTTGGCCTTATTAGCCTGAAGGGATCAAAGCTGGCAGCTGCTGTTGTCAATGTCTCACGGGTGTCATTAGAATTCATTCAGACGCACAACAAATGGACTATAAACATTCTTCTTTAAACTCTGACACTACTATTATTGTAGACAGTTCTTCTCTCTCCATTAGCACATGCCTGTGCTTTTGAATCATGTAGCCCTTACAGCTGATCTCTCCTTGACGGAAAGTCACACAAAAATTCTATAAAGGCTATAAAGTGTTTATTTATTTAAATATTTTGCATTATATTAGATATGATCGTTTGCTTACATTGTTTTTCAGTCCTTCATAGAAAATCTTATTGCAAACAATTTTTATTGTGAGTGCATTGAATCCGTATATACTGTACTATGGTTTTCTTCCTGTGGTAACCAGCATCTGATCTCGTTTAAGATATTTAACAAAATCCTGTCATGATGTGTGTGGTAATCAAAGAGTGCGGTTGATCAGAGCCGGGCTGTGTGTGGATGGTGACATGTTTTAGAGACAGCAGTCATCACCACATTGACATGGCTATCAATTAGATGTAATTGTCCTGCTAAAACTGGGTTCATCCTCTTTGTTCGTTGGTTAAGTTCACTCTTTAACTGTTTCATTGAATTCAAACTGTCAAACTGAACAGCTCATTAACAATATGATTATAATGTCAGCTTGTCCTTTTATCACTCTAAAAGAACAGTGTTTAAATTTATAAATGAACTTTGTGTTGTTAGTAAGCGTCTGTTTCCATGTCTCAACTTCACACATTGTTTTAAAATTGCATAGCATTGTGTTTCATGTATATATACAGTGGGGAAAATATTTATTTGATCCCCTGCTGATTTTGTAAGTTTGCTCACTTACAAAGATATGAAGATTTTTATGGTAGGTTTATTTTAACGTATAGAGACCAACCAAAAAATCCAGAAAAAACACATTATATAAAGGTTAGAAATTGATTTGCATTTCAGTGAGTGAAATAAGTATTTGATCCCCAAGCAAAACATGACTTAGTACTTGGTGCAGAAACCCTTGTTGGAACGCACAGAAGCAAGACGTTTTTTGTAGTTGGTCACCAGGTTTGCACACATCTCAGGAGGGATTTTGGTCCACTCCTTTTTACAGATCCTCTCTAAATCCTTAAGGCTTCTTGGCTGGCGTTTGGCAACTCGAAGTTTCAGCTCCCACCACAGACTTTCTATAGGATTGAGGTCTGGAGACTGGCTAGGCCCCTCCATGACCTTAATGTGCTTCTTCTTGAGCCATTCCTTTGTTGTCTTGGCGGTATGTTTCGGGTCATTGTTATGCTGGAAGACCCATCTTCAGTGTTCTGGCTGAGGGAAGGAGGTTCTCGTCCAAGATTTTACAGTACATGGCCCCGTCCATTTGCCCCTCAATGCGGTGAAGTCGTCCTGTACCCTTAGCAGAAAAACAGCCCCAAAGCATAATGTTTCCAACCTCCGTGCTTGACTGGTGTTCTTGGGGTCATAGTCAGCATTTCTCTCCCTCCAATCACGGCGAGTCGAGTTAATGCCAAAGAGCTCAATTTTGGTCTCATCTGACCACAGCACTTTCTCCCAAGCTTTCTCTGAATCATTCAGATGTTCTTTGGCAAACTTTAAACGGGCCTGTACATGTGCCTTCTTGAGCAGGATTTCAGTCCATTGCTGCGTAGGGTGTTACCAATGGTTTGCTTGGTGACTGTGGTCCCAACTGCCTTAAAGGGTTAGTTCACCCAAAAATAAAAATGAGGCTGCGTTTTACTCACCCCCGATGCATCCTAGATGTATATGACTTTCTTCTTTCAGACGAATCCAGTCGGAGTTATATTAAA
>NW_015659385.1:537374-567330 GCF_001515625.1 Sinocyclocheilus rhinocerous
TGCTTGGTGACTGTGGGACCAACTGCCTTAAGATTATTAACAAGCTCCTCCCGTGTAGTTCTGGGCTGATCCTTCACCTTTCTCATGATCATCCTTACCCCATGAGGCGAGATCTTGCACGGAGCTCCAGACCGAGGCCTATTGATGGTTGTTTTGTATTTCTTCCATTTCCGAATAATCGCACCAACAGTTGTCTCCTTCTCACCAAGCTTCTTGCTGATGGTCTTGTAGCCCATTCCAGCCTTGTGCAGATCTACAATCTTGTCTCTGACATCCTTTGACAGCTCTTTGGTCTTGCCCATGGTGGTGGGAGAGGTTGGAATGGAAGATACAGATTGTGTGGACAGGTGTCTTATACACCTAACGAGCTGACATTAGGAGTAACTTCTTAAAGTGGCAGGACTAATCTGTGTTCCACATGGGCACATACATAACCAGTCTGTGGGAGCCAGAATTCTTGCTGGTTGGTAGGGGATCAAATACTTATTTCACTCACTGAAATGCAAATCAATTTCTAACCTTTATATAATGTGTTTTTTCTGGATTTTTTGGTTGATATTCTGTCTCTATCTGCTAAAATAAACCTACCATAAAAATTACAGACCCTTCATATCTTTGTAAGTGGGCAAACTTACAAAATCAGCAGGGGATCAAATAAATATTTTCCCCACTGTAATGCAAAACAAAAAGAAGTTCTTTTTTTTTTTTGGTTGATGTATAAGCACTGACCTGTTAACCAAAAAAATAGTTAATTAGATTTGCAACAGACAATGTTGTTAAATGTCTCTGATCTCACAGCTTTTCTTTTATTGTTGCTGCTAAATGTGTGTTACTGTTGAACTATTATCCTAGTAATATGCCCAAAATTGAACTATGCTTCGGCTAATTGTTAAGGTAACAAAATAAGCACCATTCACACTGCTTGAACTTTTTTAAGCAGGGTAAAATAAATAACATTTATTATTTAAATACATTTATTGACAAAATCAAAATAATTTTCTTGTGGCATAAATATGAAATATATATTTATAGGGCTGCAACAACTAATCGATAAAATCGATTATGAAAATCATCGACAACGATTCTCATTATGGATTAATCGGGTCTGCCCACAGTGCACGTCCAACGGAGTTTACATACTTGTCCAACTTCAGCCGGTCGCGTCAAATTAAAGCACTGAATTACTTATTTCTATGGACAAAATGCATCTAAAATAGTGGAGGAAACAGAATGAGATGCTGCAGGAGAGTTACGTGATCCAAGCTGCCCAAAACATGAGAATTCTTTATTTTAAGCTTTAAGCTAATGCATTAGCGTAATGGCTTGCCCTGTCAGGCGCTTTAACAGATGCGTGTGCGTCCTCAGCGCAAAAAAAACCTTTCAGTTAACGGTCATATCCTTATGTATAAATGTCACAAATTCACGCGAGCATGCCAGCAAGAACGCAAGCTATGAAGGGCATAGGAGGCCATTTTTGTTATGTGAATAAATAAAAGTATTTAGTTATAAATAAATGACAATAACATTTTTTGATTTAAACAATTTTTTGACAGATTCCTAAAATGTGTTTTCTTTTTATTATGGCAGGGGGGGACTAACGATCCAAATAATCTGCAACTAATGATCCAAATAATCGTTAGTTGCAGCCCTATATATTTATAAACTTTATGCTTGGCTAAAGCATTTGCATTGGTGGAATGATTCAAAGCACAGGAGAAAGTCAGGATCATACATTTTTAATTGGGGTTAGATATCTAGGTCAGAATGCCATCTTGTTGCTTTTCATGAGAAATAAATTATTCAAACAAACCCTCGCCCTACCGACCCCACGTCCTCTAAGAACAGTTATTTTTTTTAAAAGAAATTATATTTGGTTTATAGGTCTATGAATTTGATAAAGGTCCTGTTAGATCTGGAAGATAAATCCTTGATTTTTAAGAAACACGTGAACAGGAATTTTTGGTAAATACATACATTTGTGCATTAGTAATAACAACAACAATTGTCAGATGATTGATAGAATTAGGAATTCCCACCAAATAACTAGAATGAGAAGGCATATTTTTTGAGTAATGTTGAAAAATGTATTGAAGCATAAGTGACAAGGAAGGACTAAACAATTAAAATTGAGTCAAGGCAAAGAAGTCAGACACAAGAACTGAAAACACAAGAAATGAAAATCAGTGTGAGTTGGGTGGGGGGTGCGGAGCACTTCTGTCTCCTGTTAGTAAAGTGACCGCAGCGCCAGGTCTGCAAAGCAAAGGAAAACCTGGTGTCAGAGGTCTGTTCAGACAATGGAACGTTCCCACTCGTTATCTGCCAACACTTTCCTGTTTTTAGAAAGCAGCTAAGATTTACATTGGCTTGGCCATGTAGAGATCTGAACCGTCATGCACACCGTTAAAGATTTTTCTCTGCACTGGGCAAACAACAGAAGGTATTTTAGCACCGTATCTCTTGTGGTCATAACTTTTCAAGTTGACCTGATCACAAAGATTCGTGTTTTTAACTTGTGTCGGGGTGCCATGTTTCTTTTTGTATTGCAAAGATCAGGTTTTGTTGACTCGGAAGCTCAGAGTCTGTGTATTTGGACTCATGGTGAGCATGAACCGAACAGCAGCTGGTGTAATGCCAGACATAATGTGCGCTTGTTCATTCAGCGCTGCGTAGTCTTACTCAATCCTTTTAGGCTTTTCTCTGCTGGAATTTCATTGAATTAGACTCAGATTAGAATTTAATGAATTAGAAAACTGCAGTGTGCGTGTGCTGCAGCCACACGCACAAAACAGCTGGATCTTCAGAAACAACTTTATTAGACTTTAGCAAACCGTTGAATGTGATCACTGATAATTAGGCTCAAATGCTAATAATTTTTAGAGCAAATAATTAAATAATTCTAATTTCAATATTCTGTCAAATGTAGTAAAAATGTAAAAAGTAATCAGTTTTTCTTTTAGATCTGTCCTTTTGTTTCTGCCTTGCTCACTCTTTTTGTTGGTGTTTCCTGCAGTGCTGGTTTTTGTTAGAATTTCAGAACACCAGAAGCTATTTTTAGGATTGATAATTCCTATTTTGGTGTATCCTGAGTCTTTATTCCCCTGGGTCTGTCATCATCGTGTAATTCAGTCACCGGGAAGCTGTAGCTGTGATTGTGCACTTCTCTCAGTCCAGTCCTTCCTCAAGTCTTCCCATCACACCGCAGCAGACTTCCAGTCTGTCCTGTGATATTTTCCCACTGTCTCCGTCTTCCTCTGAAGACGAGATTTCACACTTACATCATTATCTGTTGTTGTCTCCACTCTGTCCTGGAAACTGATAGCGTATTCACACACCAAAACAGCAGTTACATTTTGTCCAGCATGCATGATTTATTCAGTCACAGATTATTAAATAAATATGAATTACTTTGAATCTACATGAAAGCCTGATGAGATAAAAACTTTGGTCAAAACTTCAGTTTTTTGTGTTTTTATTTCTTACGCTCACCAAAGCTGCTTTTATTTCATCCAAAATACATTGAAGACAGTAATAATGTGAAATTCTTAAAAGTCTAATATGCTGATTCAGTGCTCAAGAAATATTTTGTATTATCAATGCTGAAAACTGTTTTTGCTGCTTAATATTTTTGTGAAAACCATGATACATTAACATTCAAAATTTTGGGGTATGTATAGGGTTAAAAAATACTTTTATTCTGCAAGGATGCATTCAATTGTTTAAAAGTGACAGTAAAGGCATTTATAAAAGATTTCTATTTCAAATAAATGCTGTTCTTTGAGCTTCCCACCCTTAAAAAAATCTTGAAAAAATTTATCATATTAGAATGATTTCTGCATGATCATGTGACACAGTAATGGCTGCTGAAAAGGCATAATTTACTTTTTAAATATATATTAAAAAAGAAAACTGATATTTTAAATCGTAATATTCCACAATATTAATGCAGCCTTGGTAAGCATGAGACAAAAACAGTAAAAACCTTAATTATTCCAAACTTTTGACCAGTATACATTTAACTGTACCAGTAATCATTGTTATGAGCAGTCTATTCTAAAATCACTATAAACAACTGCCTTATTATCTTGTGCAATATTAAACCTATATTTTTACGTGTGGCTCAGTCATGCTGAACGCAGACAGTTAGCATTTTCCCACAGTAAAGAAGGGCTACGTTTGTTTCCATTGCTGCTCAATCTATCCCAAAGCTCGGCGGCAGAGTAATTAAAATCTCAGCATGGCCGTACTGAACAGGATATGCTGCCATGCCCTCCAACAATGTGGGTCATTCTTTGGACTCCAGGCCAGGTACCTGAAACCCAGCCTGCAACAGCTCTTGATCATTAAAAACATGTTACTGCTCATCTGGAAAGTCAGCTCTAGAGCGGAAATTCGACTTTGTATCGGCAGGGAATGAGCCGAGAAACTGGATTACTAAAGCAAGAAGATGAAGGGAGCTTTTGTTTTGACTTGGAAACTTTTCTGAACGTCTGTCAAAAATTCCTTTTAAATGCATTTAAAACCCTGCAGCTACTCTGTTGTATTGTATTATCACTTTTCGCTGATAAAGCCAACTTTATCTTACAGAAATGTATCTTTCTGCCATCACAACAGCAGATTGGTACTAAATACCTCCATAAGGTTGACTTCATTTTCAACCTGTAGTCCATTTGTGAAACAAGAAGTGACCAAAAGGTCACTGGGTGTTCACCTTTGACCTCTGGCACTTGGTTTAATGAGAGTTGTGTTTCCTCTTCTCTGCTGCATTTCAAACACCCACAACTACAACGTAAATCTGAAGACTCATAAAATAAGACCTAAACCTGTCTAGATAAATTAAGTCACTATTTGAGTGACATGAACCATTGGATTCTTATACAAATACCAGCTCTAATTGAGGGGTGTGTTTAGGGTATGACTTTATATTAAAAATAAATGTAAAAAATAAATTATATAAATAAAATATGATCTATATATATATATATATATATATATGAAGAGATCATTTGCAAAAACATAACACAAAAAAATCATGTTTTTTCATTGTGCATTCCAATTAATCTCAAACTGCAGTTGGGTTATTTTGATTAGGTTAAAAAATAACAAAAAAAAATACAGCTAACTAACACAGTAAAACACAATAAATACACGATAACATAATAAAAAACATGATTTTTGAAAATAAAAAAAACAGAGTTTTATATATATGTATATGTGTGTGCGCCAAATTTAGAAAGTTTAGCTTTGCCTTTCCTTTTTGAGTGGAAAATCGACAGTGGATGTAAGGGTTGAGTGGAAGATGGAACAAAACTGAAATATCTTTTGTGTAAATAGCCAATGCAAGCATTATTTGAAGAGAACACTGACAAACTCATTTGATTTTTCTTGTTGAATCATGACGTGTGTATTTTAGCCAAAACAAACTTCATTTCTTCAGAATATTGTTTTTATTATCAGTAAACAAAACATCAATAAACATTTAAGATTTAATACATACAACACAGGTAAGAGACCACACAAGTGTTACCAATGTACTCCAAAGGTGTGATTTAAAAACATATCCAAAATTATGTACACAAGAATAAACAGGGATAGTACAAACAAGCGTAGAAAAAAATATCTACATTTATAAGAAGCCTTGGCACACGATTGCATGCAGCATTCACAATTTTGTAAGTATAAAAAGTTAATGCAACCCTATTACAAATCTGTATTATTTTTTATATTAAAGATGAGAGTAAAAACTGATTTTAAAAACCTTTTTATGTACATAATGTTATAAATCTGAGCTAATGAGAGCTGATTTTACATCAGCACATTCAGAGACATGTTTAATGCATATGACCTCAGATTGTTCGGCCGGGTCTACTCAGGATAAAGCTGTTTTGTGTATTTCTAAACTGGCACTAACTGGTCCATAATTACCTGAGTAAAGGTTTCGAGCCCTTCTGTGATCACCTTGCCCTTTATGTTGTACTGAATTGAACAAAATGATTTCAGTGAATGTTACAATACTTTTCATAACTCAACAAAAGACGGAGAAGAAACAGGAAATAGCTTCATTTACAGCTGGGCACATAGCCTAAACAAATCATTATGCCTGAAAAAAATAACACTGTCGCTGCAGACTCAAACACTTTTTGCTGATTGCACAGTCAGCCAGGAATTATGATTAGGAAATATTACAGTACACAACAATGGACTGACAAATGTGTAGGAACATACATATGTATATAATAATATTAAAGCCCTCCACTGTAGGCTATATGGACGTTCAGTGCTAGTCACTACACTTTCACATGACAATCTGTACACAAGTGCTTGCAGTATGACACAAATACACAGTGCAAAACTAAACAGAGAACGTTCTTTTTATAGGAGTGAGGAATGCTGGATGACACGCTGAACTTGGTTCCTACAGGTGCCAAGCCCTTTTCCATGATGACAAAAATACTCTAACAATGAGAGGGGTGGGAGCTTGACCCCTAAAATTATGTTCATACCTACA
This sequence comes from Sinocyclocheilus rhinocerous, assembly GCF_001515625.1. NCBI lineage: Eukaryota > Metazoa > Chordata > Actinopteri > Cypriniformes > Cyprinidae > Sinocyclocheilus > Sinocyclocheilus rhinocerous. The sequence goes on from NW_015659385.1 coordinate 543,880, forward strand.
GCCAACAGTTAGCTTCCTAAAAAAATGGATGATAAAAAAATAAATATATCTATACAAACGTATAAAACACAAAACAAAAAATGTGCAGGTTTGTGTCAGTTTTGCCATAAATATCCCCATCCCACATCCATCACGAAAAACTGACTATTAGACAAGTCCACTCAGCTTGAACGAAACCAAACATCAGTATATGATTCATAAAAATGTATTCATAGGAAATAAAAAGTCCAAGAACTAACACTTCATTTTGAGAAAGGTAAAGCTCACAGCTGCCTGGCACGAGTAAATGGTTTCCTAAATTACTGCTGTTAAAGGGTAGTTTGGGTAGTTCACCCAAAAAAAAAAAAGTGATGTTTATCTGCTTACCCCCAGGGCATCCAAGATGTAGGTGACTTTGTTTCTTCAGTAGAACACAAACGAAGATTTTTAACACAAACCGTTGCAGTCTGTCAGTCTTATAATGGAGGTGAATGGGAATCATGGCTTTGAGAGTAAAAAAAAAACATACACAGACAAAACCAAATGAAACCCTACGATACATTGATGTGTAAAGACGAAACGATCGGTCTGTGAAAGAAACTGAACAGTATTTATATAATTTTTTTCCTCTGATGCATTGCAATATCTGAACTGTCCTGAGCGCGTCCTCGACGCGTCACGCGCCGGCTGTCGAGCTCAGGACAGTTCAGGACAGTGCTCTACTGAAGAAACAAAGTCACCTACATCTTGGATGCCCTGGGGGTAAGCAGATAAACATCAAATTTTCATTTTTGGGTGAACTATACCTTTAAGATTTATTCCACTCTGGATGATTGTCTCAGTTAATACTGTGGAGCGTCAGGCTGATGATACAGACAGAGAGCAGCAGCGTGGGACTCTGTGCTGGTCGAATGCTGTCGTTAATAGGAGACGTGGTAGCAAAGATGGCATCAGTCTCGTTTCGGGGGAGGGGCATGTTGCAGATGTTCCCCTCACAACAGGATGTGCACACCTGCATAGAGAAAAATAAACAATAATCAGAGATTAAGAAAGTGATCATTTACAAAAGTGTTAAATGAAAAACAATCACTCCGGTAATAAGCTACTAAGCCTTGCACATGACAAGTGGGGGAAAAACAAAATAAAGGTGAATGGGAATCATGGCTTTGAGAGTAAAAAAAAAACATACACAGACAAAACCAAATGAAACCCTACGATACATTGATGTGTAAAGACGAAACGATTGGTCTGTGAAAGAAACTGAACAGTATTTATATAATTTTTTTCCTCTGATGCATTGCAATATCTGAACTGTCGAGGACGCGCTCAGGACAGTTCAGGACAGTGCTCTACTGAAGAAACAAAGTCACCTACATCTTGGATGCCCTGGGGGTAAGCAGATAAACATCAAATTTTCATTTTTGGGTGAACTATACCTTTAAGATTTATTCCACTCTGGATGATTGTCTCAGTTAATACTGTGGAGCGTCAGGCTGATGATACAGACAGAGAGCAGCAGCGTGGGACTCTGTGCTGGTCGAATGCTGTCGTTAATAGGAGACGTGGTAGCAAAGATGGCATCAGTCTCGTTTCGGGGGAGGGGCATGTTGCAGATGTTCCCCTCACAACAGGATGTGCACACCTGCATAGAGAAAAATAAACAATAATCAGAGATTAAGAAAGTGATCATTTACAAAAGTGTTAAATGAAAAACAATCACTCCGGTAATAAGCTACTAAGCCTTGCACATGACAAGTGGGGGAAAAACAAAATAATGTGGCCACAAATGAAAAATATATTGTAACAACTTATTAATTTGTTGCCACAATTTAACTAAATTAAAACAAGGGGACGAATTAGTGCATATACTGGCCATGATTTAACTAAAACGAGGGAACAAAATAATAAAACATGGCCACAAATGAATACTTTTTATGAAAAAATTATCTATTTGTGTATATATTTCTTCTTCACTTCTTATATATTCTATACTTTCTTCAGTTTTGTCGACAAATGATTCACCTAATGCGTGAAGTCATGGACACACATCGCAGAGCTAGTGCAAGATGAGCATTTGTGGTTTAAAAGTATATAAATTTTCATTTTATTTTATTTTTTTAGAAAATGACCGATTGTTTCGCTAGATAAGACCCTTATTCCTCGGTTGGGATCGTGTAGAATCCTTTGAAGCTGCACTGAAACTGCAATTTGGACCTTCAACCCGTTGGTCCCCATTTAAGTCCACTATATGAAGAAAAAATCCTGAAATGTTTTCCTGAAATGAAAGACATGAACATCTTGGATGACATGGGGGGGGGGTGGGGGGGGGGCAAGTAAATCATCAGGAAATTTTAATTCTGGAGTGAACTAATCAACTTGGCCTTTGGAGATGGGACAAATTTGAATCTCAAATTTCTTAATTTACAGCCCTCTTTAGAAATTTTTTTTTTCTACAAAACAAAGTTGGTGTTAAGTGTTTTGGGCTGAATCAGTTGCTGAAGTTCAATACCATACTTCAGATTAGGCCAGAATGTCAGTACAGTGCTGCACTGTAATAAAAGGCTCAACATCACCTGTCTGAACATAAACAGTAAACCGTCATTATTTAAAGTTTACCTACAGAGAAAAAAATAACTTCAGACAAACACAAATAAATTAAGCCTTTTTTAACCTAAGAATGAACCTTCGGCTTCTAAATTTTCCCTTTTAGTGTAGCTGTGGCATCTTTACACCGCATTTATCTCTCAATCTGGCCTTCTCACATCTGCCCCCTGCCCTCTGCATAACTCCTGTCCTGTGCTAGAGGTAAAAGGTAAGACACAAAGAGTTCAGGGAGTGACCGGGCGCACCTTTCAGCAAGGATTACTCAAAGAAGGATTACTGAGAGATGGCAGCATAACTCACAACTTTATCTCATCTGCAGCGAAATCACTTGAGAGGATAAATGGATTAACTAAAGAGCTGAGTTTAGTGTCGCTGACTGAGCCATATCCTACAGGCGGCAGAGCCGTTCACAGATGTGTTTCTCAACCACTCGACGGGTTTTCTTTAAGATCACTTCAAGTGGACTTTGTAAAGTGAGATGAGAAGATAAACGTGGATGGATTTCAGCAGGGCGAGCAAAACACAAACGACATGTTTGGTCTGAAACAAAAGTTACTTGATGTGTGATGTGAGTTGCATCTCACCTTGTTTCCTTCATGGTCCATCTCAGAGCACCCTGTTTCAAAACAGTCTTCCAGCGCCACACAACGCTTTGTCACTGACACTGTGTTTCCATCCCAGCTCATCTTATGTTGTGTGTAGCAATATCTGCTCTCTAAAAGTTACAAAGGGGCTTTACTTACTTTTCTCAAGGACATACTGTATACATCACAAAAGACAGCTTTAAATTCTGACTAATAAAGGAGTCAGATTTCAGTGAAAAAGCAATATTCCTCTAGGGATTTTTTTGCACCGGATATTGCAGAACTTGCCCTCAGCCACTTTAAAAATCTTTAATAAGTGCCCTTGAAGTGCGAGTCTTACAATAACACAATATTGCACCATATTTAAGAACTATGTGGAAACACTGAACACAACCATATTTCAGCATTCCTGGAAATACATACATTCCCTGCAAATGTGCAGATGTTCTGCAGCAGCATGCGCTTTACTGAAGGAATGAGTGTAAGGGGTTACAGCTCCTGAGCCATTAACACACTGCTGTAAATCAGACCCGACACAGCACAGGACTCCTTATATGGGAGGCTATTCATGGCAAAAACATGAACTGAATACATATATGGAGCAACCTGTGAGCAAAGCCGGACCTGAAACATACTGACCCAGCTGCATCTTATTCAATTATTCTCTGAGCATTCACTGAATGCACTTCAACAGCACTGTGCTGTGACTATTTAAATGCACCATCACTGATTGCCTTATTTAAAAAAAAAAAAAAAAAGCCAGGGCTTTTTGGTTGTTGTTTCACAGAATGACAAAAATACTTTTGTTTCAAGATAAACAGTGCAAGACAGTGAAATTATGGGTCTGTCAAAGGAATTCAGACTGCTCTGTAATAAGAGAGACGTAATGGAGATGTTGGTACCTCGTGGACAGTAGAGATCTGCAGCCCAGCGGTTGCATTCATAGTTGTCAGGTGCATCTTCACAAGTAAAACATTTAAATCCTCCTGGATATGGAGTTGCTGGGGAAAAACGTATAATAATCAATGTTAACAGAATGGAAATTATTGGTAATGGCAAAACTCTTGGTGAAACTGATAAACTTGCATAATTATTATGTGGAACAAAACTTTTTTGTTGTTGTTATTGTTTGTTTTTGAAAGTCTCTTATTCTCGCCGAGATGGCACTTTTTATTTTATTAATTGTATTAATTCATTTAAAAAATATATTTTTAATAATATATTTTATTTTAGTACATTATAAACAGTAATATAAAAAATGAAATATTATTACAAATTAAAATTAAAATTATTTTTTTATTATTATATTTTAAAATGTAATTTATTCCTGTGATAGCAAAGATGAATTTCAGAAGCTATTACTCTAGTCTTCAGAAATCATTCTTGAAATCATGATTAGTTGCGTATAAAACATTTCCTATTATTTTCATTGTTGAAAACAGTTGTGCTGCTTTATATTATTTGCGGATAGCGTAATACTTTTTTTTAGATTCTTTGATGAATAGAATGTTTAAAAGAACAGCACAGAATATTTTTTTCCTTTCAATTAATTGTGTTGGCATAATGTTACAGTACATTAAGCTTCTTTTCCCCCAGAAAACATTCATTTGAAAAAGTAAGTAAAAACTATTGATTCTTGCAGTAAGAATATCAGTATAGTGATGCTAAATATCACAATTTGTTTTTCTTTTTCTATGGCGCAAGTCAAACATTTTCATCTGACATTATGATTCACACTCTGTGTTTACAGATTAAATGAAATTAAATGTATTGCATTTTTAAATAAATCACACTCAGAGAAATGTTTTATGTACCTATATCAATTTCATCATCAGGAACATCTGCCATACAGACCGAGACTAATCTAATCTAATCAAGTGCTCTTTCACCAGCATTTTGCTGTCATTTCTTAAGTGAAAAAAGCTCTTGGGAATACAGTGTGCTTTTTCTCTTTCTGGAGCTCCTCAATCAGATTATACAGCTCACATGAAACAGAAACATCAGCCTCTTTTTTGTTTTAAAGTTTTAAGAAGAAAAAACTTTTGTTGACCTCACCCAGCAAACATTTAAGAATCTGATCAAGTGACCATTTTAAACCGACCATTCATTCATCCGGACAGCCCTGATGTGTTATTACTTCTGAAGTCTCTAAATAGCTCTGTATATGCAAACAGAGCTTAGTATAGTTATTATTTTTGACCTACACTTTTACTGTAAACTCCCCCAAATTCTTGTGACTCTTATGAAAGTGATAACTCAATAATTAATACAATGATACAACTGACTATAACCTATCTTAGATACAGCACAGACTTATAGAGGTGAGAGAAACATTTTAGTTAAAACAACAGCAAAACATTTAAAGACACATTTACAACCATCGGGTGTCTATGTCATTATAAAATTATACATTTCCCCCCCAGCTAATTCAATATGCATGTCTTGTGTGGGTGTTTGTTTAACTTTTGATGTCAAAAAAGAAGCAAACAAAACAATTTGTAACATAATCCATTGCAAACATGCTTTTGAGTTTTTCCAGCTTTTATAATGAGCTGATTTTTGATAGTCACCAGCGTTTTGTTGTGCATGTAAACACTCATTGTAAAGTAGTCTTCACTACACTAAGTAGCTGGAGTGTGTTTTGTTTTCTGAATGATATCATGGGGTTGTAAATCCACACTTGCCATCTGCAGTGATGAAACAAAATGAACTCCATCATCATAATAAACCCTCTACATCAATATGCAACAGCTAGACATCAACAGGTCACAAAATCGCTGCTGGTACACAACTATTTTGGGATCTCATAAGAACTGATTTGTTTTAACCTCTCTCTCTCTCTCTCTCTCTCTCTCTCTCTCTCTCAGAGATTAATTCTCTCAACAGAACTGAAACCAACCTCTAGTCTCTTTCATTATAGCCAAATTGTACTTGAACATTACCACATGTAACCAATTGATTCTGAGATATCACATATTTAAATAGGAACTGGTAACAAATTATTGTAACTATCAATATAAGTCATTGACAAACATGTAATGCATAGAATATCAGTACATTCATATATATATATCTAAAGTATTTATTTATATGTAAGTTGTATATATGCACTGTATTATACAACTTATATTTGTATATATCCAAATATATCTATATATGTTTTAAGTCAAAGACTGATCAATGGATCAAAAGTAAATACATTAATTCATTTCTATTCATCAAAGAATCCTGGAAAAAATGTATCTTGGTTTCCACAAAAATATATCAGCCCAGCTATTTTAAACACTAATATATTCAAGTAGAAAACAATTATTTTAAATTGTAATAATATTTCGTAATGGTACTTTTTTTTATTGTATTTTCAAATAAATACAGTCTTGGTGAGAATAAGAGACTTCTTTCAAAAACATTACAATAAACTTACCAACACCAAACTTTTGAACAATAGTTTAAGTATTTGTTTGGATATTGTTAAAATGACATAATGCATTCATTTTTGTTAATTTCTTGATGAATGTTATTAGAAAAATTTACCTATATATTTGATGAGCGTAACAGCCATTTTAAGCATTTCAAGGCAAAAATCAAATGAGGCCCAAAGAAGCAAAAAAGGCAGAAAAGGCTACACTGACCCATGGCGCCATGGCCAATGCCACATGCTCTAAACAATTGATTTAGCATCAGCAGGGATGGTGGGCAATCCATGAGTGTCAGGGTGGGGGATCTTAACACAGCTGGTGTGTCAGCTGAGACGCTGAGTTTAGCTATGGATCACTGGCTTGGTGCTCAACCACTGATACATCCTGGAAGGCCAACTATTAGGACACAATATAAAATCTAGAACACCATATTTGGAATAAATCTGCATTCAGAGCCTGAAGGTCTAGCAGCTCCACACCAGCCTTTAAAGGATCTATAGAAGTCATGACTGACAACTGATGTCTGACCCTTTTGATCTTCCAGATGACCCAGGAAAAACATGGATTATATCCATTTCATTTTCAAGACTTTGGCAGAATCTAAGAAGAAATACTTACTTGAGGGATGGAGAAAAATAATATCTTTTTCTGTGAAGTCCCTCGATTGAACCGCTTTGATGATGGCGGTCAGCATTAGGCCCCAGGCCATGAGAGGCCAGGGTTCCATAGCTGGAGGAAAACTCACATGAGCAGGGACCCAGATCCAACACGGCACCTAAAGAAACAAAATAACCATTTATTAAAAAACATACAACCAGGGCCATACGAAACAACTTAACTATAGGCACCAAATAAATAAAGTTTAACAAGGGATTAAAGAGACATCTGCTGAAGATAGAAAGGAAACTCTATAGGATTAAAGCAGTTCAAAAGCAGTGTTATCCCTCTCCAGAACACCGGACACAAAGAGGCATGCTTGTTATTCCAGCAAGTGCTTCATTATATCAATGACAATGTCAGCAGTCTGCCAATGTCCTGACCCTCAGCAACAGTGACCCTCTTAGCCGTTCGCTTTGTTGGCAGCAGAACAAACACTCATCTATTGTTTTCAATTACTGAATGCCATGCTCACAATGACATCTTTGACGAACACCACAAAATGGATAGTTATATATTTATAGTCTATTAAATGTGATCAAATTTAATGGAACAGAATGTTCATGTGGCATATTTTTAATAGATTCTATTAACATTTGCCTTAAAAAATAATGTTTAACATTTTTACTTAAAAGTACAAAATAATCAAATTTAATTTTCACTATGCACATTTATTTAAATAAAATAAAATAAAATAAAATTAATAAAACGGATAGTTCGGGTCCTTGATTCTGATTGGTTGAGCCGCGTTTGAAGCTGTTGTAAATTACACTACAAACATACACCTTTGTTTACGTCTGTGTGTTGCTCAGCAACCACTTTGTTGGAACCACTACTGATTCTGAGGAACTACATTGTTTGGTGGAAGATTACTGTTTTTATTAATATCATTACACTTTATTTGCTCTGTTTTATTCTGTGAAACCTTACTACGTATTTGGAATAACCGTTTTATAAAAGCAATAAGCCCCGTGAAGACGTGGTTTACAGTGAATTTATAACAGCTTCGCTTCCGCTTTAGCTGTTATAAATTCACTGTAAACCACGTCTTCACGGGGCTTATTACTTTATTACAAAGGTTGAAAAATGAGAAGTATCTATGGTGCTTTTTTGGAACGATACTTGTTCAACAAAAATCCGTCTGATAGACTAAAATAAGCCTGGAGAAAAGCACTTGGCTTAAACATAAAGCTCTGTGGTTAACATTACTGAAACGAAAGCTGGGGCAGATTACACATTTTTCAGAAGTGCTTGACCAAACCGCTTTGTGTGCTTTCTTCAGCAAGTCAGATGGCGAGCCGGACAGTAATTAATCCATTCATTTTGGTGAATCAATTTCTCTAACTTTGTTTACAACTCACAAATTTAATTCCCTATGGGGAAAAAAAGCTGACTCATAAATCCTAGCATGGAAAGCTATTCAATTTACTTTCAACATGAAGTAAAAAATATCCTTCAACCAAAAAACAGTTTGAAATGGACCCCACTCTTCTTGTAAAGAAGAACCCCTGTAAAGTTTATGAGATTATATTTTAGTCATCAGGTATATCAGCGAATCAGAGCACTCTTTTCATGAGATATTTGTTTAAAATTTACAGCATACCAGACCAAAACAGCTTAATATTAATATTAAATAATATTAAATGAAGACAAACAGCAGCAAAGTAGCCATTTTTCATTTTTTTCCCATCTCCATCAGTTCATTCACTTACAAAAATCTGAACCTGGAAGGCAAGAAAGCACATCTTCAAAGCATAGCCAATTTTTGGTACTTTCTGTGGTTCATTAATAAGGATTAGACCTTCCTTTGATTTAGCAAGTAATTCCCATTTAATCAAGGGCAACAATCCCAGCATATCTCTGTGAACACAGATGTGTAAAAACCAAAACCCTTAGAACTGTATTTTATATAAAAACTAAAATAATAATAATAATAGTAATCAATTTTCTTTTTTTTCCTCTGCATCCATTCAAAGTCGATACAAATCAGTGCAATTTATGTATTAGTATAGACTACTATTAAAGAGAGTAACTGATAAGAGTCCCTAAAGTTATACATGTCCAGTAGGATTTTAATGGTTTTCCCGTCTAAGGTGGGAAAAACAGATTTCCTCATGTTTATTGTGTTAGCCATGCTGGTTTCAGAAAAATGATTAAACAGACTGACACTGGGCAGCCTTGAGCTCCTGTTGCTGTGTAGCTCCTGACCTTTCAGACAATGTAGAGTGGCACAGCACAGCCATGTTAGAGAGCATCAGGTTTCCTCAAAGTGATCCTTTTCACCGCTGAAGGTCTAAAAGGCGGTATTGAAAAGGAGCACAGAAGTACATATCGGTTTTCGTTTTTAGCTGCAGATTGGTCCCACAAGCTGTTCGTCAACTGGGAATGTCAACAAACAATTTAAGTATGTTTTGACACACCTTTGATAAATGTGGTGACCTCTATAATAAGTTAAGTCTGAAGATAATGAATTGGATTTTCCCCTGGGCTTTCAGTATTATATTAGTACGAATTTAACACGTGGAAATGTGATTCACGTGGATGCTGAACAGAGATAACAGATGCAGATGTATGGTGATAAATCTTTAAATTAAAAAGCCAGGTGTTATGATGAATTAAAAGTAATTAACTTAATGACTCATTTGTGCAATTGAAGTTTCTACAAAAGAAAAGATTACAGGGATAGTCCACCCAGAAATGGAAGTTCTGTCATCATTTATTCACCCTCATATGTTGTTCCAAACCTGTAAAACTTTTTTCTTCAGAAGAACACAAAAGGTGATAAGTGTTCATGCTGCTCTTTTTTAAACAATGAAAGCAAATGTAAGATCAGGGCCAGTCAAGCTCCAAAAAAATTAAAATAAATAAATAAATAAAGATAGAAAAATGAAAAACATGCACTATAAATCAAGTCCACAATAGATATGGAAAATAAAAGTAACAATTAATGTTACTTTTATTTCGATGTCTTATCTTTTGGGAGTTTGACAGCCTCTGCTTTCACTTTAATTTTATGGAACAGAGCAGCACAAAAAACTGCTCTCTGTTTCACAAAAGAAAAAAATATGCTTGAAGTAAACTATTTACATTTTTTGGTAAAATATATCTAGTGTATCTATTAACTATATCTACTATATCTAACTATAAAGATAGATATATATGCTAAATATATTATCTGGCCAACTAAAAAAATCTACACTTAAATAGCCAATTTTTAGCCTAGATAGAGAATGCCTGCAGGTGAAATAATCTGAATCTCTGATAAAATCACCCCAGTATGAGACTGTGACATGAAGAGGGAATAAGTTCAGTAAGGAAAGCCTAGAGTAACAAAGAGACATCCTACTGATAAGAAAACATGGATTTAGTTTCAACACACAGGTGTCCTCAGACCAGAGTCATCTTATTCAGCTTTATTTGTTATTTGGGAGTCTAATGTCCAAGAATATCAAGCAACAGCTGTCCAGGCCACAACTCTGAGAACATGGTTGATAAGAGATCACCAACAACAGTGAAGGACTGAGACATAAATGTATACGTGCATACACTACTGTTCAAAAGTCTGGAGTAAATAAGACCTTTTCTTTAAATATTTTCAATTCATTAAATTGATCAAAGGGGACAGTAAATACAGTTATAATGTAACAAAAGGTTTCTATTTCAAATAAATACTGTTCTTTTGTACATTATTAATCAAAGAACCCGGAGGAAAAACATTTCCACATTACCACAAAAAAAAGCAGCACAACTGTATGAAAAATTAAAAATGAATAGTTTTTGAGAATTATTTCTGAAGGATCATGTGACACTGAAGACTGGAGTAATGGCTGCTGAAAATTCAGATTCGCCTTCACAGGAATAAATTACATTTTAAAATATATTAACGTACATTTGTGTGGCACTTGCAGTCCAGCAGACTTTTCTTCATAATTATTTTAATAATTTCATTTCAAAAGTTGAAATTCTAATCACAATAATGGCAACTGCAACATGCCAGTCAAACTTTAATTTAAATACTTCAGTTTCCAAACAAGGCACATAATAATTACTCTGACATTCAAAGGCAACCTTCCAGACCAATCAGGAAGTGCCTGAGGTTGAACTTCAGTGCCCCATCTCCTCTAAAGCTGTGCCAGGTGCCTGCCATGAGCAATAGCTGTCATCAAAGCCTACACGCCTGCGAGTCGCTCTGGAAAATGGAAACTGCGGTTGTCGGTTTGTTTAAGCAGACTATTCTGTTGTTTGGAGAGTGTTGAAGAGGATCATGCTGCATTAAAGCATAACTGGAGAGCAAACACTTTAGCACAACATGAACCTGGTTCAGAAGCAAAATGGCCTTTTGCACTTACTTGATTTTGTTTGTACTGCTTCCAAGGCATCTCTGACCCTCTTAATGCAAATGTTTTTCAGGCAAAAGTCACTAAGGAGAGATAAATATGTGTCCATATACCACCACTGGTACATTTAGGCATCCTCTTTCAATGAGATTAAACAACATTTTACATAAAATTGTCTTAACTTCCTGTCTCTACAATGTCCATGTGCATTCATCTGTGATATTAACACATCTGTATACTGTACTACATTAATTTACAACTACAACAAATGTTTTCTTTTATACAGTACTTCATTTAAAGGAATAGTTCACCCAAAAATTTTTTCATCATTTACTCACCCTCGTGTCGTTCCAAACCGGTATAAGTTTCTTTCTTATGTCGAACACAAAAGCAGATATTTTGAAGATTCAAACAGTTGATGGTACCCATTGACTTCCACAGCAGGGTAAGAATTACTGTGGATACTGTTTGATTACCAGCATTCTTCAAAATATCTTCTTTTATGTTCAACATAAAAAAGAGAGTAACTGATGACAAAATTTTCATTTTTGTGTGAACTATTCCTTTAAGTATATACTTTCAGTCTCAGATGTGTTCTGCTAAAATGAAATAATAGAAACAAATGAGACTTTGTTGAATTTGTTGAAATATACTACCGTTTAAAAGTATTATTTTTTAAATCTTTTATGCTCAGAAAGACTGAATTCATTTAATCAGAAATACAGTAAAAACAGCAATATTGTGAAATATTATTACAATTCAATACACCCGTTTTCTATTTGAATATATTTTAATGTAGGGCCTAATTGATTCCTGTGATGGAAATAAAAGCTGATTTTTCAGCAGTAATTACAACAGTTTTCAGTGTCACATGCTCCTTCAGAAATCATACTAATATGCAGATTTGCTGCTCAAGAAATATTTCTAATTATTATCAATGTTGAAAACAGCCGTGATGCTTAATATTTACAGAACAGTATTTATTTAAAATAGAAAGCTTTTACTATCACTTTTGATCACTTTATTGCATAGAGCTGTACAAATAATGTGGATAGTAAAGTTTAGATTATTTGGTCTATTTTGTAAGAAATGCTTAAATGCAATTTCTGATGTTTTGGCTGAGCCATTGTTGAAAAAAAGAGAACAATTCACTCCAAAACATGCAACATTACTCATTTGACTGCATGTTTTACGCTACTTTTAAAGCAAAAGTGCTTATTTTAGTGTTCAGCACCTGTAATACACCATGCAAGAATGACTCTCTGAAAGCCTGGTTTCCTCTTTGTACAGCATGACACATCCAGTCACATTCATGTCATCTCATTACTGCAGGTCACTGGCTGACTCAGACCCAGCAGGGTGGAGGAAAGAGGCTCCCAGCAGGTCAAGGGCCCTGGAGTTCCTGCCTGAGCCACTGCCAGGTGAGTAAGACTAACTCAGGTCAGAAACACGATACTCTGGGTTGTGAATCGCCCTGTGAATGGCAGTCGCTCCCATTAATGGAGGGAAAGAAATGCAAAGCCTCTCTTGTGACTTCCAAAACTTGTTGGACCAGATTTCGCACAGGTTTGAGAAGTGAAAGGAGAAGAACGGCGAAGAAGCCACAAGCTGCAAGTCTTTTCCAGTCTTCTACAAACACCTGAATCTCAGTATTTCTTCTTCTTTCTATCTAGAAGGAAAACATTATACTAGAAAGTGCATTATACAAGAGGTTGATATTACATAGGACAATATCACAATCCTTATCTATGCCATGAATAGAAAATATTGCATGACATATTCAAAACTGTTTATTGTGAAGCTAAATTCCTTGGAAAGCCACAATACAACAAGAATGGACAATAACACAGATGAAGCTGCACATCTCCATTCATTTGAGAGAGCACAATGCCATCTCAACAAAGCCAAATGGCATCGAGCAATGCTTCTGCCCTATAGTGCACCCAGCCAAAACCAAAGGAGTCACGTTGGATCAGAATCACACACCAACTAATTGAAATCCTACAAGCACACACACACACACACACACTAATCCGGCACTATTCGTTTGAAGTGGTCCAGTTCAGCTGTATAATTTTTAATCCCCTCTTCAGTCTCCTGACACATTCAAAGATCCAATGTACTGTAGCGCAGAATAACACAATGGAAAATCAGCTTCACAATGCTGAGTCTCTGTTTAAAATGATCACTGTTGGAACAATATTAATATGACACAACGTGCCATATGCTGCATGCTTAAGTTTGGGGGAATACATTTTCATTCATACAACATTTTAATATTTTTGGGTGGACATGAAGTCAAAATGTCAGTCATACAACTGTCCTAATGTAATAATCCAGAAGAAAGCACCAATAAATAATTTTAAAAAGTAAATAAAAAAAAAATTGTAGTTTGATATGATCTTTTATTATTATTTCTTAAAAAGTATTTATTAAATATTAATTTTTATTTAACAAAGGGTCTCACTGCATGCTTATATATAATGTCTATATTGTTTGTGTTAATTTTATTTCTATTTTAGTTTTAGTTATTTTAAAATATCTAGTTAAACAATTAAAATACGAAATGCTGTCTTTTTATATTTTACTGTACTTCCGTTAATGTTTATTTTATTTTATTTTATTTCAAGTAATGATTTTCTTATGGTTTTAATTTTAGTTTCAGCCTTAGATTTAGTTAACTATGATAACCCTGGTGAGTAAATAATAACAGAATTTTTAGTTTTGGGTGAACTAGCCCTTTAATAATCTTTTTCTATTGTGATATGTTTTCTCAACAAGTTATTGATTCATCTGTTTTGCTCCTGTAGATTTGGGATTAACTGATTCTGCTAGGTCATATGACCTCTGCAATAGTATATCTTCTCTCTTTGGGTTCGGTGACTCCGCTTCTTGAAACTAGGAAAAAGACTTAAGCTCTTTGTAGGGTAGGGCAGATACAATAATGTCTTGGTGTGTGTATGTGGGGGGGTCAGACTGAAGAAGGGATAAAATATCCTTGTGGCAGCTGTAGAAAACCAAGTGGGTGGGGTAAGTTTGATTCCCTTGAACTTTGGGCCAGCAAAACCATAACAGGATAAGAGGGCAAACGGGGGCTAATTAGGAATGTTCATGAAAGGATTTGCTCCCTCTTTTGTCTTTGGGGCTCAGATGGCAAAACCTCACATTCTCCCAACAAGACATTTACACTTCGTGATCACGGACAGAGTGTGACTGAGATTAATCAGATGGGGCAAAACACGCTCTGCTCTCAACTATGAGGCTTTTGTGCATGTTTACATGTAAACATCTTCAGTTCAGACATCATTGAAATGAAATATTTCAGATCACCTGACATTGGAGGAGCTTGTGATTCAGTCAACATACCATGTCAAAGAACATTAGTAACATAAATTGCCCAAACATAACACCACTATGTCTGTTCAAGGTCTAAATGAATGGAATAAGATGAATCAAAAAAGTATATGCCTATGTTTTTGCAAAACAGACAACCTGTGGAAAGCATCCACCCATGAAGAATGTTTTGTTGTTGTTGTGTAAACATGAAAGGTTTGAGATGGCAATCAAAAACATACCAGTGAAAAACCTCTACAATTAGGCTTGGGGTTTTGAAGCTCATGTCTGCAGTGAAAGTGGGATGACAGGATTGTATTTACAAGGAATGACAATAAGGACATTCACCTCAAATTTTAAAATGTCATTGAGTAATATCAAAGAACATCAACTAAAAAAACAGAATATACAAATCAATGTATACCATTTTTTTTCCAGTCCAAATGTTCAAGTTATTAAGCATCAGGTTAAAAGCACTGTAAATTCTTGCAATGTGAATTATCTGCAAGAATCCAGCCAAGCATTCTCATGGAAAGAAAAAAACTTCAAAGGAAATGGAAAAGCTCTGGAGGCATGCTGAGATAGTATCTGCTGCTGATGCTGAGGAGGGAGAAATGTACCCTACAAGACAACACCAAGATAGACTGCATACATATGGAGTTCAAAGCGAAATGGCAAAAATAGCAGCATATTACTTTTTAACTTTAAGCAGCATTTATTTTATTTTTTTATTTATTTTTCTTTAACCACTATACTGTAACACATAAGAGGGGAGAATCTACATTTCTTCCAGTCACAAACAAACAAGATTATGACACTCATTCAGAAATATACAGGACGTATAGCGTCCCTGAGAAAAAGGACTGCAATCACTTTGTGAGGAAGTACAACAATCTCCTTCTGCTGAATCCTTCTTAATGTTTAATTCTTTTGTATGTAAACCTAAATTTATTTTATTTCTAGGTTGATGTAGTTTAATTTACGGTATTAAATGCAATATCATGATCAAGCCGAACAGAAAATCCTATAAAACCTGAAAATGAATGTTAAACATGTAATAATAATAATAATAATACAGTTTTACAGATTCGTTTAAATGTTTTATGGCATTGAAATATATATCTATATTACTATATATTACTGGTCAATGGTTTGGGGTTATTAAGACTTTTTTTAAACAAACAAGCCTCATCATAGGCTCCATTTATTTGATCAAAAATACAGTAAAACCAGTAATATTGTGAAATATTACAATGCCATTTTTCTATTTGAATATATTAAATTGCAATTTATTCCTGTGATGACAAAGCTGAATTTTATTACTCTAGTCTCCAGTGTCACATGATCCTTCAGAAATCCTTCTAATGCTGATTTGCTGCTTAAGAAAATAATAATAGTATTATTTTTTTCAGGATTCTTCGATGAACAGAAAGTTCAAAAGCACAGCATTTAAAAGTCTGTACTGTCACTTTTGATCAGGTTAATCGGTCTCTGTTGAATAATAAATGAATGAATGAAGTGCTGAATGAAATGCTTGATTTCATAATAAATACATTTCAAAATATATCTCATTACACTGATATTGAACTACACACTGACTGAGGTGAATGAGCCTTGTTGTTCAAATCCTGTTACAAAGTGTATTAACAGACTACATATAAATCTTCATACACAGACAAAAGATGGCAGCAGCTTCACTACAGGGTGCAAAAAGGCCTCCGTAAGACAAATCGGATACATCTGTTCAGTAAAGCATTCAAATGGGGTTCAAGAGCAGCTAATTAGCATCAAAATCTGCCAAAAGCTCCTTAACACCACACAGTTTTACATAGTCCTCTCTGACCAGAATATTCTCCATAGTGACTTACCTAAAAAAATACATATATCATGTCGTAAAGCTAAAAAGACTTGAAAATGAAAATAATGGAATAATAGGGCATAACATGCAAAAATAACAGATGCATTAAGAGCGCCGGGAGCCTCAGGCCGAATAGCACTGACTCAGTGATAATGATCTTTGCCTGGTCACTCATGCAGTTAACGCTAAACAAACTTTGCTAAATAATTCAAAAAGAGCATAAGTAATGCACAGCGTTGAGGGATTCTCCCTTACGCCCCGATGAACAGCGTTTGTTATGTATTCAGCCCAAAGAGAAGTGTCATTATCCAAAGACCATCAGCCTTTGTCAAGTTCCTCGACATGGTGAGGGGAAACAAAGGGGTCAGATGAAGCCATCGCTCTGTCTTCTGCCTCACCGTACCCATTGAGATGGCACTCTGGGTAATGGAGGGTCCGATCAGCACATGGAGCACTGAACCCCCTCCCCCACTACGACACGGGACGCTTTATCAGACCTCTGATGGTCACGCAATGGTAAAAAGGTGATATATTGTGGGTATTACAAAATTATTTAAAGAAAAAAGATGCTCCTGACATCCAGAGTGACTGCAAGCAATAATACTAGCATGTGTTTAACTATTCAAAAAGAGTAAATGAAAAGATAAATCCAGACACAACACACAGTAACATCATTACATGTAATGCAATCCATTAACATGATCCAAGAGATTCAAAACACTCCACAATGACCAGATCTAACATTCCCGTGACATTCCTGCAGCCTGCATCATGCCATCAGAAAACCACCCTCATACATCAGTAATAAAGACCCATATAACTCTAAATGATTCCATACCCTTGTCATTAGAAGGTCTCAAATAACACCTTTCAGTTTCTCGGCTGGCCATCTGGAGAAACACCTGCCCCGGCTCTAACATGTTATCAGGTGTTCAACTGTTTCTTGGGGTCAGAGGACATGCAAATATGTGGGCCTTCCTGTCACAAGTGTCTATAAGGGAAAGTATCCACACAGACAGAGTGGAATCCACAAACTGGTTGACAGGTAAAGCTAATCCATCAAACCCTAACTAACAAGATGTCAGATTTCTCCATCACTCTTCAAAGCAGAGTTATTAACAGGGCTGAATAATTATTGAACAGAGCCAGTGAGCGAGAGTTTCAGGCCAGTTGTGGATATGTATTTGCATAAAAAAAATGTGACCATCTGTGAAAACGCAGCTAAAGCCATTTTTTTGTGATCAACTGTTTTCAACATAAAATCATCCTTCATAAGGTAAAGAACATTCTGTGAAAATGTAACCTTGATATCTTTAATACTAACCGAGTTAGACCATGTCAAAGATTGAAATCATAGTGAAATAAATGGCTCAAAATGATAATTTTGAGACTTTAGCCTGGATTTCACAGAGAGGGTCACAAATATATAGGCCTATATATATGAAGCATTTTAATACAACTACAAATTATATATTGACATATATATATATATATATATATATATATATATATTACTTTTGTTGTGAGGTTACAGTGGACATACAGTCAGGACAAGTAAAATACTACTACTACTACTATTAATAATAATAATAATGATGATGATGATAATAATGTATATTGCAAAACAGCTCTGCACTCTTGTTTCTCTTTCTGTCACTCTTTCAGTCACTATATACTGCTGTAAATGTTTCAGTAAAGTCTTGCACTTAGAACTTGCTAATTAGCTGCACATTTAATTGATCATAAAAGAAGTCTGATCCTTTTCTGAAAATTAAAACATGCCTGAGCATCAATTTTATAACACAAACTACTACTACAGTCTGTATCTCATATTTACTAAGCTTCACTGCTTTGCAAACAGCTCATGAAGCAAATCTCTTCAGTTTATATTTATAGAAAATAGCATATAAGCCTATGCGTGAGATGGTCTTGAGTTACACTACCCCCATCCAGATAAAGTGAACCCAGGAGAACTAATGGACGATAAATCATATGCGTGGGCACTGGGATTTTAAAAACGAAGACAAATGCATTTTTCACGCTGGTGAGGACCCTTTCATTTCTTAAACATTTTCTTCTTGAATTAATTGTTCTGACCGAGTCCCTTCAACCAAGACTGCAGCAACACCACAAAATCAGACCGTCCACAGATGGGCTTTAGACACACATCACTCTATAATTCCATTCTTCCTATGCATGTTTGCAGGAGACAATGCATTTCCTTTGCCCCTGACTGGAAGAGACTATAGGCTTTAGTGTATTTAACACTGAAAATTGCTTTACAGATGTACTATATGATTTTAAAACAGTACTGGTAACACTTGTATAAGCTAGATCAACATTATGCAATAGTTAACATAAACTAATACATTCACATCATATATTAATCTCAGTTATGGTTATTATCTACATACAATATACACTATATATATATATATATATATATATATATATATATTTAACATTTAATAATTGTATTTAATATTTTTCATGTGTTTAATTAAATATAGTGTTTCCAGTAGGCTACTATTTCAAATATTATTTTATGTTTGTGCTTTTGGAAATGGATCTTTAATTAGGCTTATTATTTTGCATTATAGCCCCCACCCACAATAGCAATTATGTGCTTTCTGCAAATATAATTGCAGAACTGTTGCAATTGTACTGTAAGTTTATTATTATAATTATTATTATACATACATATCAGTGTGTACTTCTCTGTAATGTTAAAAATTATGTGCAAAACCATCCTGCACACTGTTCAGGCCCTGTTATACAGTACATACAAACACTATTACTTCAATTTAACATTCTTAGTATATAACTACCTTGAAACAATAATTATGTTTTTTTTTATAACTGATGATAATAGTGCACTACTGTCTTCCAGGATAATCAGTGTAGCGCACAGCCCCCTCTGTTGGTGAAATTATCACTACATGATTGCTCTTATGATTGTTGGTATTTTTTTATATTATACTAGCAGGACAGCTCAAGTCCAGCACAGAACCAAAAATCTTGTTACAAAAAAAAAAAAAAAAGGTCAGGGACGTCTGGTCACATAGGCTATTACACTCTGAAATTAATGGTAACGAATGCTACTTTCACATAGGTTACACTGACAAATAAGACAAGCTCTCTTTTTCATTGTCAATGTTAAATGTATTGCAGCAAAGTGGCTTAGCACAGTTTAACAGCATTAAAGGGTTAGTTCACCCAAAAATGAAAATTTGCCTGTGTGTGACTTTCTTCTTTCAGACGAATCCAATCTGAATTATATAAAAAATTGTCCTGGCCCCTCCAAGCCATTCAGTGGGGGTAAGCAGGTGTTGGTTGTCAACAGTTCAGAAGACGTTAAATAAAGTGTGCGCATCCGTAATAAAACGTCCCTCACTCAGCTCCGGGGCATGAATAAAGGCCTCCTGTAGCAAATCCATGATTTTTCGTAAGAAAAATATCCATATTTCAAACGTAATAAACACTTTTCTATCACTTTGCTTTTCATCACTTAATTAGAAGCACCAAATTAAATTGTGTCATGGACTACTGAACATATATTTAGAAGTTGATTTTAAAATGCAAAATATTTAAAATAAAAATAAAGCTATGTAAACACTTGAATTTTTACAACACTTTAAGTGTGTCCCATCAGGTAATGAAAAGTTCTACACACACTTGTGGTCTTCATCCTCAATTGAACACTTGCCAAATACAGGAAATACGTCATATAAGTAATCAAGTGGTCAAGTGGTCAAGTGCAAAGTCCGCAAGTGTGGGTATTTGAACAAGGGGTTGGAATTGAGAAACAGCCAAAGATTCTCTATATATATTTAACATTTAAATGATAAATGATAACATTATTTCAAGCTTTATAATCTAATACTAAGTATAAATGATCAAAACTACGTAATAAAATTAATTAAACATAAAATATGTATTAGTAGTAGTGGTAGTATGAACAACAAAAATAATAATATGATTAACATTTACACCTATATTAATAAATGCTACAAAAATGATTTGTTCATTTTTAGTTCATGTTGCCTAAAGCATCAACTAATGTTAATGCATATAATACTGCAAAACATTCCCATGATATTCTTGAATTTGAAGGTGAAGAGAATGACAAGTCTATGCTTTACAACAGAACTTTCTCTTTGCATTGTCTGAAATTGTCTGCCACTGTGATGTCATCAGGGCTTTACCAGTAAGAAAAGGGCTTTCCACCACAGCTGAAAAGTTTTCTCCTGTCTGATATCAAAGGAAGCTTGGCTCATAAGTAATTTCCTCTCACTGCCTGCTAAGTGAGAATATTTTGCAGTCTTCCTTCCCGTTGCGTCCTTGGCTGCCTGTGTTGAGTCTGTACTCACACAACCCCTGCACAGACTACAGATAAAAAGCGCTTCAGACTATTTTCTGCGCTGAAAAATCTCACTGTGTAAATGAGCATGGAGTCGTTTATCTTCTCCAGCCCCACGCAGGTGCATTACAACTAAATGATATTAAGCATCGGCTCTAGAAAGAGAAAAACAACAGTCCGGGCACGTTCATAAAAAGGTCATTGAAATGATTCTCATGGTCGGTCAATATTAGACATTGACTGTGAGCCAAAAAACATTAATCAAAACATTTTTGTATTACATACTGTATAATAAGCAGCCTACATATTTGTATTGGATATGCAGAGAACAAATTGAAAGAAGCAATGTATACGTTCACACTGAATTATCCACTCCTACAAGCATGGCAAACACAAAGCTGCACACAACGCTCCATCAAGCCAAGGGATCGACCCATATCAAATAAAATCTGCCTCGTTCCTAAAAAAAAACATGCACTGCTGCATCCATGCACCTGCTGCATATTTTAATATGAAATATTATAGATCCATTGTTGTGCATGTATTCACACTGGTAGATGTAAGAGTGCTTCATTGCTGATTAGTTCCATATAATATAGTGCAAATGCATGACATTGAACATGGCATAATATCAGGGTGGGCAGGGAGGGTCCTTCCTGACCTTTTATAAATGCAATGAATGACAGATCACCACTTGCTTTTGACAGAACGTCAAAATACACACATTTAATGAAAATGGAATACACAGTAACTTGCTTTTTTGGCCAGCACTGTGTAAATATGAATATGAAATATGCACTGTGTGATATGAACAGATTTAAGAGTGCAATTTACAGTGAGCTGAATTTCAACCCCTTTGTATGTTTAATTGAACTTATATAATGTAAAATATCAATGATGACTTTTCACAGGATGACCATTTTGTTTGACCTTTGAAAATGGCATTGTGTCTTACTTTTGCACTCCTAACTAATCTAGGCTAAACGTAAAAACCACGTCTACTGTATATTGTTAAGCAACAAACTACACTATGAGATATATATATATATAAAAAAACTTTTTTTGATATCTTTTTGTGAAAGGATATTTTACAGTTGTACTATACTTTTCTATATGTAACTAAACTATATAATGGTAATATATACACCTATTTAAGCTATTTTAATCCGTTTGTCACTGTAAAATTTACTGGAATGAAACAGGAGGACAATAAATGGCCACATGATAATTTATAGTTCATCAAAATGCCTCTTCAGCAACAGTAATCGAAGATAATGTAAATACAGAGCACAGTGTTATTCACACAAAGACAAAACACATCAGGCTAGCATACAACACTAAAATAATGCAAGAAACATTAACTAAATAACCTATAAGGCAACACAAATCACTCACAACACTCACATATTTACATAGCAGATTACATACATAAGAAGAAACGAACTTAAATTCTAAACAAATATGAAGGGAATTCTGGGACTGCCCCATTCCCCATAAATAAATGATTGGTAAAATATAATTTTTTTACCAATAAAATATACATATTGCATTCTTAAAGCCATACATTATAATCCACAAACATTGTTACAATATTTAACAGTAAAATTATGTATTATACATTATTATACAACGTAGCCTATTTTACCGTGTAGTAGCCTATATGGTAAGGTAATAGTTCTGTCATCTCAATCAATATGTTTTTTCTATCAATTTTTTAACATTATTTTTCGTTAAAATCCCTAACATTTTTAGAACGTAAATCACCATTATAATCAGAAGCGTGTAGCGCAAGCGTGCGCTTAATTGATTATAATGCAAGCGTTCTAGTTTTGACGCAACGCTGTCAAACAAGCTGCCGCTGTTATTTACTATGTTTACTATCTTTCTGCTGTGGTTTGGATCATGAGGTGGTGTGAATGAAATTCATTTTACACCAAAAAAGCACTCTTCTAGAGATGAAAACATTACATTTGTTCAGATTTTAAAGGGGGTGCTCTGTCATGCATTAATCCAATCGCAGCAGGTCAAATAGAAAGATTACGGCTACTTACCGAAAATGATTCAAACGACTGTAGTCAAACTTTTAGCACGGCAGATTTATCCCTGTATGGCAAGAACCGAAGAGAGTCATGTGTATCAATAGTGTCCTTTCAGTTGTCTGTACCCATGACACGTCCGAGCTGAATCCCTGTGAACTCAAAGGTTCCTAAAAGGCGGATGCGACGCTCGGCTGCGCCTATCAGAGGTCGAGAGGAGGCGCGTCCCGATGGATCCACACACACACACACACACACATTCCTGTGCAGTCTCACACACACCT
>NW_015659385.1:567516-579189 GCF_001515625.1 Sinocyclocheilus rhinocerous
CCCCACCGTGACACGAGTCCCCACGAGTCTGTGTGTATTCAGGTTTAAGTCCCCACCAGAATAGAAAAACAGGCACACACACACACACTCCTACTGGGTTTTATTCACACTACCTGGAGCCTTGGCTAAAATATCTGGTAAAGTAGATGAGTTATAAGCTTTACATTATAAGCTCATAGCTAATTATATCCACTGCATCCATTTTTATCCTACTTTAAGATAAATCCACATTTCATCTGTCAGGAAAACGTTCAGTCGATGGTTCTATTTTAAAGCCTTTTTAAGTTGGCCCTCTGCTGGTGATAAAACACGGTAAATGACTGTGAAATGTCAAATTAAACACTTCCTCTCAGTGAACCACAACCAAATAGCTTAATTGTTGACAAAAAGAGGCTTATAAATGGTTATAATCCAGCATTCATATTTCTTACTTTAGTTCAAATGAATAAATCAACAACTAAATCACAACATTCACAAACTATATATATATATATATATAAATATACATATACACACACACACACACACACACAGTATATATATATATATATATATATTTTTTTTTTTTTGTAATGTCTTATCTGAAATGATTCATTTCTTCACAAAGGTAGAATGGAGCTAGACAGTCAAAAATATTCTTCTTTCTACTGAATATTAATGGAGACACAAAATGTTTGTAAAAAGAAATGGTAAAGAAAGTTTGTTGTGATTTAAAATCATGACACATTTATGGTAAAAGGCCCCTTACGCATGGGGCAAAGTGTATAGAACCACCTTGAATAAAACATTTTTTTTGTCTAAAAATATATGTGACACTTTCAGTGATTCTCATTGGCTACATAAATCTGCAACATTTTAAAAATGACTAAATATTATATTAAATTGACCTGAAAATCAATCTTCAGTGACTGCACATGACCTCTGGATCAGGAAAATTGACCATAATAGCAAACAAGCAATCAGGAAAATGCTTTGATTTAGTTTTGGTTTGTTGCTATTTACTGTTTTGGGAGAAACACTAACTAGGTATTTTACCCTGGAGGAAAAGTACCCTATCTAGGAAGATAACAGATCTATGGCCAGATAATTCACATTTACAGAAGTGATTCTGTTAGTAAAAAGAGCAACAGATCTACCTGCAGTAAGTGTTTTAATATCGAGCTCAAGCTATTGTCTTTGATGGCGTCCAAGTTGGTACCTCTTGGGTCACGTAAACCTGCAAGCAAACATTATTTGTGAGGACGAGTTAAAAGCTGTGCGGGGGGTGACCCGTAAAGCGGGGAGCATCACAGACCCCCCCGTCACTGCTGTGCCTTTGAGCAAGACCCTAAACCCCAGGTAGCTTCAAGAGGACTGTCTCTGTAATTAGTGCACAGTGAATCACTTTGATTAAAAGCGTCGACCTCACACATTACTATATCATGTATGCATGCAGTAAATATGCCTTGCTCAACTTGTTATTAACTAATTATGTGCTAAACCAAATATTATATGCACTGATGCCATGAATAGGTTGTAAAATGCTCCATGCCACAAAAATCCAAAATGTTTCCCCAAGGCAACAATTACCAACTTAAAGACAGAGAGTCTGATGAAAAGTGACATGCGCTTGAGGAATGAAGATATGTGGCATGCAGAAATCAGTAAAACAATAAAACAAGCTGTTGGCACTTTTAGGCATTTTTTCAAAACATAAATTTGAATAATTGATAATAAATAATTGTTTTTAAATATTTGTAGTTTAAATAATAAATATAATTTAAATAATAATAATTATTAAATTAAATAGATAATAATAATTAAATTCAATAGATCAATTGGCTTTTTTCCCCTGTGTATAGCCTGCATAATATTGAAAATTAAATATGTAATTAAAAATGTGGTGTTTTGAAGACAACTGACTTCCTCTGGAAAAACTCTGGGGCCCTAAAAACATTAAGTTAAAGTGTAAATAAATCCATTGTAGCTACTTAAAAGCCTGTGACTAAAGATCAACTTCAAAGCAGAGAATCTTTGCACACACAGGATGAGAGTTTGATTTGTAGCGAGCGGATTTCGACAGCAGTCTGCCGTTTTAGGGAAGTGCAGAGAGATTGATGGCAGGAGTAGATCATGCCATGTAAATACAGTGTTTTCATGTGGTTTACTCACTGTACAACTCCTATGTCTCTGAATGTAAGTACAATAGGACACAATACAAAAATCTAGCTTGATAAACAGACCCAAATTCAAACAGATCCGAAATGTTCAGAGTTTGCTCTGTAATAAAAAATTGACAATTTTCTCCTCCGTCTCCACACATGGGTTTCCCGTCTGACAGGCTGAGATGGTGTCCACACAGCATGTCAGATATCACTGGAACGGCCTGACGGGATGAAGAAAAGAGCATCAGCACCATGTACAAATTTTGTGCATGACTGGATTCCGCTTGAAGTTTAAATCTAAAATCAGCCGTTCAGCCATAATTACAACCTCCTCCTGTGGGGTCAGATTTCATGTAATGGAGGTGCAGGGTCTCGCTGGTATGCAGAGCCACGAGATAAGGATCATTTTACTACAGGTTGAAATGAACAGTGAATAAGAGCAAGAGGAGTTCACAAAGACACTGGAGAAACAGAACGAAGGCAAATAGTTCAGTCTCGATTCTTGGCATGCTTTTGGCATCATAACGTATATTGACAAAAATATATAATTTGCATGCATGAGGGACATCATATTGAATCAAATGCATACTGGTTGTGTTCTGTAATGCACATAGCATGCAAAGTCTGACCTTTCTTCAAAAATAATGGTGTCTGTCCACCTTATTTTACAACATGAAATAAGCTATTTTCTGTGAATAGGCAAAATTATTTGTGCTGCAAACCAGTGTTTATGATTACAAGAATAAAGTCAAATACCAGTTTGCATAATCAAACAGCATAACAGACTGTCTTTGTACAGCTAAAATAACTGAAGCGGATGACACCGGAAGCCTCGCACATTAAAGTTACAAATGGCCTCATACTTTAAAAATAAGGTGGAAAATCTCTTTATGGCAGCTGTAACAAATTTAAACGGTAACAGAATTAAACAAATGTGTGGTATTATGTGAGGCCCTGCTCAAGGGAAAAGGTCTGAGACTGTATTATGTTAATACTCTCTTTAGTAAGACCACATAAATAATTCTAGGATTTGCTCTATAACTTCTACATTCCACAATCTCGTCTGAAAATAGAGCTGCTAAAAACACAAAGGAGAAGGTAAGAAACAGATTAAACTGCCATTGTCATTTCTGCCTCAGGCTGTACAGCTGCAAACCAACACCAGCAGTCATTACAGGCCTGCATGCGCTCTAAGGAACATCTCAGTTGTAGATAATCTACTTCTCAAAGACAAAAAAAAACATGTACCAAAGTCAAAAACACAATGATGAGTTGACTTACTCATCACAGTCATGTTATGCTTTTTTTTTTTTACCTCCAGAAGGGAATAACACACCTGGTCTGTCCTCTTACCTGTCACCAGGCGTCTAGTTGATTTGGTTGGCAAGCGAGAGGCACATAATCATCTCAAACTGAATGAACGGGATGGCTTTGATGATGTGCACTACAGGGACAGTGGTGAAGGCATGACTGCCTCCGGCATACTTCAATCATCCGTTCTGGTCTCTTCAAGGAGCACTGATCCTTCCTCACAACATGTCAATCATTTGTACAGAATGAGATAAATGCCCATCTGCAAAAGAGGATTTCGAGATGAAATGCTGGTAGCAATTCTGCATTCCTACTTCTAATGACTTAGGCCACTTCTTTTTATTCTGCTTTCATCTACAGTCATATCTCAAGACATTTGCTTTAGGCGATTTTTGTTGTGCTCAGGTCATATACTCATTACATTGTAATTACAGTAATGCATTAGTTCATCCAGAAATGAAAATTCTGTCATCATGTCACTATGAAACTCATAGGCATTTCATTCATCTTTAGAACAAAAATTAAGATATTTTTAATATTCTTCTAACTTTCTGTCCATGTAATCAACATTTTCAAGCTTCGAATATAAAAATATAAAATATTAATCAAGTTAAATCCAAGTTTTCTTAAGAGACATTGGGGCTGGTTGCATAAACTTGGTTGTAAAGTTGGTTACAAAAAGGTCAATTTGAATCAGAAACGTAATATTGATTACCTCTTGGCTAAAAATTTTATTTTTTGGCTGAACTAACCATTTAATACCTTTTAATGTGGGAGGGATAACGAAAAGTTTAGCTGAATTCTATTTCTGGTCCTTAAATGTTTGGCGAGAGAGGGTCAAAAGGGGCCAAGTATGTACTTTCCATCAGCCCCAAGTTATTTCTTCTTCATGTTGAAAGGTTTGTTGGCAACACAGGGGGTGTAAGATCTCAGCAAGTCTTCAGACTTCACAGAAACTGCTCTTCACATGTGCTTAAAGATCACAGAGTGAGATACACCTGTCCTCTCCCGTCAGCTGCACGTCAGCATTGTAGAAGAGTCTCTACTTTTAGACCAGGCTCTGGGTTTTGTACAAACTTTTATTTGTTCTCTGAGGTTATGTAGTTTATAACGTGGGTTAATCTCACTTTGTGTAAAGCAATTGTTACTTAATTTTTATTCGGACTTTTCCTTCTTTCTTGTTATACTTCTGATTGCAGGCCCATAATCTATGTCTCCGAATCATGAGGTCCACTACTCTGCAATCCATCAGAAAAACTTCTCGCTCATTGGTATTTTGATTGTCCAATGACTAAGTGGCACTGAGGGTACAGAGCTGTCTTTGAGGTCTGGTTCAACCAGGTTTCAGAGAGGTCAGATCCTCACGGAGAACAAAATCCCTCTGGAAACACTGCCGGCTGCCAATTAGTGCGGTGATCTCTGGCCCTGCAGCGGAATGTTAAGCATATACACAAGCGGACAATGCAGCCGGGTGACTCAGTCGGATTACAGGACAGGCCCGATCCAATGATCAAATGCGGCCAGTGCTGTGTTGGGATTATCACAGAAGGCTTGTCCAAAGAGGGTATTTGTGTTCAAAGAACATTTCTTGTTTGTCAAGAGCCCTTGTAGTAGGGAAAGGCTTTTCCCATTGCATTTTCATGTTTTTTTTTTTTCACAATTTCATTCTTAACATCTAAAGTAAAACCTAGAATAGAACCTAGAGTAGCTGCCAAGCGTTAATGTCCAGATTCCTGCAGTATGAATGAATGAATGAATTAATTAATTTATGCCAAACTGATCAAAGAAAAGCCAGATGAATTCCAGATGAAATCTCCATATTCTTCAGATAAGGTGCTATTGATTGCTTTTATTTCATTTGCTAAAGATGTATGTGCACAGTGCAGCCAATCACAAGTCACTTCCTTAACAAGAAGAACACAATTATTGAAGATGCCTGTGTGAGGAGACATCATCAATCACCAGACTTCAATGAAACACAAATTTGCATGGCGCCACCATGAAAACAAGAGCAGGAATGAAGGTTGTTCATTGTTTGAGAGTATCAAATGCCTCTCAGTAAATGAATGTTGCTTTTGTACTACTTTTATGATGTAAAAGTTTGCAGTCACTCTTATTACCAAATGCATCACTGGATAATCCAATAAATCATTAAATCATGTCAATTTTCCTTTAAACTAATAAGAATATATGAGGGGACTTTCCAACGAGTTTGTTCCTTTAATATGTACGTTGGCATTTTATTGCAGGGAAACTGTAGTAAAAACATCATGTTTACTGTATATATTAAAGATCATTACCAATCCATCTTTTATGAAAATGTGTTATACAATGGTAAAAATGTATAAATCGTATAAAATATTTCCTTAAATATAAATGACATTATCAGAAACAAATTTGAGTGAACATTTATATAAATTAGAAAATGAATATTTAAAAATAGCTTAGGAAATAATTAATAATAATAATTTAAAAAGCTAAGAATTGTAGAAAAATTACATGAATTTTACAATTTATTAGTATTTATAAAACCTGATGATCATGTTCTCCAGCATGAGAATTAAAAAAAATCTTGTGCTGCAATGGATGCAAGAAAATCTGTACAAAATCTCTGTTCACATGATCAACATTATAATCTGATTATTGGATTAATGACCTAAAAATACATTTCTTAATTATTTTAAGAATTTATTATTCTTTTTATCTATAACATTTTCTTTCTTTTTTAAAAAACGGCCAATGGTAACATTTGCACTCCACTGTACAATAAAGCATACTGTTAAAGTATTAATTAATTACAATGTCAGTGAACATTTATATAAATTAGAAAATGAATATTTAAAAATAGCTTAGGAAATAATTTATAATAATAATTTAAAAAGCTAAGAATTGTAGAAAAATTACATGAATTTTAAAATTTATTAGTATTTGTAAAACCTGATGATCATGTTCTCCAGCATGAGAATTAAAAAAAATCTTGTGCTACAATGGATGCAAGAAAATCTGTACAAAATCTCTGTTCACATGATCAACATTATAATCTGATTATTGGATTAATGACCTAAAAATACATTTCTTAATTATTTTAAGAATTTATTATTCTTTTTATCTATAACATTTTCTTTCTTTTTTTAAAAAACGGCCAATGGTAACATTTGCACTCCACTGTACAATAAAGCATACTGTTAAAGTATTAATTAATTACAATGTCTTTTGGTTGGCTAACATTCTCACAGTAATGCTTCTGTTTGATGGATAAGAGCCATGAGCTTTCTGTCTCCTCATCTGAACAGACTGGGTTCTGAATAGTAGAGACACGGGCGGTGCAGACGAGAGCAGCAGCACTGATACTGTTTTTCTCAATGGAAGATAAACGACTCTCCAAAGCCTGAAAGTGACAGACTCCAGCTCCACGCCTAATAAAACCAGAACAAAGACAGCCAGCAACCAGAGCAAACAGCACACACGGCGAGACAATCAGCGGAGCAGGAACACACACACACACACACACACACACACACACTTTAACTTCATAAGTCAGTAAAGCAGCTACACAGAAACCAAATCTCATTTCCTCTGCAACAATTTTAGAGGAAGAACCATATGTCATGTTTGGTTTAGAGAGAGAAAAAAAACCCTCATTATTCCAGACAGCAATGATATTAATGGTCCACGGCTTTGTGTCCCACACCGAGATCCTCTTGGGAATGTTTTTATTGTTCTCAGAGCTCTGAGGGGGAAGTTGCTCTTTTGTGCTGTTCGAGGTTCAGCTCCCTCCTCCAAATTTAAACCTGGGCCGTCTCATGTGAAAAGACAGAAACTGTTCTCAGATCAGCGTGGAATGAATTTTAAAAACGTAGCCCTGCTGCTCACATACAAAAAGCACAGCGGTATGTTATAGATTAAAGAGATGAGAACCTGTTTACACACTCAATCAACCCAATGAAAGTAAACAAGACTATTTATCATAACTCACTTCAACTTTCATGGGAAGGAATTGTGCTGTTTGAGGTTCAGCTCTCTCCTCCAAATTTAAACCTGGGCATTCTCATGTGAAAAGACAGAAACTGTTCTCAGATCAGCGTGGAAGGAATTTTAAAAACATAGCCCTGCTGCTCATATACAAAAAGCACAGCGGTATGTTATAGATTAAAGAGACGAGAAACCATTTACACACTCAATCAACCCAATGAACGTAAACAAGACTATTTATCATAACTCACTTCAACCTTCACGGGAAGAAACACAGCCGCGCTGTGAGGTTTGTACATTAACATCTGAAACAGTTCTAGAACTAGGTTTTATTAAGTTTTTTTTACATATAGAATTTCCTATTTATTAAATTTTTTATATGCAATGACTAAAAATGTAAAAATTAACTGAATTTGCAATTGCAAAAATTGTATATATATAAAAGGTTGTTTATATGAGTTTTAATTACATTTTTAAAGTTGTGATGACAAATGAAAGTACACTGTAAAAAATGAGTGTGAATTTAACAGTAAAAGACTGTAAACATGCTACAGTAAAAACCTGTTAAATGGTTAACGGTAAATTCCACTACTATATACAGAGAAAAACTGTATTGGACATTACATGTATTGGACATTAATTTTACGGTAGTATACTGTTTTTGGAAGTGAAAAAGACCGTATAATTTACAGTGAATAACTGTAAATTGACATTCCCAGAATTCCCTGCGTTACATTTCAAATTTGATGTTTTTTTGTTGAAATAACTATGTTTCTTAGTTTTTTCTTATCAGTTTTGTATAATAGGGTTGTGTGTTACACCTAATGTTGTTAGATGAATGTCTATTGCATTATTTCAGTTTCATGTGTGTTACCATGATGGTGTTTAGTGTTTGTGTGAATGACACTGTGCACCTTCTATATATGTTATTATTTAAAAGCTGCTTGTGATAGGCTTTGGTTCATCATGTGACTTGCTCATCACCACCTGCATTTGGTGGTTATCAGTGTATTACAAAGGTACAAAACAGATTTCAGTACTTCAATAGGTTGGTATATTAACATTATATCAGTTAATGAAATTACGGTATTTAACTGTAAATTTAAGTTAAGACCGTAAAACCTAAAATGTTGCTACCGTATTTTTAACGGTAAAATTCCGGCAACCACAGCTGCCGTTTTTTACCGTAAATTTTACAGAATTTTTTTTACAGTGTAGCGACAGATCTTTTCTTCACTATTTTGATTCAGAGTAAAATTATTGAATAAGGGAAAAAAAATGTAGGACTCAATTCTACCTATCAGTTCTTGATTGGATGGAGGCAAATCAGCTAAATGCAAACTTGCAGAAGGTTGTAG
The DNA here is from genome assembly GCF_001515625.1 of Sinocyclocheilus rhinocerous. Taxonomy (NCBI): domain Eukaryota; kingdom Metazoa; phylum Chordata; class Actinopteri; order Cypriniformes; family Cyprinidae; genus Sinocyclocheilus; species Sinocyclocheilus rhinocerous. The sequence goes on from NW_015659385.1 coordinate 576,302, forward strand.
GTCAGTGGTGGTGCGGTTTATGACAGTTTGATAAAAAAATTATGAGCTTTAAAAATTTTAAACGAACAGATGAATCATTCACAATAAAATGAATAAAATATATTTAGAAAATAGATAGAGTAGCCAGCTGTAAGGGAAATATTAGTAGCATAATAACCTAACATAGAATATTTGTGCATGGACACCTTAGGATTAGTTAAATATGGTCATTTTTTATTTCTATTGGTTTTTGGGACAGTAAAACATGACAGCATTTGCAATAGTCAAGCCAGAATAATTCAAAATATACTTAATTTTAATTAATCCGTGCTTTTACGTGATGCATGTCCACCTTCTTAAAGCACTGATATTTATGCAGCAATCCAGATCTCTTTTAGAGACATTCACACCATTTAGAAAACTAGAACAACACATCCTGCGTCCTCTCATTGCTGTGCTCGGCCTGTGTGACAGAATCTGGGACCAGAGCCACAGGAACATCCCACATAGAGACTTCTAATGCTCAGTGTGTGAGCCTCAATTTGCTCAATACAAATCCAGTGAGGCAGCATAAGTTAATTCCACTGCTTTAGTTGCTAAATGCTGTTTTGCAACCCATCTGGTTCTCTGTCCTATTTAGCACGTCATTAGTAAGCAGTCATCACAAGCGATACTACTCCATTGACAGACCTTCCTGACACAGCAACTTCCTGTGCACTCAGTTCCTCCAGCACTGGCCGACTGGCCATCTCCTTGCTGAAAAATGAAGATGGTTTTGCTGATTTGCATGACACCATTTGGCTGCAAAATGCATCCTTCTCCACTCCAATTCATTGTGTTTTCTAAAATAATAAAATAATTTGCAAGTAATGTCTAAGTCACAAATATTTCATTATATTATTGTAGATCGTTCAGTGTCCAACTGTTTTTGAAGGGAGCCTCCAAGTGTGAAATTGACTTATATTACAGCTCCAGAGTCCAGACAGTCACTAGTGAGAGATCTTCTTCTTCTGGTGGTGCATTAAACAATCAGCCAAGCCATAATGTAATTTTTCTTGCGGCTCCAGGCTGATTAGTCACTGATCAGTCATGAGAACATCTGTGAGCCCATCAGCAAAGATGGCAAATCACATTCTTACAGGGAATCCTGCAACATCCTGCCACTGAGATGAATGGGAATGCTAGCTTTCTCCTGCACGATATTACTGTGGCCTTAATGAAAACATCCATCTGACTGTATTAATATTCCAGTGTGGATGACGTCTCCTTTGTCTCAATGATTTGCAGTGCTGTTCATCACTGAACAGGTTCTTATGATTGAGGATCACAATGGTAGCATTCCCATGAGAACTGGGACCAGCAGGATCACACAATCCCAGATTCTGAAAGTGGGTGCTGCTGAGCTGCTGGTTTGTCTATGGGCAAACACTGCATTACTGTGATTGGTCGGCAGCTCTACGTTACAAACCATCCCTTCACAGCAAGATATGCACTCCTGCAAGACAGAAACACATTTTGTAAGTGAATAATTTTGATGTAAGAGATTATATTTGTATGAGTGGAATAATGTGTATGTGAATACTCACATGGTGTGTATTTTTATGATGTCTACAGCCAGCTAACTGGCATTCTTCACGCACAGCACATCTTTTGGTAACAAATTTTGTCTTTCCATGATGGTTGAAGTGGTGTATTGTCATACAAAATAGAGTATCTACAAATGAAGAAACAGGTTGTTAGGAATTTAAAAGGATATTGCTTTACAAAGTAAATCTAGAGACAACTGTGAAGATCTGAGAGCGGTGGGTTTGTGTTTAGTAAACTCACTCTGAGGACACCACACATCTTCTGCCCAGCGGTTACAGCTGTAGTTGTCTAAGGCCTGTTCACATGTGAAGCACTTGAAACTCTTGGGGTACGGGGTGGCTGCACAGACATGAACACTGTGTTATAGTATCGCTATAAAGTCACTGGAAGTTAATGAACAAAATAACAAAATGAACTGGAATAAACAAACTCACCTTCTACAGCAGGCATGATATTGTAGAAGTCAATGCTGTCACTTGTCACCAAATCAACAAGAAGCTGGACGAGAACAGTGACTAAAGCCAGATCTGCTGCCATGTTTAAAACACTGATAGTGACTCCTAAAATAAACAGTCGAAGATAAAGTTTAAGTCTCTGAACACATGACTTCCTTTTGTCCTAATATATATTTTGTTATGCACCTCAATATTATAATTATTGGCGTAGACTGGGCAAATACACACAGCTTCTAATGCTTAAAGGGGTCATATGATGTTGCTAAAAAGAACATTATTTTGTGTATTTGGTGTAATGAAATGTGTTTATGTGGTTTAAGGTTAAAAAAAAAGTCGAGTTTTACAAAGCTCATCGGTCTGAAAAGCGAGGTGTGCTCTGATTGGCCAGCTATCCAGTGCGTTGTGATTGGCCGAATACCTCAAGCGTGTGATGGAAATGTTACACCCCTTACCATATTGTGATGCCCTGTCCGGCCGGAGCGACGAGACAAAAACATTAAAACCCATTATAAACGAGGCATTTGTTGCATCCAGTGGGAACATAATTACGGATTATAATGACTTATACTGTCTTTTTACGCGTTGCGTTGCATCATGCCGTGTAAACATAAAACTGAACGAAGTGGTTTCACTTTCACAAAGAAACATACGGCGGACTTGAGTGAGCGGAGGCCTAGAGTGAGCGGAGGCTGGCTTGAGTGAGCGGAGGCGGGTGGGCTTGAGAACGGCGCGGCAGGCGGATTCGACGAAGGACCGTCCGGCGGGCTTGTGGCAACCACTAGGTCTGTCACGATAACAACTTTTTGTTGTGCGATATATTGCCCCAGAAATAATTGCGATAAGCGATATTATTGTCATTTTAAAGAC
>NW_015659385.1:579210-612773 GCF_001515625.1 Sinocyclocheilus rhinocerous
GAACGAGCCGTTTTAGGAGGGCGTGGTTGACTCTTAACTTTTATAAAGAATTTCTCTTTGGATTTGAGACTTTAGTCTTTGCAACTTTACAGATCTACTTTATGCACCAAGAGCTTGTAACACTCCAAAGAGAAAGGAAAAATTGAAATCGCATCATATGACCCCTTTAAGTATGATGAACAGGAACCCATTTCTTAACAGCAGGAAATAGTATTTCACGTAAAAAGCAGATAAAGGTTTATAAATGGGATATGATGAACTTTTAATAAGAACATTTTATGTAGATAAAATACTTTTGTAGAATGTAGATTTGTTACAAAAGTATTTTATATAAAAGAAAATTCTAACATTGATGCCTACAGCTGTAAGATAACATATATTCATTCATATCCATCATAATTTCTTTTAAAGGGATAGTTCACCCAAAAACAAAGCATGGTGACATTAATTTTTAAGTAAATATAATGGGCGATATATTGCGTCACCAAAAATTAGGTCACGTACATATATTGCACGATAAGTCGATATATTGATTATTGCGACAGGCCTAGCAACCACATGTGACGACCCCGGGCTGGACTCCGCTATGTCCACGGTGAAAGCCGATCCAGAGATCCACAGCGCGAAGTTGATGTATTTCCTCAGCGACCAGCACGATAAAATACTTTTGTAGAATGTAGATTTGTTACAAAAGTATTTTATATAAAAGAAAATTCTAACATTGATGCCTACAGCTGTAAGATAACATATATTCATTCATATCCATCATAATTTCTTTTAAAGGGATAGTTCACCCAAAAATGAAATCCGAGAGCTTTCTGACCCTTCATAGACAGCAACACAACTACCACGTTCAAGGCCCAGAAAGGTAAGAACATCATTAAAATAGTCCATGTGACATCAGTGGTTCAACCGTAATGTTATGAAGCTGCGAGAATCATTTTTGGAAAAAAAAAGAAAAAAAAAAAAGGCTTTATTCAACAATTTTTTCTCTTCCGTTTCAGTCTTTAATGCACGTTCACAAGAGTTGTGTTGCATTGCTGTCTATGCAGGGTCAGAAAGCTCTCGGATTTCATCAAAAATATCTTAATTTGTGTTCCAAAGATGAATGAAGGTCTTACAGGTTTGGAACGACATGAGGGTGAGTAATTAATGACAGAATTTTCATTTTTAGGTGAACTATCCCTTTAACAGAATAATGACAAATCACAAATGCCTAAATAACAGAACAGAATTAAAGGTGATGGATGGATTCACACAATACTTCTTTTAATTACAGCATAGGCTCATACTCTGAAGAAGTACAACCTATGAATTCTAATCATCCAAACAGCATTCATTTCATGCATTATTCAATTTACTGAATGCGCTGGATTTACATAAAGCCCTCTGGTACTTCAATTGCAAGTACCTACATTTTTAAGCAGGAAACCAAAATCCAGCCTTATAACTGATGACGAGGGACTAAAGTCCCCATCCACGTCTTCCGCCCCCATATTTTAAATGTCTTGCACCTGCCCCTGGCATTTTAAGAAGCAGTAAGGCACGGTGACCTCAGAGGTTAATGATTAAGGCTGAACACATTCTCTGAGGACATTAACATGCTCTAGTGCTTGTTTCCATCAGTGTTTAGTTACACAGCATTGACAATCTCACTGTGTGTGATGGACGTTAGCCTACTGCGTAACTTATTTCCTGTTTGAATAAACATGAGAGAGCATCAGCGAAACATGCTGTGAACAAGTTCTTTAAATACATTCACAATCTGACAAATAAAGAAGTTTAAATTTCACTTTTCAAATGACTTAAATCAAGCACTCAGCATCGGTTTAGTAAACAGAATTCCACAGGCTCTACTTCATCTGTAGACAGCATATGGTTTAAAAGCAAACAGATGAGTGTCATTAATCTTGTGGCAGTGACAAGGGTCTCTAGCAGAGTAAAGAGAGATCACACACATATAATGACTGACAGCACAACAGCAATCAGCTCCACTGACCCAGAGGTTAAAATTCACACAGGGGCCTGCAGTCTGAAGCCTTTCAGCTCCAAACTTAAGTGTTCTTAGGTCACAAACCAGCCAGGGCACATGCAGGGACTTAAAAGCAGTTCATTAAGAGTGAAGAGCATAAAATGGCCATTTGCATGCATCTTTATTTTGGCATATTTATACTGAATACAAAACCACACAAACATGCGCTCATTCTTACATAAACAAAGGCTGCATTCTGAAACATGGTGGGATTTTAGATCAAAACCGTAGTCTAGTTTGATATTTAAATGCATTCTTTGAAAGTAAATGTCTTTAAGTGAAATGAAAATGATGTAAATGAGTTCTAGAGGCCAGTGCTGTCTGAGAGGCCTGTCCCAGAGGCCTGTTTATTGCTTCAGTGATCCGTGAAGCCACCTGAATAACCAACACTTTTAACATAGTAACTTCTACTAAAAAAAATATCTGTGAGAGTCTATCTTATAATTAATATTTAGAATTTACAGAAACTGATGCCTTACTAAAAACACATACTATAAAATAGCCTACTTATCCAATACAAATGTGAAATAATATAATGCAAAACATACCTTATTCACACAAAATAATGTTTGCACAAAACATGCATAAATTTGAAAATCAAAATATACAAAAAAACAAACAAAAAAAACCAAAGACTTACCTTTTGTCTGTATGGAAAGCTTATAGGTTTAACAGGCCAAGTGGACAGATTCCCTGATAAATGTGCAGAGGCTCCTGTCTTGACTGAGACTTTCAAAGGAAAAGGAAAGAGAAAGCTTAGAAGTCATTTTCCATTGCAGCTCTCTCTCACAACAACAGAAAAGAAACCACTGACCTCCTGACAACACCGGCTTCTGATTGGACAGCAGGTGCATTGTGGGGGCAGAGCCTCTAGCCATTGTGTGAAGTCGACAGTGTGGTGTCAAGCCAGTCTAGCCCATGTAATTAACATACACACAAACACACCCCATCCCCATCCCCATAACCTCTGGAACACCCAGAACACAACACTCTGCTAGATTAACTGTACTTTCCGCAATACACTACTGTACATGAGTGAATCATGCATTGATTCTTGCTAAATCTGCAGAGATCAATACTAATGATAAGAGGTACTTGATGATCTTTGGGGGTTTGCGCAGTCAATTGCTTTATTACTTAGAAATCTCTAGCAGTGGGATTCAATATATTCGCTGTATTGTAAAAACTATTCTTGAGGATCTTACTTGGTAAGTACAGTAAAAACTATTTAAAATGTAAAATAACTTTTCTATTTATTTATTTTTTATTTAAAAAAAGTAATAAGTACTAATTTCCTTTAAAAAAAAAAACTGACCCAAATTTTAATGGTAGTGTATTATACACCACCTACTTAGAGAGGTGGTTATTTATCATATCATAAATAAAGTTTTTTATTTAAAAAAAGTAATAAGTACTAATTTCCTTTAAAAAAAAAAAACTGACCCAAACTTTAATGGTAGTGTATTATACACCACCTACTTAGAGAGGTGGTTATTTATCATATCATAAATAAAGCTTTTTATTTCAGAACCAAGCATCACCATGTTTAAACCTTCTGTCATGCACTTGCATGGGGAAAATAAACTGTTGAATTTGAGCCAGGACTGCTAACACATGGAAATGAGCAGTGATCGCCAATTATTTCTGTCTTTTTTTTAATTTATTTTTTTTACCATTGTGGCATTATGTAGGTTATTTAGGCTTTAGTTCCTCAAGGGGAATTTACCTACTGTGATATACTTCGAATGAATTACAAATTACATTAAATCTTTGATTTAATTGAATTAGATTGATTGAATTATATACAGTTTTATGTTTGCAACATAAGTGAATCTACAATTTGACCTACAGTATAACTGTGAGCAGCACCAATAGTTAGCAGTACAGTATGTGTTATTCCTCTATAGAGAGCTGCCATTGAGAGGTGAGATCTTCAGTGAGTGAAGTGAGGAAAAGAGTGTACAAATCACATCAACACCTCAATAACAGGAAATACAGGAGGCTTCATACTGTGTGTTACCACTGACTCTCTGATACAATATGAATTTCATGTACTTTGTAAAATATATTATGGCCTTCTGCCAGTCCCCATAAAAAACGGCATGTGGAATATCAACGAAGTATGATACAGCATTGCTCATATGATATCTTGAGTTCTAGCTGTCCCTCACGGCTGTCACAGTAAACATACAGCTGTGAAATCTTCAAGTCTTGTGTAAGTATCACACCACAGTGAGTTTTAGTGCATCCTTTGAGCTTTATACAAGCCTGATGTGCTGACAGGGTTAGAATTACAGGAATGTTCCCAGACTAACCAGAGCTTTTAAAAATCCCTCAAATTAATGGTGGATTATCCTTTGAATATCCAAATAAAACACTGGTGATATTCTCAAATACATTCCTGAATATTTCACCACTGCCTTTTGGCCATAGACAGTTTGGTTTTTCCCATTTATGTCTTTCAGTGAAGGTTTAACGCTTTACGCTTTATGTCATGGCACTATTTCTATGAAAATAAGAAACGGTTCTTTAAACACATTTTAGTGGAGAATGCAAATCATCCACTGTCTTGCCTCCAGGGAAACCGTCTTCCACAGTGACGATTTCAAAACAAAGAGGCTCAACAGGATTTGAAAGAAACGAATCAAGGACAAATTGTCGTGACTTCAGGGTCTTTGTTCAGTTAGTCTTAGAATTAGTTAATCCACTATTTTGCACGAGCCAGAAAATAAATAAAAATGTAATTAATATGACTTTTCTTCAACTGACATAGCATAAATGATGAATAAATTCTTTTCAGAGGCCTGTCAGAAATGGACTCCATAGCTATTAAGAGTTTTATTTATGATTTATTTGTTTTATCCGGTGTTCTTTAGGTCAGGTCAAAGTCAGACTGAGTTCATAATCAAAGGAGCTGAAATCTTTTCAAAATATAATTTGCAGTACTTGCAAACATTAATGCCAAAACAAGATGTGCAGTATATGTCCAGGAATACTATATTGCTCTGTCAGCTCTTTTACTGGAAGACATTGCTGACAGATTTACTACTTTGTTTTGAAACCAGCAGATTTCTCTGTCTTTTTACAGAAAAACAGGACACATGACGTGCTCTTCTATAGGTGTTGATGGCCCTGCCCTTCTCAAGGGCCGGAGGGCTTTTCTGATGGCCTGAGGGCCGGTGGATCCATTTCATTATATTATACAGTGCTCTATTTTTGCTTCTTTGAGGTTACAGTTGCAAAAATAGGAACGTGAAGAAACTGGGGAAGAAAAAAAAGAGGCCTAAAGTACACATGATGTCACATGAAATCTAATCTTAAAGGCCAATCTTCAGATGTACTGTACCAATCTATAAATCATTTAGTAGCTTTTTGTCCTATGAATGGCATGATTTAATGCTCTTCAACAACCTTCTCGTAAATGTGATCCTAAGTCTAGCACTTTAAAAACAATTTGTCTGAACATAAAGATAAAAAAAGAAAACATTCCCACAGTTCACTTGGAGGCACCTGCATAGGTACGACCCAGATCCTGACCATTCAAGTGAAAAAACACTTAAACCCACATGTCATGTCTCTTGAAATACGTCAGAACTGAGAGCTTAGCATGAATTAGAAAAATAAGCTTTAAAGACCTAAATGCCCCGGTTCCAAGACACTTTGAGGTATCAAATTTATTTTGGAATATGGGTAGAAAGTGACATCAAAGCAATATTTATAAGACCTCCATGTTGCTCAGAGGCAGAATTTCAGGTACGCCACACTCAAGTGTGTATATATCTACCAAGCTCATGAATCACCATGGCATAGCAACACTGAAAGAATACAAACATTCAAAGGTTCCAGTTACCTGAGATTTCCTGTTGAGATCCTCAAATGGATAAAACACTTCCACTTTCTCTCTTAAATGACCTTCCTCCTTAAGAAACAGCTGATAAAAAAGGGGGAAAAAATGTTTTAGAGTAACCACACAATTAAATATATCTATCCAGACTGCTTACTTGACAAACATCTTCATTTCCTCTCTGGACTGAAAGAGTCCAGGAATTTTCCTACACAGTCTCACCACATTTATATCTCCTTTGTCTTCCATTGGTCAGTGAGGTATGTGAGCCCACCTTCACAGGAAGACAGACTGTCATAAACACACCAGGTCAAGGATATAAACTCAAGGGGGCTTTGTGTGACTCCTTTTATTGCTCATTTGTGATTGGTCCCTTTCCCACTCATTTATCAATGCTGACCAAGTCAGCACACAGACATGTAGGCTGTAAAACACAAAGGCCCTGAGGACAATACACCACAACTCAAAAAAAGGGGGGCTATTAGTACTCTGGTGGACTAGCAGACATCTTTTAATAAAAAACTATTTGTGCTTCACATTTAAGTAATATTTTAAGGTAAATTACTATATAATATTTATTCAAATGACTACATATCAGTTTATTTTAAAACTTATTTATATTCTAAAGTCACTTTAAATAATAAATCTAACTCACAACTGCATTTGAAATCAAACAAAATGAAAAAAAAAATCAATTAAAGGATCTTCTAAAATAATTAGTACTGAGAAGATAAGAGAGAAAATGAGCAGATCGTGGTAATTTATTTATTCCGGTCTTTATTTGTTCTTTATTTGTCCCTTGTCAGAGAAGGATGTAGGCTAATAGCTTCAATCTGTTCATTCTGTAAATCTATTACTGACTTGCACAATCTTTTCCATCAACAGATAAACATCAGACTGGCAATTGTTCATTGTTATATAAAACTGCCATGTAAAGATTACATTATATCCTTCAGGCTATGTCATGTGGATAACGGAGGTGACGTACAGTAATAAATTCAGTATAATGCCTTTCTGTTATCCGATCAGGTCTAGTCGTGCCTAAGTGAGATTTGTGTGGAAAATCCCTGAGGTGTGTATTTATATGTATGTGAAGATGAGGGTCATGGTAAGTTAGGATATAAAAAGCAGCTTGCAGTGGATCATTTTCACTTGTGTCTAGAGATGCACCGATCGATCGGCCATGGATCGGAATTGGCCGATTTTCCTCATTTTGGCCCGGATCGGTGAGTATCCAGTTAAACACAGTCAGTTTTGGAACATTAAATAGTTGAAAAAGAGAACGCATGTTGTGTAACAGTATATTGGGTCCGTGGATAAACTCTTAAATGGACTGCAGTCCAATATTCCTGCTGCTGTCTGTCGTGTTAATCAAAGAACAAAAGACAACGAAAATCACTTTCTGCTCTTGACTGAACACGTTTTATAACTTTAATGGTAAGTAGACTTGTTCCGGTATTCGGTAATGCGATATATCACGGTAATGAATATGCACTGAATATGCAATAAATATTGTACTCTTGGGCACTTCTAAATACCGTGAATAATTATATATTACTAATTATTCCGAATTTTGAATGCATTTTAAGAATACTTTTCCCATCAACTGGTCAAAATGCACAACGCCGCTGTATGCTGCGTGAAAGACGCGTGCGCACTCTGATGTAAACAAGCGTGGACGAGAAGCACATAGCGGAACATGTGAGAGACGCTCTGGATGAAAACGCACTTTCACTCTCTGACAGCAGATGGCGCTAAACTGCAGAAATAATAATAATAATAATAATAATTAATTTAAATGCAGCCGTTACCCCGGAAACCCTGTAAACAAAGCAGCTGCACTACTTAAGCCCGGGAAAAAGGGACCAAAAAAAGCCCGGGAAAAAGGGACCAATAAAAGCCCAGATAACCGGGAAAAGGGACCAATAAAAGCCCAGATAACCGGGAAAAGCCGCCGCTATAGCAGGCTTTGAAGAGTTGATCAGACAGTGAGGGAGCTCAGTGTAATTTATGGACTCAAAGTTTGGAGAAACAAACTACATGATTGATTACTTTAATTTCTGTAGTATTTCTTACCTGAATAAATACTTACTTAACCTGAAAAACTTAGTTTCATAGCTCTCTTTATTCTATTGCATTTATTTGTGCTGTTGTTTGCAATTTTTTTATTTGTTCTTATTTTATTACTGATTTTTTACTTGTGTTTTTTTATGAAAATAAAACTTTGCGTTGAAGAAAAGTAGATTTTTGTTTGTATATGCTGTCAATTATAGTTCTTAGAAAAAAAAAAAAACGGAATCGTCAAAAATCGGTATCGGCAGATCACACTAACAAAAAACCGGAAATCGGAATCGGCCAAGAAAATTGCAATCGGTGCATCTCTAATTGTGTCATGGCATTTCATCTGAACTGAAAACAGTGGGGAAGACCAGGACTAGTTGTTACACATTTAGTGAATATTTCTAAAGATTTTAGTCCTAATTTTTAAGTTTAAGTCAATTTCTGCTTAGGCGCGTACCTTAATATCCTGACTACAAAAATCCATCAAACATTTCCACTGTTGCTGTCCTGGAAAAAAAAAGAGATACAAATCAGTCACTAATTTTCCATTAGCAAAATGTAAACAATTAATGAAACCGCAAAAAAGTAATACATAGGAAAAAAAAAACTGTAATCAATCAATTATATATTTTAATCAATTATGTATACATTTCCAATATTTAAAATGTGGCAACTTCTTCAAACAACTGATATTTATGAAAAATAATCTTGTCCTTGCTCATCTGTTCAGAATACTATTACTGCTTTTGTGACAACTTCCTAGTTGTTTGAAGTTGAACTAGCTGTGACCTGCTGTTCAGTTTACTTAAATAATTAATAATAATTTAACAAATCTATAAACGTTCAATGATTATAGAAAACGTAAATTTAATACTTAACATCTTGGCTAACAAAGGCAAATTCTCATATAATGAAAGGATATATTTTCAAGGCAATTTTTTAACTAATTCAAGACAAACTAATTCAAAGCTTACAATATCTGACATAAAGTTTGGAGTCAATAAGATGCAGAAAACACCTTTGCTGTAAAAGATCAGCGGAGTGAGCCACACCGTTTGGCACCTGCACTGAACTGGGAAAAATGTTTCAAAAAGGGAAGCTGAACGTCTCCTTCCACAGTAATTTTAAGGGCTCAACGGCCACCCTGGTAAAATTACATGCTTCTCATATTTCGCGTTAAATATCTTTGTGGGCCCTTTCCCATGTATTGATTACTTTTTGGTATGTGACACCTAAAAGCAGCTTAGAAAGCTTTTAAAGGGGTCATGTGATGTTGCTAAAAAGAACATTATTTTGTGTATTTGGTGTAATGAAATGTGTTTATGCCAAGTTGATGTATTTCATCAGCGACCAGCACGGATCAGCTCCAGACATGACGAAGCGGATATCGTCCTCTTTTGGAAGGCCAAACAAAGTAGTTTCGCTTTCACAACGAAAAACACAGCGCCTTCATGACATGGTGGCGGCAACAACAATACTACAGTGAGAATCAAAGTTACGCCTTCTTTCTTTGCGTGAACATTTGGGCGGCGTTATGCAAATCTTCCCACATAGTGACGTAGACATGTGAGGGCGTGTTAGAACGAGCCGTTTTAGCTAGGCGTGGTTGACTCTTAACTTTTATAAAGAATATCTCTTTGGATTTGAGACTTTAGTCTTTACAACTTTACAGATCTTCTTTATGCACAAAGAGCTTGTAACACTCCAAAGAGAAAGGAAAAATTGAAATCGCATCATATGACGCCTTTAAGAAATTCTGAGAATGTGCATTTGGTGTCTCAGCCTATTCTAGCGGACATAGCCCTTCATTAGTCCATCAAAGTTAAAATTAGGGTCTTTCTAAAGGAATACTCTCAAAAGTCCATCATGAACTGAGAAGCAAATTGGTCTTCAGTCCCAAAGCCTTTTAGACCATTTAGACCAACTGCCTTATTAACATAAATATTATTTTAATCTTCACTTTAAGAACAATTTAATACAATCTCATGGTAACCAGCGCATAATAACAAATGTGTATAGCTTATACAGAAGCAGAAGTATCCCTTCCCAAGGTTCATATGTTGAGAAAGGAACCCTTGAGTGTCAGCCTCTCTCATTACATGGGGGTGAGAGACCAGGGTCTGTTTAATTGGCCAACTGATTACAGCGCATACACTCTTTCGCTCCCCCCGTTCTCCTGCAGACTCTCAGAAGCCTTCCTGTTCTCTGGCCTGCAGGTTCAGAGAGATCAGAGCCCCGCAACAAGGGCTTCCTTTGTGTGCTTCACTGGGCTGGGAAATGGAGATGAGTTTGTCCATTTGCCTCTAAAGCCACAGCGAGGGCTGGATGGGGCTCTGGGAGAAACGTGGGCTCAGGTATCACTAACGGCAGGGGAAGCATATGGCTCTGAACTGATATCTAACTGGATGAGATCTGGCAAAATCCAGCATGACTATAGATGTTCAAATTATTTGGCTCACACTGGAGCCAAGAAAGTTCTTAAAGTTTATAACATCGGTCACACTTTATTTTTAAGGTCCAGTTCTCAATATTAACAAACTATTAACTGCGACTTTTTCCTCAATAAACTCTTAATTACTGCTTATTAATGGTTAGTAAGGTAGTTGCTAAGTTTAGGTATTAGATAAGGATGTAGAATATGATCATGCAGAATATGTGCTTTATAAGTTCTAATAAACAGCCAATATGCGGGTAATATGCATGCTAATAAGCAACTAGTTAATAGTGAGAATTGGTCTCTATACTAAAGTGTTACCATAACATTTTTACACACACAAACTAGATGATTTATGATTAAATTTTAAAAAGAATAGCTGTTTCAAAGCCAGTCCAATCTGCATTCTGTAATATTAAAGGGGTCATATGATGCGATTTCAAGTTTCCCTTTCTCTGGCATAGCTCTTAAGAATATTGACAGATTCTTAATAATTTTATATAAATTCTTGCAGTTATGAAAACTCTGTCCTATGAGTTTTTACAGCAGAAAATTATGGAAATATATGAGTGCACATATACTTGCTTGATGTACAATACTTGCATAAACATACTTGCTTGAGAACAAACTTCATTGGTTTTTGTGTGCCAGGCAAGCGTGTTTGAGCTTCTGTTTACCATATTTGATGTACTCTATGTCTGTGTGTTGATCAATGTTTATATGAGAGTACAAAACTAAATTAGCATCTGTTCATCATAGTAAGTGACCATGTCTCTTCGATGAAACCACTCATCCATTCATATGGATCACTTTTATGATTTCTTTATGAACTTTTTTTGTGTGAAAATGTTACATAGACTTTATATGGATGGACAAAAGCGATGAGAAAAAAAAATCTTCATTCGTATTCGAAAAAGAATGTAAGTCTTATGGATTTGGAACAACATGATGACGAATGATGACAGAATTTTCATACATCTCTTTTAATAGTCACTTATTGTATTAAAAACATTTCTGTATGTTGCACTTTGATTAGTCTAAGGCCTGAGTTTTCAACCAGAGACTTTTATCCCAAAAACCAATTTAAAAAATGAGCTTTATATATATGGTCTATTCACTGACTCTTAATAATTAATAAACAAAAGGAGCAAAAAGGAGAAAACGTGTTGCCAAAGACATGAACAAAAGAAAAGGGAAGCTGACTAAAAAAGTCTCAACTCAACCTGACTACACAGAAGACGACATCCACTGACATCCTAAACTACTAGAGTAAACAAAGGTAAATGAGTCTATGTGCTGCACAATGTGATGGGTCCCTTATTCACATCCCAGCACAAGAACTGATACACACAGCAAGGAAGGCAGTGGGCCAAGCCTCCGCACAATAGTAGGTTTGAAACTCACAAAGGACTGACAAAATAGATTGTAAACAAAACGTGCCAGCAAAAGGGTCTAACAAATATGTTCTTAGTCTCATTCTTTTTATTAAAAAAAACAAAAACCTTTGGAACAGTACAGTATAAGTGTTTGGTTTTCATGAATAGATAGCTGGCAGTTGTTGGCAATGAATGGCAGTAAGAGTAATCGGGAGATTTGCAGAGAAACAGATACGCCCCAAAGGGTGTAACACTTTCCTAAAATGTGCTGCTTTTGTAATCACTAAGATATGAATTAATGTACTTCTTTTTGCATTTGCTAATCATAAAACTACACAACCCCTTCTGCAAACATTGAAATTTAGCTATAATCTGAGAAGTTAAATTGAACATAAAGTACTAATAATTGGGCGTAAATGAGTAATTCATGGGTCTGAATAATTTGATTTTGTCAAAAGCTGCTTATTGCTCTTCTAGAACGTTTCTATTCATGCTTAATTAACCGATCAGAGTGCTTCATCTAAAAACACACTGGGTTCAGAAACCCAGACCTAAGTGCCTATTACTTTGGCCACTGCTTTTGACGCATCTGATTTGTGGGTGTGCGGATCTAATCTCCTGAGATGATGAGAGATTGGGTTATTTTCCAAAGTGCTCTCGTCAAGTTAAGATTAAATAGACCCTTTAACGGTCTCACCTGGGACTGTGGCCAAGGTAACTGAATAGAGATGCCTGGTCATTTATTCTGTGTGAGAGTCTCGCTGCATTCTCAGGTTCTGATGAGGATTACAGTGCTCTTATTGAAGAGAGCAATGAGATGGAATGCAGACTGTGCTAAGTGCCATAATACTGCAGAGGTCATGAACAGTTTACCTGAAGAATGAGAAAAAGGTGGAAATACAGCAGAATAATGTGGACTGCCCTGCCCTGAACTGCAGACTGCGACTGTTGGCTTAACCAGATCCTGTTATATTGACAATTTGTGCTCAAACTACAAAATACAATATTTTTCACGTAGTGCCTAGTTTAAGAAATTAAATAAATCAATAAATAAAATAGACAATAATTTTTTTATAAATAATACTTTTTATGTATATATACATATATATATATATATATATTCACACACACACACGCAAAACTTTAAATATATAATAAAAAATCTAAATATATATACTGTATATATCTAAATAAAAATATATTTAAAAATCTAAATATGAACCAAAATATACTCACTTCAAATATATACACTGTATATATCTAAATACACACGCAAACATTACAAATATATTTAAAAATCTAAATATGTACCAAAATGTAGACTACTCACTTTATATATTTGATCAAACAGAATATAACAGTAATATTGCAAAATATTATTTAAATTTAAATAAACCGTTTTCTATTTCAGTGTGTTTTTTTTAAAATTAAATTTAACTTATTCCTGTCATGGCAATGCTGAATTTTTAGCAACAATCATTTCAGACTTCAGTGTCACATGATCCTTCAGAAATCATTCCGATATGCTGGGTTTGGTGCTCAAGAAACATTTCTTATTACTATCAATGTTGAAAACAGTTGTTCTGAATATTTTTTTGTGGAAATTCAGACACTTTATTTTTGTGGATATTATTTTTTTTATTTTTATTTTTTTACAATTCTTTGATGAATAGAAAATTCAAAAGAACTGCATTTATTTGAAACAGAAATCTTCTGTAACTGTATAAATATATTTATTGTTACATTTGATCAACTAAATGCATCCTTACTGAACAAGCTTATTCATTTCTATAAAAAAGCACAAACCCCAAATTACTAATTATTATTCATACATACATACATAAACCCAGTAAAATTGCAAGAGCAATGTAAATGGACGAACATTTGCATTTGAAAATGGTATTTGCAGCCATAATGTTGCAGATGATCACTTTTTTACAATATGAAGCACCTTATCAAATATGCAACTAATTTTATTTTTGTAAGTTGCGTTCAAAAAAATCTACTCAGCACAAAAAATCTAGCCCTCTCAGTTCGAACAGGCATGACTTTCCTGAGGATATCTGATCCTTTTCATTATGACGTGAACCACCTAGACGCCAAGATGTTTCGGGAAAATGAATTGTACATAGTAAATAATGAACAAACTCTCCTCATAAGGGAGGACCTATTCTTCATAAAGAGTTTATTCTAGATACTCTACTAATGTTTCCTCTGACTTTTTGGAGATAAAAATGTATGTGTTTCTCATCCATGACCCTGGGGATCTCTATTGTTATCATGACCCTGAGGGCAAGAGCAGGTAACCCTCCCGTCATTCTACTTGGTGACACTGCGATAGTCCTGACACACAGGGCCTCAGGTCAGGCTTATCTCCACGCTTGACCATCCCCAGTCATTCAAGAGGAATGCACTCACCTGAGCCAAAGCACATTCACATTTTCTGCTTTTCCATTATTTTGTTTGTTCTGGAGCACAAACAGAACTGGTATCTTCAGGATGTAATCATAGAGCAGAATAGTAACTACTACAAACAACCTCTTTAAACCTGAATGTATTGGTCTAAACATGCCCACAGTGAGGCAGGGCCTGTCAGGGTAGTCGTTAAAAAGTGGGGCACAAAAAATACAAGTCAGAACCTTTCTATGAACTGAAACGACTTCTTTACATCATTCCTTGCGGTAGAACATGACATAACTAGAGTCATGTGATACCAGTCAAGAGTTTAAGGTTTGATGAAGAGCCACTTGTGAGCTCTGAGCTCCCTCTCAAGTCAACTGTAAAGAGCTGATATTCATGACTCACTCTAATGATAGACCGCAGTAAAATAGCTGAGCTCTTAGCTATCGTAAGCACCACTTCAGGGAGTAAAACAACCCTGTGTTTAAAGTACATCCAAACACCTATTAAACAAAAAGATCTCCGCACGTCATCCATAAAGGAACAAACCTGCTCAAAAATGTGGAACAACATGAGCATCCAAAACAAATAAGGGATTAATCTTCTCCTGATTATATAGTAAACATGAGTTGAAATTACAGTACCTTTGCTATGCAAACTTGAAAAGAAGTAGTTTGGCATTGAGCACAATGCCGTGTAAGTCAGTCAACAGCAGCTGCGACCTCTAAGATCATCAAGCCTTCGTGCCATCTGTCCCCCTTCATCTGTCCACAGCAACAACGGTCCTTCTGAATCAAAGAGGACAAGCAAACAAGGCTCTTACTCTCTATGCAAGTGATAAAAACGTAATTGGTGTGCTATGCAGCCACTCTTAAAATTCCACAGTAATTGCAAAGGTCTGAATCAGGACCAAAACAGCCGAGTCATGTGGCTTTGGTCAAAACAATTTTATGAAGAACATCCTAAGCAAAGTATTGACTAAAAATTTGAGACAAGGACCCAACTGAATTGATGCTGCATGGAAACAGCATTCTTACAATTACTTAGACACCGTCTCTTTAAATTATAATTGGTTTACTAAATCTTTTTGTCTGGTTCTATTCATTTATTTTAAAATACATAATAAACACAATTCATACAAACACTAACTCTAATACACCTCTTCAGTGATGAGCATGTTTTAAAATTCTTATTCTTTTTTGGAAGCTGTATATAAACATTTGCCAGAATGGTAACAGCCATAGGTAATCACATCGTGCCGATATCCAGATATCCAGACTCGTGTGATATTGTGTTTATACAACACTACTAATCTGAAAATGTCACTTTAGAACTAGTGGTAACACTTTATTTTAAGGCCCAATTCCCACTACTAACTAGTTGTTTATTAGCATGCATATTACTATCATATTGGCTGTTAATTAATTAGAAGCAAATTTTCGAATGGATGTTATCTTTATTAACAAACCGCATATTTGAAGTCCAAACTGGTACATTCTCACCTAAAAAACTCTTTAAAAAAACTACGTTCCGTAAAACACAAAAACAGTATTATTTATAAAATTATAGTGGATTTGGCCATTCCCGATGACACTCGCTGCAAGAAATACTGCAAGCAGCGTGATACAAACGGTGAAACAGTTGGAGTTCTGTTATCACTAGAATATTGCACTCCTCTCAGCCAATCAGATTGGAGGACCAGAAAGAACTGTTGTTAAATAAATGATTTATATTTGCACAAAAGACAAATAAACAAGTACAGAAAACACAATAAAAAAGCTAAAAATAAAAATATAAAAAAATACTGTAACAGTATTAAATAACACTGATATATTCAAGGCACAAAGAAACTATATTAATGCTTTTTTCTGTCTACACAAAGTAAAGCCTAAATGTGTTACAAATGCCACAAGCTAAATTACACACAACGTTTTTGCAAAGATTAAATAAGTGAGGGAAAACCCTTCAGTCTTTGGGTTTAGTGGTGCGTAGTACAAACCAGGGTTTGAATGACAGGACGTGACCAGTTCATCTCTATCTTGTGGGCTCCTCAACACACTGTTAATGACAGTCTGACTCTCGACTGCACAGATACATGGCAGCTGACAGCAGAATCTGATCCCCGGGTAAGACTGAGCTTTCCCTGACAGACTAATGGAAGCTCTCTCGTAGCCAGAGAGGGAGCCTCAACGATATCTTGAGGAGCTGAGGGCCACATCAAAGACAACAATCCTGCCTGTGATCTGCTAGTGTCCTCCAGTTCTACATGAGAGCGGAGATGAGTGACGGCTGAGGTAAGAAGAGAGGAGGGGCTCTCGATCACTCCTCAACCATATGAGAAATTACACATGGAGGAAGAGATGCAGAGGACAATATGTAGTGGAAGTAAGGGCCAACAGAGGTTCTGATCACAATATAATCATTTGGACCTGTACCATCAAAATGAAGTCTAGCTGATATGATATTCTCAGTCCCTGGGAGTCACATCAGCAGATTTGTGTTGAGGTATATTAAAGATATATTTTATTGATCCTGTTCTGTGAATAACCACACAACAGCTGTGTAACCACTACACAGTTATAAACCAACTGCTTTCAAAACAGGTGCTATGCCATCTTGAAAAGTCAGGGACAAGAATGTATCTAGAACTGTGTTCTCTTATAATGTGGTCACCTTAACTGGAAAATATATCTTGAGTTCATTAAAATTATGTATGAAGGAGAGACCGGGGTAAGTTGTCTGTCACAGTTGTTATATGGTTTTAAAGTGGAAATTCACAACAGGAAAGATGAGCTTTTAATAAAACTTGGCTGTCTATGCAGAATGAATGAATGAATGAATGAATGAATGAATGAATGAATAAATACAAAATGGGCTATGATGTTTCCTTTCACCAAAAACTTCATTTCAACTTTAATTAACTTTGATTTTGCATTTGTGTAATCCGGATGACTTTTGTTGACGAATCAACCCGGATATCTGGGTTCAATGGTTTTTAAAGCAATGCTAATGAAAGGTGGTTTCAGACACCCAAGGAAAAACTAAAAGTAATAATAATTAAAAAAGCGAATTGTCAACCAAACTAAAATTCCAGTCATTTTTGATATTGCTTAAAGCTGCAGTCCGTAAATTTTGCCTCTTTGCCGCCATCTCTGTTTGAAAACCTGGAATTGCAGCTGTGTGCGGAATTATCTAGCTTGCGTGGCTTGTGAGTCGCGCGGCTCCAGCGCGGATGAATCTAATGTTCTGAAGAGTATGTGTGTGTGGCAGTCAGTCACCGCACCGGTGTGGATATTTACTGTACTTCGCAATCACAGATTCTAGTCTACGTCTTGGAATATGACCCAAATAAGAATTTTCACCATATATTACCATCTGAACAAGTAAGTAACAAGTCTGCAAAGTTTGTTCTGACCAACTGAGGAAAAAAGCATTACCATAAATCTCGCTACCAATGGTGATTAAATCTAAAGATCAGTTAGCTCATATTCATATTAAGAAATTACTTTAACCCAAAAAGCAAATTATGCTCCCTTCGAACTGGTTTTCTTTAAAATACAAATCTTTGTAATCCCAGGCAATCTGTAATCAGAATCACATTTATAACTGGAATAGATTTTAATTTTATTCACATGTGTTTCATAAACACATAATCCTTTATGAATTACAATCCGCCATCAAAATGATACATTATTCTGGCTGCTGTGAGAAAAGGCTAACAATCTGCCACCTGCAGGATCCTCACATGCGATAGCCTAGTAGCCGGGACAACTTCTTTATGTTTACAGACGTGACGTAATGACGCAGTGCCATGCTCGAATTTCCAGCGAAAACCTACCCGTACCACTCAATAGTTTTGAACACTGGCTGGTTATATACTTGCTCAAATATTGATTTCGGATCATTTTTAACCAAAAAAAGTTACGGACTGCAGCTTTAAATAACTATAATGAAGGACAAGGGTATTTGTCATAAATGTCACATGTTGTAATTTTATAAATAATTAAAAATAAATTATAAATATTTGAAAATTTTGTATGCCTTTCCATTTCTTCTGTTTTATTATTATTTTTTCATAATTTATTTATTGATCAAATAATAAAGAAAAAATCATTAACTTGCCTACTTTGTATATTGTGGATAATGGCATTTTGATTTTAAATACAGTGTCAACATGAACGTATCCCAACGTGCTTTAATGAACTGCATTTACTTTTTTTGTAGCCAAGACTAGGTGTGTCAAAAAAGGATGTTATAAAATAACATCATGCTGAGTGTTATATTCAGTGAAATAAAACATGTGACAACTAGCCCCGGTCTGCCTCGTTTAAAGCTGTGAATGACAGGGAACTCAAACTGAAGCGAAGATCTTGCTCAGGTGGTCATTAGGTCTAAGTAACCGATAAAAGATGTAGACTAACATCATGTAAAAGTGTCTAACGTTAAACAATGAGTCACGCTGTGCTGGCGTTTCGTTCATGAGTTTGGTGTTATCAAAGAGATCTAGCGCTTGTCCCATAGAATTTTAACTGTCAAACTTAGAGAGCTCAAAGCATACTCACCGTCGACGTGTGACTTCATTCATATGAACAGAAATAAAATCACATCTTCTTGTATTATGTGAAGGTCACCCACATCTCCTCTGCGACGCGGGACTAGCCCACAACACTACGCCCACAGTCAACTTTAAATGAACGCGTTGAGGTTTTTCGCGTCTCACCGCTCTCATAAACACAGTCTCTGATTGGTCGACTGGATCCCGAGGTTAGGATTGCTCTTTTTCTTTCTTTTGTATTGAATCTTTTAATGAATCGATTGAACCAGTTCACATAACTAAATGATTCGTTAACGTGATAAAAAAAAAACGTGAAAACTCAATAAAAAGTAATGTGCATGCTACATATGGATTTATTAGATCAGTTTAGTCCATGTTGTAATATTCTCACTGGGAAGTCAGGATCACTTGATAACGCAATTATATTAAAAATTTGAATCTATTTAGCTTCGGTTCTTTGACACGAACTGTTCAAAAGAATCGATTCGCGGAAAATGTGTACTTGCCTTTATACTGTTCTTTACTGTCACCACTCAACACTAGCTATATATGTTGTTCTGCTCATTTTTTTCCTCAAAGCAAATTACAGCAAATAAAAACTTGTTTGCCAAGAAAAAACAAAATTACTGCAAGATACATTTAGTAAACTTTTTATTCCACATCAACATCTGATAAATGAGTGTCACACTATAGGTAAAACCCTGTTGTCCATAACACGTGTGCTTTATTTTGAAACAGACACTATAAACCTATTCATATCCTTGTTGTGGCACGTCCTTCACCTACAAAACAACTGAATCATTTGAAGTTCATTCCATGTTCTTTAATTTCTCATTTTCAAAAGCTTCATACACTGCTGAGGTAAAGTTATAGCACATTTCAGAAACTTCATAAACACTGATGAACAAGACAAAATTGATGAGGTCTCTGTGTGCAGTACAGTAACTCACCACAATAGAGTTGTACATGGAAAAACAAAAACACTAGACCTTCTTATGATATGGGTTTGTATATTTTACATTAGATGATCTTTTAAATAGGAAAAACTAATTATTTCAGTTATGAAGGAAGTCTTTTTGATAGGACAGGTTCTCAAATAGAAACAGAGATGAATTTCCGTCAATGCATTTGTGTTTTTCTTCATCAGTTCACAACATCCAACAAGAAAGTTGCAAGAAAGTGCTCACATTACTTATCATGGAGTTGGTCAGTTTTTACAGTAAACTGAGTAAGAATTTGTTTTCACCATATTAACATTTTCATGTACTGATCACTTTGTTACAGCTGATAAAACAATGCTGAACATATAGACGTACCAGAGACAATTAACACAAGACAGATAGTAGGCAACATTTTTGCATTAGCACAAGAATGTAAATAGCTATGGCATGATAGCATGGTTTACCTGTTGAAATAATATTTGTGGTTCTTGAAAAAGTCTGATATTTTTTCCTTAGAGTTTTTTTTTTTTAAAGAATCATTGGTCGGTCATATCACAATGCTATCAAGAATAAGAAATAATTATACAAAAATAAGTAAAATTAAATTATGCCTTAAAATTCAGCACATGAATGGCAAATAAACAATCAGCGGTAAAATCTCTCCACTTTTGCTTTCTTGAACTTATCTGATTTTTTTCATATGCTGTAATGTCTCGGACTTTGGCTTTCTCTAAATGACTGCATTTCATGCCCTTCAAAACAGGTCAGTATAAGTAACAGCCAATATATGACAGAGTAATGATTCCTGATTTTACCACTAATGTGGTAATAAATACTGATATTTTACAGTTGTTTGCTCCAGAGCACCTTACGGTATAAATTAATACATTTTCAAAGCACCTATATTCTGTATAAAAACATGTACACATGATGACCTGGATCTAATGAGAGGAACTTAAAAATAATATACAAAAGACAATATGTAAACAAAATAAACTCAATTCCGATACTTAATGTATATAAAATTAATTAATTAATTAACATCTAATAGCACTATTAGTTATTATAAATCATGATGAATTAAGCTTGAAGCAATGTGTGTATTCCTAAGCTACATTCCCAAGTCACTGTATGTTCTCAATGGCCATTAAGACCGAAGGAATTAGTGCCAATTAAAAGAACCACAGAAAGGTCTTAATGTAACTCCTGAGGGTATACAAACTTCCAGTGTAGGTTCTAGTGACAACTTTTCATCTTTCCAGACTTCCTACTATGGAAACTAACCTGGCGTGAGTAATGACAGATGCGCTGAATTACCATAATCAGAATGTGATAGAAACACTGAAGACTTTTTCAAATACAAAAAGACTCAAGGCAGAAAGAAGCCAAGAAAAAAAAAAAAGTTTAAATGAAATAGCACTTCTATCACTTTAAAAATTCAATATCCTTTAGTCTTACTTTGTGGGTCTGGGTTTGTTTATTCAGTTGAGTCCACAAATCTCCACTTAAACAGGATGAATGTACGGAGGTCATGTTAAGGACAGGAAATGAACTTGAAAAGGCTTAGTATAAGATGACAGTAGGTCTTTCCCCCCTCATTGAATAGAAAAGACTGCATTGGAAAAAGACGTCTTCTTGTTGCCACACATAGCTGGAATGGAAAGAATGTGCAGACTGGTATCAGACCGGTCATTTTTTGTCCCCTGTTGAAAGAGTAAATAGTTCAGATGTCAGAAAAAATATTAGCAAGAAACATTGAACCACATTACTGACAAACAGCTTTTCTTGTCACCCAGAACATGAAGAATGTTATCTTCATATAAACGAAAGTGACCTACCCTGAAATAGATCCATAAACTTTGACAACATTTCAGCAAATGCCAGATGGCACTAGACACTGTCCACAGTTCACTGACTTTCCCAAGCATTCGGGCACAAGTCTTTTGTAGCTATTATAACCATGTTGCTCCATCTTTGTCAAACAGTTGGCACAGTAACTAATGTAACACCACAACTTTCTGTTATTTGTGCTTCCCAGATGCATCACATGCTGGAAACTAATTAGCAGCATTTTTCAGCACGGACCCATTCATCTCAACATTAAGCCAAACAGAATCACACCAGCTTGTTCCAGTGTCAAATGAAGAAGAAAAAACACATGCATCTGTAGGAACATGACATGACATACATGTCTTTTTTTCAATGAAATCTTTACAGATTTTTATAAAGTAAATGTAACAATAACTTCTATATTGTTAGTAATATTGAAGCAACTTAGGTTTACTTGATTATATAAACTATTTATTATTATTATTATTATTTTTTTTTAGAAAAATCATGTTAAAATGTAAGTGTGAGAAATATGATACATCAGGCTTTTGAGGAACCTTTATTTGTATATCTCTCAATCATCATTGTATTGCATTGGATTATACGTTTCACCCCTAACTATTAAAACAGATCTTTGATCATAAATTATGTACAATATCATCTTACTAAGACATATTATTGGGAGATATAGAGTGACAATTGATATTTAAATACATTTTATGTATGCAAGTAGTCTGCTATATAGCATTAGTCTACAAATTGCATATTTTTGCTCATTTTATTGCCTCTGAATAAAATCAAGGAGTTTTTTTTTCCCCTTCTTGATTATGAGTTCTGCATTCTCATGTCATATTATATGAGCCATAAAAGCCTAAAAAAAATTCAGACTGTTATTTCACCTGCCAGTTGTTACAGGGTTAAAATGAAGCAATACATATAGTTGTAGCAGAAAAGGCACTAAACCAAACGTACGTGGAGAGTTTTTCACTTGCTCCTGTGATGGTACTGCTGCTGCTGCTGCTGTTGGTGCTGGTGGTGTCGTCGTGGGCTTGGGACGCCCCCTCTGATACTGTGGCCCGGTGAGGCAGAAGCCGCTGGGTGATGATGTCCAGCACGAATAGGCTTAGCTGTAAGAGACAGTGTAGTTTAAATTTAAAAATATTTTAAAAACTTTTAACTTAAATTAATATGCATATATACATATATGGAACAGGCATAATGTATGGGAGAAATGCACCAATACGTGAGAGAGTTTGGGCATCAGGTAACCAGAGACAAGGTATTACTGAGTATGTGGTGCCCTCTACTGGATATAATGCAACATTGCGATCTGAAGATGAAGCAGCTCTGACCGATCTGTGCGGTGTGTTTCATCCTGGCCTGGTTCTTGGCCTGGATGACCTCCTTGATGCGGTCCACCTCCTGCTGGTACTTCTTACGGTCTCTCATGGCGCTTTCTTTGGCCTCTCTCAGAGCAGACTCCAGGATCTTCACTCGCTCAGCAGTTGCACGTAGGCGCTTCTCTAGTTTGGGCAGCTCACATCTTAAGTCTGCATTATCACGTACCAGCTATGAAAATTACAGAATATATAGACAGAATTATTAATATCATATTATATTACAATATACATTATTACTATTACTTTGTTATAGTTTATTATATTTGTAATTTCTGTGCAAAGTTTTTTAAAAAATCCTACAAACCTGCTTGTGGACTTTAGTGAGCTGCTCCAGGTTATTCTCAAGGAAAATTATTTTCTGTTTTTGTGCCAGACTTCCCCCTGATTCATCAGTGTCCAGCTCTGCACTCTATAAAACAGATTTTTTTTTTTTTTCTCACAGTGGCTTGTTACACTGTATTTATCTGAACCATTTTAAAGGCAGTTTAATAGGTAAAAAGGTTATAACTAATACTGCAGACATCACCATACTTCCTCAGCTGATAACTCGGTACATTAAGAAAAAATGTTTTGTATTATAAATTTTCTAAAAAGTTATGTTTAAATATTCAAATATGCATTATCAAATTAAATTAGCTCTAATTTGCATAATGTCCCAGAACAGAAATCTGAACATTGGATAAAGCCAGGTTCAATTCTTGTTGACATAATAAAAATGTTAATGGTTTTCACAGAGGTTTTTACATGTTTTGTTTATTCAAGTTTGTTCATTCATGTCATTTTACACGATTTATACAACATATTCCTAAAAACATGTATAGTTTTTCTTGCTGTTGAAAGTATTTATTGATTTATGGATTGATAAAAATAGCGATCCAAAATGTAAAAAACCTTAACCTCTGTAAAAACCTTTAACTAATGTGTCAACCAAATAAAACAGGAATTGTATTTAGAATTTAGATAGGAATAAACCTATTCTGAAAGGAGATTTTTGGCTCAGTGCATGGAAAAAAAATGTGAGAAAACATCCTTTAATGATATGCGTTGAAATTAATATCTACAGATGCACATAGACAAAGTGTAATAAAATAAACTAAAATAAATATGCTCTATCCACTAGTCTGAAAGAAGACAATTTATGGAAGCAAAAATCCCAAAAACAGTGCTTTTGCATGTAGCGTATTGTTTTAACGTGTTACTTCATTCCTATTGTTGTCTAGTTTTGCATCACTACAAACAGTAACTAGCAGCTGTAATATCAAAAAAGAAGGGAACAGTATTTGTTTTGGATACTCACTCGTCCAATGCGATTATTGATGTCCTGGATGAACAGCATACGCAGGTTGTGGAGAGTCTGGAGCTCTTTGGCCTTGTTGAAAAGAAAATAGCATGATCAGTGATCTAAAAACTACTTTGTACAAAAATAACAGCTTTACCGGTTGAATATTCAAGGTGAACAACTCTGAGATAGCAGATGGTGGTGCTCAGAGTCAAACTCTAGGAATGCCAGGTAATGTAACAGTACTCACCACAGTCTCTTCCAGACCCTTGAGATCTTCTTTAGCTTGCTCCCTCTTCTCATTCAACAAGCTGATTACAACAAAAATGATAATATGTGCTCAAAATATCTTTATTAGTGGAACAGAGCTGTTTTACAAACATTGTCGCTCTTAAAATCTATCTTTGACTTATTCCATGAGCAGATCGTTTATACAACTTTTTAATATGAGCAGTTGACTCACAGAAGCTTCTGCAGCCTCTCGTCCTTCTTCTGTTCCTCTTGTTTCAGCTTTTCATTGTCAGACTTGAGCTGATTCTGTTCAAGCTGAAGAGCCTGGTTCACACTGACAGCAGGGAATTATTGAATGAATCAAACCATTCTTTTTATAAGTTCATTAATTTTGAGTAATACCAGTCAAAAGCAGATGTATTAACTGTCTAAAAATAAATATTACAAATTAATATTAGATAGAAAACAATTACATGACTGATTAGAAGTAATCAGAAATAAAGTACTTACTCTTTCAGCTCATCAAGGATCCTCTGTTTCTCTTCGATCTCATCTCGCAGACGTGAAAGCTGCTTCTGATGAGCCTCTCTGTGGCTTTCCATCTGCTGTTCCAGGGCTTTCTACATGCACATGCATATGGGATTTATATATTCAATATAAATGGCGCAGTGTTAATCTTCTAGGGCAATTTGGCTCGAAATTTTATACATTTAAAAATAGGTTTCAATAATAAAATCTTTTCCTATTCTATGCAACATATTTGGCCTTTCAGAGTATCTTTATATCTTGAAATATCAAAAATAAAATACTTTCTTTTATCATAGTTTATCATGCAGAGACAGCTATAAGTTAGTCATTTGTAGGTTGATTTCCTGTAACGTTGCTCTGCTATCTGTTCATGTTCACCACCTTCATCTCCTCAGCGTCCTGCATCCTGCTCATGTGTTCCTTTTCCTTATCCATGACTGACACCTCATGCATCTTTTCTGTTTGAACCAAAAGAAGATTTTTCAAAAGATTTTTACATATAGTAAAACCACTGAGAATGAAACATGTCGGGCTTGTTTGAATTTGAATATAATATAACAGCATTTTGTGACAACATTGCATGTAAATGCTACAAAAAAAAATGTGTGTGCATCACAAAGACCTTGCGCGTTGAGTTTAGCGAGCTCCTCCATCAGTGAGTCGTGGCTTTCCTCCAGCTGTCTCTTCTTCTGTTCCATGTTCTGCATGTAGTCGGTGAGGGATTTGATCTTTGCTTGATGCTAGACACAAAAAACAAAATGCAAAAACAATGTTGAGAACTCCATCAATGGGCTGCAATACAGGTACTAGGTTAGTATTGTTCTTCAATTAGGGATATTAATTGCATTTCAGTTCTTAATCCCTTACTTTGTGGTTTCAAAAGTAAAAGTGAACTTTCTTGGATTTAACACCTTTAAAAAATATTTTTATTAATTCATTATTGAAGAGAAGTTAAAATTGGGTAGGGGACAAGCCTAAAATAGAGACCTTCTGGAAAATTTACTATGCTACTACTTTTAAAACCAAGAAAAAGTCATTAAAAAGAAACAATAATATGTTTAAAGCAACTATAATCTATCCTATTTTTTTAACTCATTAAAATCACCCAAATGGACATAAAAGGTAAGTTTAAAGTGAAGAATGTTCTGATCTAGAATCAGCACTAGAGGGCGCTGTTTGCTGCTCTAAATAAATCACTGCGAGTACCTGAGAGATCAGGAGCTGACAGGAAGCGAGCTCTTTCTCGTTGGCCTGCATTTTACGCATTGTGTCGGCCTGTGTGCTCTCAAGCTGTTTACTGCGGTTGACCAGAGACTTCACTTCTGACTTCATCTTACTTATGAAGAGCCGTGCCATGGTGAATTCCTCCTCCATTCCTCCGTTCATCTCTGTCATCTGAATAAAGAGAAACCAAATAAATGGCGTAATACTATTCCAATCATTTGCTATTTGAATCTGTGTCATCAAAAGTGACAGTATAGACAATAAATTATATTTCAAATACATGCTGTTTTATTTGACCTTGCAATTTAGCACATAATCCGAAAAAAAAAATATCATCATGGTTGCCACAAATGTATCACAGTTTCTACAAAATAAGAAGGAACTGTTTTCAAAAATGATAATATTGGTAAGGAATGTTTCTTGAGCAGCAAATCAGCATATTAGAATGATTTCTGAAGCATCATGTGACACTGAAGACTAGAGTAATGATGCTGAAAATTCAGCTTTGCCATCAGAGTAAAAAAGTAATAAATGGCATTTCAACAATTCAAATATATTGAAACAGTTCTTTTAAATTTCATTAATATTTCACAATATTACAGTTTTTATTGTATTTTTGATCAAATTACATTCTTTGTAAGCATAGACTTCCTTCAAAAACATCTTCAAAAAAATCTTAACGACTCCAAACATTCGAATGGAAGTGCATATACTGTATAAAATGTAGGGCTGTGCAAATAATCGAATGCGATTGTCATGCGCATCTCGTCAGTAAAGCTGGTTCTGTGATTAGTAGTAAATCTCCAGCACTTGCAATCAGATGGAGCGGCATTTACTACACAGAGCCGTAGTTCACTGACAAGCTACGCAATATCGTGTTCAAAATCGGCAATGAATCGCCTGCAATTTTGAACGCGATATTGTGTAGCTTGTCAGTGAACTACGGCTCTGTGTAGTAAATGCCGCTCCATCTGAACGCAAGTGCTGGAGATTTACTACTAATCACAGAACCGGCTTTACTGACGAGATGCGCATGACAATCGCATTCAATTATTTGCACAGCCCTAATAAAATGTATAAAAATGTTTGTAAATAACCACATAGTCACATGTGTATGTAAGTAGTTGTGAGGTATGTATTCTTTACAATGATGAAAAGTAATGTGCAATTTACAAATTATATAAAAAAATGGAAAAACATCTGCACAACTCAAAAAAATAGACCCTTTTTTAAAACTGATTAAAATTTTATCTTTTGATAAGTGAATACGTTGTGCATTTACTTTTTTCTTTATTAATCTGTGTATTCTTACCTTGTGGTCATTCAAGGCAACAACACTGCCAATCTCATTGAGGTCCCGGAGCAAGAGACTGAGGATCTCTGCTGATCTCTTCTTGTGATGCCCACTGAGCTCCTGCAGGGCAGACAGATCCCTCTCCACACCAGCCAGAGCTGCCTAAGAGATAACAGGACAAAATCAATGCGCAAAGCTACATCACCATCACTCTTCATTCACATGAGCTTTATTATTTCCTCCTCATTCTGCTTACACTCTTCTGCATAAGCTCCTCTGTGAGCTGTTGGTTTGTCTTGCTTCTGTCTTCCACCTCGTGGCTTTTCTGGTCATAGTTCACTGCCAGCTCCTCTAAGGCCTGAAGCACCTCCTTCACCTCCTCTTTAGCTGCCTCGTTCTCATGCTGCAAACGGCTCAGATCTTCCTGGATCTTCTCATAGTCACGCCGTGTGGATGCCAGTAACTGTAATAATGCAGGATGGAGATGTCAGACATCTATGTTAGTCAGCAGACTGTCTGGAGCTTTACTTTGAAGAATTCCTGCTTCTCTGTGGTTGTCATTAATATATACATAACCATTCAAAAGTTTGTGGTCAGTAAGATTTTTTTTTTTTTAAAGAAATTAATATATTTATTCAACAAGAACAAATAATCGTGAAGACATAATTGAGCAAAAGTAACAGTAAAGGTTGTATTAAGCAGCACAACTGCTGAAAACACTGATAATAATAATAATAATAATTTCTTTAGCACCAAATCAGCATATTAGAACGATTTCTGAAGGATTGTGTGACACTGAAAAATTGAGTAATTGCTCCTGAAAATTCAGCTTTGCCATCAGGAAATAAATTACTTTTTAAAATATGTTCAAATAGAAAAAAGTCATTTTAAATTGTAATAATATTTCAGAATATTCTTTTTTTTTGTATTTGATCAAATAAATGCTGCTTTAGTGAGCATAACTCTTAAAAATAAATGCATAAAAGATAAAAAAAACTAACTAACTCAGAGATAGCAAAACTATCAGATCTCAGATGGAAGTAAAGGGTAGGCTATATTTCATAAGAACATACAGAATGTGGTCACTGGAATGCTGTTCAGAAAGATTTAATCAGAATGATCAAAAAATGATACTGACACAGAAATATGAGAATTTTAGAGTTCCTGAGGTTGTTTCAAAAGACATCCTGTGAACCTGAATGGAATTTCTAAGTACAGGCAATGAAATGATAGAGCTAAATATGAAACATCAACTATTTATTACATTTGTTTTAAAGCGTTTTGATAAACACATTCTATCGCAATGAAGGAATGCATAACCGCCAGCCAGTGCTCAGCTATAGCAGCCTATGTATGTTTACATAGGTAAAACGGTTTCGTTCTCTGTCATGGCTATGTCTTGTTTCAATTTCAGATGCATTGCAGACAAAGCATCATGGGAAGGCATGTGACATCATACATTTTCTGCTCTATGTTGCTGCTCTTGAGCCGGACTCACCTCATCCTGATCCACCATCTGCTGCTTCAGGTTCTCTGCCAGCTGACTGTGCTGGTTGATCTCATCATCCTGTGGTGAAAGAGGGAAAGACAGAGGAAGGTCTGAATTGTGAAGCTTGCACTTCCTGATGCACTTTTCTAACAGGGTGTGAGAGGTATTTATCACCTTGTCGTCTAGTTGCTGATACAGGTCATTGATCAGCACCTCATACTGGGTTTTCTCTGAATCAGAAAGAGGCTCAGGGGGCGGAGCCAAAGTGTCAATTATGGGAGCGGCTTCAGAATTATTTAATTCTTTACTGCTGTGCTGCTCATCAACAGGTACATTCTCACCTAAAGATAAAGAGGTAAAATACGTCAGTCCAACACAACTGCAGCAGTAAAGATTTTGTTGTTTTATTTATTTATTTTTTGTATTAACTTTCATGTGGCTTTTTTTTGTAGTATGGAGTTATTTCTGTATAAAATAAAATAAAATAACAAAGGCATTGGTTTCTCCATTAATAAAAGGACCAAGGCTTTCAGGAAGAGTCCTGCAGACTTGATGATAAAGACAGAGATGAGAACGACTGATTGGATGTAAAGGAAAGAACAGCTGCACACAGAGTCAAAGCCACAGTTATTCTCTGGGCTTTATAGCGCTGGGATGGGTGAACCCAGTATCTGTGTGTTTTATGTGCAGGAGAGGTGGAGGGAGCTGATAACACTGACAAAGAAATAAAAACCTATTCATGGGGATGCAGGAGAGAGAAAGTGATACATACTGACAGAATGACAAAAACATCAGGATTCATAAAAGGGAAAAAAAGAAAAGGTTTGGACATGTCGGCGGCTGAGTGTATTCCTTATAATAAGGAAAGTAAATATATTTAGCCATATACGGTAGTGTTGACATACATACTGTAAGTACTTTGTAGCAAACATGCTTTCACTTAATGACAGGCCTGTTTGTTCAGAGTCATTATGTGTGTACCATTACACAATCTGTGTAATTAGTGCTAATTGGTATTTATCATTGTCAATTATTGTGGATTTCTGTCATCAGCACACGCATGGTTTATATGAAGGCCAATTTGTGTCAAGTTCTAATCAATACAAAAAGTAATTACATAAACTATTCAATAACTTCATTTTCTCTTTGAACATCATTATTTTACTCAAAAACAGAAATTGGCCCTGGCTTAAATAAGTCTTAGACAAACAGGGGAAGATGAAATAACTGGCTCCTTATCGTGGAGTCCATTGTAGGACTTGAAATGCAAAAAAAAAAAGAAGCTTTTGTTAAGACAATTACATCAAAAATTGACTGGCCTCTGCAAAATTTGACTCAGCAAACAAAATGATATGCATCATCTCAACCATTACAGTATTTTTAAAGCAACCACTTAAAAAGGTCAAGCATCATTTCAATGAAATTTTCCTCAGTGATATATAAATATATATCTAAACAATAGTATATATATAAAACTTATAACAAATATATAATGCTATATAACAATAACACAACTATTAAACATGAAACAAAATAAAAATCTAATTCGAATCAGTTAAATATTTGTCATTATGTAACAGCAAACGAAATTATGTTTTATTGTTTGTAGCTTTTTTTAACACCCGTGTTTGTTCTCCATCTTCTCTCTTTACCTTTCCGCCATCGTTTAAGCTCATTTTCTAGCCGCTGGATGATGATTTTCAGATTTCTGGTCTTCTCTTTCTCTTTCTCATATTTCTTCTTCCATTCCTCAGCTGTAAGCTCCATGTTCACAGAAACTGTGTTTTTGATGGTTTTGGCCCTGTGTGAATAAAGCAAGGTGGATTTGTATATGCACATTTTTGTGTCATTTTCGTTTTAGCTTCACTAACTATTCTTAATTTCAGTCTTTATACAGTGAAAGAGAAATCTTCTAGGGCAATCAACTATTTATTACATTTGTTTTAAAGCGTTTTGATAAACACATTCTATCGCAATGAAGGAATGCATAACCGCCAGCCAGTGCTCAGCTATAGCAGCCTATGTATGTTTACATAGGTAAAACGGTTTCGTTCTCTGTCATGGCTATGTCTTGTTTCAATTTCAGATGCATTGCAGACAAAGCATCATGGGAAGGCATGTGACATCATAAATTTTCTGCTCTATGTTGCTGCTCTTGAGCCGGACTCACCTCATCCTGATCCACCATCTGCTGCTTCAGGTTCTCTGCCAGCTGACTGTGCTGGTTGATCTCATCATCCTGTGGTGAAAGAGGGAAAGACAGAGGAAGGTCTGAATTGTGAAGCTTGCACTTCCTGATGCACTTTTCTAACAGGGTGTGAGAGGTATTTATCACCTTGTCGTCTAGTTGCTGATACAGGTCATTGATCAGCACCTCATACTGGGTTTTCTCTGAATCAGAAAGAGGCTCAGGGGGCGGAGCCAAAGTGTCAATTATGGGAGCGGCTTCAGAATTATTTAATTCTTTACTGCTGTGCTGCTCATCAACAGGTACATTCTCACCTAAAGATAAAGAGGTAAAATACGTCAGTCCAACACAACTGCAGCAGTAAAGATTTTGTTGTTTTATTTATTTATTTTTTGTATTAACTTTCATGTGGCTTTTTTTTGTAGTATGGAGTTATTTCTGTATAAAATAAAATAAAATAACAAAGGCATTGGTTTCTCCATTAATAAAAGGACCAAGGCTTTCAGGAAGAGTCCTGCAGACTTGATGATAAAGACAGAGATGAGAACGACTGATTGGATGTAAAGGAAAGAACAGCTGCACACAGAGTCAAAGCCACAGTTATTCTCTGGGCTTTATAGCGCTGGGATGGGTGAACCCAGTATCTGTGTGTTTTATGTGCAGGAGAGGTGGAGGGAGCTGATAACACTGACAAAGAAATAAAAACCTATTCATGGGGATGCAGGAGAGAGAAAGTGATACATACTGACAGAATGACAAAAACATCAGGATTCATAAAAGGGAAAAAAAGAAAAGGTTTGGACATGTCGGCGGCTGAGTGTATTCCTTATAATAAGGAAAGTAAATATATTTAGCCATATACGGTAGTGTTGACATACATACTGTAAGTACTTTGTAGCAAACATGCTTTCACTTAATGACAGGCCTGTTTGTTCAGAGTCATTATGTGTGTACCATTACACAATCTGTGTAATTAGTGCTAATTGGTATTTATCATTGTCAATTATTGTGGATTTCTGTCATCAGCACACGCATGGTTTATATGAAGGCCAATTTGTGTCAAGTTCTAATCAATACAAAAAGTAATTACATAAACTATTCAATAACTTCATTTTCTCTTTGAACATCATTATTTTACTCAAAAACAGAAATTGGCCCTGGCTTAAATAAGTCTTAGACAAACAGGGGAAGATGAAATAACTGGCTCCTTATCGTGGAGTCCATTGTAGGACTTGAAATGCAAAAAAAAAAAGAAGCTTTTGTTAAGACAATTACATCAAAAATTGACTGGCCTCTGCAAAATTTGACTCAGCAAACAAAATGATATGCATCATCTCAACCATTACAGTATTTTTAAAGCAACCACTTAAAAAGGTCAAGCATCATTTCAATGAAATTTTCCTCAGTGATATATAAATATATATCTAAACAATAGTATATATATAAAACTTATAACAAATATATAATGCTATATAACAATAACACAACTATTAAACATGAAACAAAATAAAAATCTAATTCGAATCAGTTAAATATTTGTCATTATGTAACAGCAAACGAAATTATGTTTTATTGTTTGTAGCTTTTTTTAACACCCGTGTTTGTTCTCCATCTTCTCTCTTTACCTTTCCGCCATCGTTTAAGCTCATTTTCTAGCCGCTGGATGATGATTTTCAGATTTCTGGTCTTCTCTTTCTCTTTCTCATATTTCTTCTTCCATTCCTCAGCTGTAAGCTCCATGTTCACAGAAACTGTGTTTTTGATGGTTTTGGCCCTGTGTGAATAAAGCAAGGTGGATTTGTATATGCACATTTTTGTGTCATTTTCGTTTTAGCTTCACTAACTATTCTTAATTTCAGTCTTTATACAGTGAAAGAGAAATCTTCTAGGGCATAAAATGGCTTCACCTCTGGCCGAACATGAGTGTGGATTTGATCTCAGCCTCATTATATACGGATGGAGAGCAGCAGATGACGATGGTTGTTCTGCAGTTCCCACCCAAAGAGTCCTGTAGGATCCTGGTCATTTTACTGTCTCTGTATGGCACATGGGTTTTCTGTAATGAGAAAGATAAGGCAAAACAATAAATAATGTATAAAGCAAATATTGCTTTGTACTGTGTGAGACCTAGATTATGAATACAAGATGAGTGGCATTTTAGTGAAAAGAGAAAAAGAAACCGTCTGGGCAGTTGAAATGGGTTGAGCACTTACAGTTCCTTCAGCCAGGGCTGAGATGACGTTCCCCAGAGCAGAGAGAGACTTATTGATATTTTTAGCCTCGTCCAGCACAGATCCTTCTGCTCCAGTTTTACTGACCTGTGAAAGAGAAAGAGCCACAGAAAGGTCAAGAGAGGTAGAGAGAGTGGATATATTATATCATTCTCAAATCTATTTTGTAGTTTTATTATGACTATGTCAGGTTTTTTTAAATTATAATTCCACAAATATATATATA